>NW_015373954.1:1765930-2231575 GCF_001272555.1 Dufourea novaeangliae | reverse complement strand
GTCCAGAGAGTCCTGATACAATATTACGTTTCGTGGAACGTTTTTAACCACTTAAAGCCACCTTTACATTCGGAATTTATCCGCCGGGTAGTATTATACAGATATTCGAAACTGATCGACACCGAGATTCGTTCACCTTCGTAATCCTGATCGATGGCGGAATCCAGATCGAAGTCGCGCACGTTATAAAATTGAAGATCCACGTCGTTGTCCATGTCGTGTAAACGGTTGAAATTAATGTTCGAAGAGGACAGATCCGATCGACCGACCCGCGGATAATTAACCAATCCGGCGGCACGATCGGACCTCGAGAAACCGGCAGCCATTTCGGAGTTTCGCCCTATTCTTGGATACGGCATCAAACCGGACGCCGCACGTCTGATGTTCGACTTCAAATTCTCTCCCTCTAGAATATCAAAAAGGATCAAGACATATTGACTCGAGAACGAAGAATTTCTGTTCGTTCGATTATTTAGCAGATAGAGCTGGGAACGAAGCAAAACGGTATCAATCAAGATTAATCGCGACAACATCGAGATAGAGGAAAGAAAAAATGGTAAAGAAAGAAACTGAGATGGTACAGCTTGCCTCTGGTTGTCTTGATGTGTTCGCCAACCGAGCATCGGCATACTGAAAAGACAATAGGGCGCATAGGACAATAGCGATTTCGTACGAGGAAAGTGAGAAACAGTATTCTGTCGTTAAAAGCTCGTTTACCGTCCACGCCCGTTTAACGAATTTATTTAGGGAAAGGAGCTCCTACCACTTAGAGTTACTGACATTCGTGCCAAATTAACATTCGGTTTAACATTTATTTCAGTACTTGAAAGAAATTTACCAAGTAGATACTTCCTCTATTTCGCTTTTTCCAAGTTTGCTCACGACGGGTATACTTTCTCGCTTGTTATCGTAAGCTCGCTATAACAAGAGAATACTCTTCGAAATCAAACGTAATCAGTGAACGTAACAACACTTTTCCAGGCCTATTAATCTGAAGTCGATTTAATTTTGATGATACCAAAAGAAGTATAAGCACAGGACCAAAAAAGGAAAATGTAATTACATCGCGAGTGTAGAAGAAAAGCACAGAGGATACCAAAATGAAACGTAACGGAATATGGATCAATGAACCATGAAAAGAGAAGTGTGTATCAAAGCGAGATCGGAGGAAAGCCCGGGAAATAAACGGTGTCGATCGGAATTGTACACTTACGGTTGAGAGAGGTGTAAAATATTAAAACGATCAGGAATACAAATGTGTGATTTGTACGTCCCATTGCGAGCGTCGGTCAGTACCACTCAAGGATCGAAATATTCAATGAGATGACGCCACGGAGATTCAACCTGTACTGAATACCTCCAGGTATCCGACGTCTGATTTTATACCTTGCGCCTCCGCCGGTTACGGGGGTTGTGCCAGCCCCTCCAGGAGGGGTTCATCCCTCTTGTTTCGTATTCCCCATCTCGCATTCTGTGCTAGCACCACCCCCCCATTTCATTCTCATTCCCAATGATCGACGATGGTTAATCAATGCCTAGGCCCCCCGTTGATGATCGAAATTTCCGAGCATATTGCACAAACCACCGTTTGAATCGTTCGCGCGCAAATAAGTATGAATCACTGATCGGAATATCTGAAATGGTAACGTCTTGCTGATATCTGTGCTGTAACGGTGAACGGTATCGAGAGAATTTCTATAAATGAAAATTACGAATTAACTTTTGAATTAACTCCAAGGAAAATGGGTGTCTTATATTGTTCAGATAAGGTGGAGGGCGTAAGATAATATAGATCAGACGACAGATTCTTCCGTTATGGAGTGTTGATGATAGTATGGACTATGAATTTTCTGGAAGTCGAGATTTTTCACTGGTAATTATATAGTTCACACGAGGGGGTGAAAGATCGTAAAGACATCTTTATCGTCAGAGGCGCTAACAAGGGATAAACTTTTTGTTTACGCTCGCAGCCTGTTAAATAATTGTATTGGCGAAACTTTAACGGTCCTCGAAACGGGCCAAAATACCGTCGGGTAATGTATCGTTTCGACTTTTACGGGTTCTCTCAGTAGAACTTCGCGGGGAATTAAGAATTGTCCGGCTATTGAACGGAGAAACGAGCGCTCTGTTTCGATACTGTTGTTCGTAAAATAGTTCGAAATGAAAATGATAATCCACCAATTAGAGGGAATACATAATATTCTCCAATTGCAAATACACTATTTCAGCTTGTATTCGGGAGCTCGCAAGCTTTTAATATCACGCGACAGCTATAACTTTAATTCAATATCACCCAAAATCGTGATTTTTCCTTCTTTTTTTTTTTAGAAAAATGGGATTGCCTCTCTACGGAAGCAAATATCGACCCTGACTTGTAATTTATATGGGGAACGAAAAATACGATTTATAGGGAGCATCGGATAATTACAAGTAACAGTTCACGCCATCTCTAGTTAACAGTAATAATTATTCGTCATAATCCAAATCCACAGTCAGGCGCATGTTACGCGGCTGTATCGTACACGCAGATTTATAAATACGTGACGTGTTCATAACAGGACAGATTATGCGGCATTACTCGACCTGAGCTCGTGATACGTCGGACACATGGAGATATACTTTAATCTTTGGGACAGCGTATTGCACATTTTTCCCGAAACACCAGTCACAGTTGTTCGATATCGCCACCCCTTCCCTAGGATTTGAATTCATATATCTCCGTAGAATCGTACGAGAGTGTCGAGAATACATATGAGACATATATGAAATCTCTGAAATCTCGTAGAATCTCTTTTAGTTTGTTGTTTCTTTTTAAGTTAATCCACAACATCATTCATTATCCTGAGCTTCTTGGTATTATCAGCTTATATGCACCTACAATTCCACTCAGACCTGCGCATCTCTGTTACAAACACATAACTCAACCTTTTCTGTCTCTGATCCAGAATTTTTTTATGATGAAATCTTTCTATAAAGATCTTGATTGTTCTACTGGCTTTATCCAATCTTTCAAAAACCAAGTTATTGGGGGCGTTATAACAGGAATTATCCGGTAAAATAAATAACTTATTCGATAAATCTACTATTCAAGAACGAAATGAAATCCGTTTTTGTCCAAAAATTTTCGCCACGACAAAAATTAAGATACGTGAGTGTCCTGTGTGTCTTTCGGCTTTAAGGAAGAATCCATCTCTTCCGCGACTCGGACTACCCTTAATCCGGTGGCACAGTTTACAGCATCATGTTCCTCGATGCTTCCAATTCCCCGTTCATGTTATCCCGAAACCTTATCGTGTCTCCTTTAGCTTCCCTCCGTAACGGGATGTTTTGCATAGAAGTAGACACCACGCTTATTTTGCATGATACAGAGAGCACCGAACGTTTATCGATACCGTCTCGAACATCCTTCCTTCTTCCCGTTCGCTGTAAGAATGCGATACTTGGTCCGATTCGCTATCACTTCCATCAATAACCACTCCTCCAGCAGCACCGCGTAATAAAAAGAAAAATATATATAAAAACGAACGATCAATATGTAACGAGCAATGCTCTCGCGACGTGGGTGGCAGGCGGGCGGGATGGAAACAGACGAAAAGATTTAACGAAGAGAGAGAGGTCATACGGGGGCATCAATTCCTCTCAAGCTCGGGATAGACGGGGGTAATTCCCATGCAAAACTTTTCTATCCAGGGGAACGAGCTAGACGCGTCTTAGGCCTAATTTAATTCCCGACGTACGGGCACAGGGGTTTCGTAAACGGCTCATTTGCATTCATTCGCGTCTCATTTAAATACAAAGCAGCCGAGGCAGAACAGGCGATACCGACCGTCGTATTTAACGTTTAAGATCGATCATCCCGTGTTACGTTTTAATTAAGTGGACGCGCGGCGCGAGTTTGCTTTAGAATGGAATTTACCATTTAAAGGCACACAGACACACACGGGTCGCCCGGGAGCTCGAATAACATTGGCCCCCTACCACACCCAGTCTTTGGGGCCGTGGACTCCGTTAAGAAGGAAGTTTTCTTCTCGTTAAACGAGAATTTCACGAATATTATATTATATTTAGAGAAGGATGTATATCCTCCCCCTGACCCTGTTGAGCTACAAGACAGAAGCTGTGGTTGTTGCGTGCTTTTCCGTTCGGTTCACTCGGCCGGCAGCCGGTCCACGCCATTTAAACGCCATCTTCTTTTTTCTTTCGTTTCGCTTCTCCTCCTTCTCCTGAAAATACGCCGAGCTCGCAAATCATTGTGTTAGGCACAATGAAAAGTTCCGCTGAAGTTGGCAAAGTATCCCATAACTGGAGCTTGTAAGCACATAATGAAACAAATTTATGACGAGGAGATGGTAAACTTCTCCCCTCCTACGCTGCTTTTTCCAGACGAAAATTCCTTTCTTCGGCCCGAAACAATGTTTCCACCCTCCACCGTCCTCGTTTGTTCGTCGTTGTACAGTGATATAAAAATGGTGAAGAGAGAAATTTCTCGTTGGATAAACCGTTCCCGGTTCGCGGTGCCCAATCTGTCGTTGGAATTATCAAGTTTTACGCGTTAGTCATTCTCGTTATCACGGGTGAACGTTATTGTACTCCTTGGAACGGATGTTTCGCCGGCGGAATGCTCGATCGGGTGAGGGGTCGTTTTTTAAATTAGCCGCACACAGAATTCATTTTTGCAACGTAATTACGCCCGGTGAAATACGGCCGGCTGTTTACCGTCGGCCATAGTTGAAAAATACGACTGAATCCCATGATCTGGCGGTGTAAAATTACGGAACGTGAATATTACGATCCTGACTGATGCGTGCCGAATAATTAATCCAATTCTTCGCTCGGGTCAACGAAAAATCATGGTATATCTCGTAATATGGTACGACTTAGGGGATAATGAAGGGATAACTCGTCGGAAAATTACTCTATAATTTAGTTACAGAATTTCCGTTACATCGCCGACGATTTACCATTCCAATATTACATTTCATATCGAAGCTATTTTTATTGGGTATGCTTCTCGAAACAGTCGAAAAAAATGAACGTAGAAATTGGATATGCGTTGTGTCGAATATAAATTACCAATTAAAATGAATATATTTGGTATTACAAAATAATATTTAATAATGTGTCTGCAGTGCAAATCATCATCGTGATCATTTTTTGTAAACGGTTTTTTGTGGAATTCAACACGCGAATCAATTGCATCAAGTTTGCATACGAGTTGAAGAGAACAGGGGTGTCCTTTGTTTCCGCTCGAACAGCATAAATAGTGCCCGTGCAACGGAGAATTCTCAGTCGACGTCGAGCCCTCGGGCCAGGCGAAGCTTCTCTGCGACCTGCTTTTAAAGCCTTCGTAAGGATATGATTCATTGATTGCCCTTTGAGATTACTAAGGGGTCCCCACAGTCCTTACGAGACACTAAACTCGCAATTTTAACCCGTTCAGATTTAAAGTTAGTTCTAAACCCCGTAAGATACTAAATTAATCCAGTATAAGTTAAGCACGAACATCTTCATTTTATATCAACTAGGCTGCAAAGTTATCGATTTTTCTTTCTTACAAGCAGAATTCTTGACTACCAATGAGATAGATAAAATCGAGTATCGAAGAAATGTCGTTATACTTTTCGTAATACAAAATTCATGTACAAATACTTTACATACAAAATAGTAGATAACAAGCATGAAAGGTTGAGAGGGCAGGTACTTTTTTCATCTACATCGTAAGGGATAACAGGTATTGTGTTTATTCAAGTCAGTTATCGTGAAAAATCGTATTAACTTAAGGACTATCCGCAAATCATTTCTGTCCCTAGTGTTTCCCGTTTCTCAAGTTTTATCGTCCTTCTCCAGAACTTGTTTCACGCTGTACTGATAAATGTCCGAGTTGATTTTCTTCAGTCTCTCGATCTCCCCCAGCATCTCGAGCAGCTTCCGCGTGTGGGAATCCGCCGCACCGTCCGAATCGATCCCATTCTCCACGTACGATTCGTAGTTCAGAATGTCCGCGGCATTTCGGTCCCGTGAGATCACCTCGATGGCGGTCTGCTTTCCGTCGAAGTCGTCCGATGTCCTCTGTAGGTTCGATACACGCAAGCGTGGCTCGAGGTCCGTGGCCCGAAAGTTCCCGTGGTATTTCGCGAAGAACGCCGCGGTGATCGGACCCTTGTGATCGAGCGTTCGTAGAACTTGACGGCTCGCGATATCCCAGATGTGAACCTCGCCGGTGTTAGAACCGGAGAGCAAGTAACGGCCGTCGATCGATATCGACAGAGACACAATCGTCGACTTGTGACCCTGAAACGCGATCAATCCTTCGGATTCCCCGTCCTTTCGTACTTGCACGTGATGCTCTATACCCCTAGGCGGCTCGTGCAGATTGAATCTGTATATGTTCCCGTCCGTGCACCCGACGAACAGGTCACTTTCCCGTGCATTCATGCACACCGAAGTTAGAGGCACGTCAAACACAAGGGTCAGCAATAACAAGCCCCCGGACGGGTCGTATATATTGCATGTACGATCGAGGGACACAGAGCATAATCTGCCTCTGGCGCCCAAGTGTCCAAACTGGAGATCCTTCACCGGCAGCGAATGGTGAGAGAAACCGTGCAACGGAACAGATCGTTCGTCGTTTATCACACGGTACAACGACCACACGAACACCAAACCGTCCTCCCCGCCGCTGGCGAAGATCGAACCGTCCGTGCTGAACGACAAACAGTTGACCGTTTGGTAATGCTGCGACAAGTTTGCTAACAGACGACCGTTGCACACCTGCCAGAGAAATAATTTCTCGGCTATCGCTGCGACCATGTAGGCACCGCTAGGCGTACAAGCCAGGGCAGTCACCTTGCCGGGGGTGGTTAGCCTCAGAGTGGATACTGGAGTTGGATTGTTCAACGGCCATATGTGTATACGAGGCTTCGTTAAATCGGCGCCGATCAAGTAACTGTCGCTCAGTAGTTGCAATGTACGGTGTGTTAATGCACCAGCTTGTTTGTACGTTGACAAAATAGAGCCTGTTTGAGGATCCCATAGGGCGGCACTCCAGTGCTCACCGACACTGTCGCTGGTTAATATCACTTCTCTGGTATCGGCGATCCGCGACATTTTTCCGTTTTTCGTCTATTTAAACGATGGTTATTGTCACTTTATCACTGACATGGTTCGTTGCACGTAGATGTATTCCTCCTTCTGTCAGGCTGGAATTGAAAATACACGTGAACGCGTGCATGGAACTAGGTTATGTATCCTCCATAGAGTATACCGATGGTAGAACCGCCTACCAATGCTTATTTTTTCAGACTGTATTAACCAATCAGATGAAATGAATTCACACTGGACATTGCTAGACATTCTTATGAAACCACGTGCTTGCTTGTCATAAATAACAATTAAAACTACACAATAATTCTTTATAGAACTTCAATTTGTTTTTATGTTATTCGCGCACACAGGAACAATCCTTTTACCTGAGAAAAGTATTCTTTCCAGAAAAGTTTCCTTGTTATGTTTTCTTCTATACTGTATTGTAAAAAATGAAAAGACAGAAATGAATTATATACTTCTTATTCCTCTTTTTTATCAATTCAAATTTCGTTCCACGAGTTACGTTGTGTCATTGCAATAGGCGAATGATACCTAATTTCTAGATTTTGTACTTTAATACGCGAATGGCCGAATGAAGTTTAAATTCTTCGCTCGACCTTGATCGTTAATTTCTCGGAACGCAACGGCATATTCGTGTTTTTACTAGTTTGGTTATGTTAACTCCTGCGGTATCGGATACAATTTGCTGACATAACCAATAAGCAGATACTAGATCGCGAAATATAAATCTGTTTCAATTTTCTCATGGGCTTTATTGATGATGAACTGCAAGAAGTGTCAAAACTCTGTCAAAATGTCGTCGATGGTAGCCGTCTCGTCTCTTGTGTGCGCACTATGGTGCGAGTGGAAATAACGTAAGTTCGTTTGGAATACCGTTTGTATTAATTAAATATGATTTGTTAATTACATATGACTTCAAACTTACAGAAAAACAAAGTTCAAAACAATTGTTGCGTGCATTCAATTTCCAAAAGAGTATCCCCATAATCCATTGCTAACTGAATTGAAGAGCAAAACACTGTCTGCAAAGTTACTGGATGGACTGACAGAAGTTTGTGAAAAAGAATGCAAGAAACTTTTGGGCGAAGCTCAAGTAAGATTAACTTTCTTTTTTGAATAGAATTTTTTTAGTTTATGATGTATTATAGGGACACTGATAATTCTTTCTCTGACAGGTGCTTCCCACATTGAAGCTAATCCGTAATTTCATAGAGGAAAATCCTTTAATCTGTTGCTATGATGAGATTTCTACCTTAAAAAAGATATTGCAGATCGATGATGAATTAAAATTGAAGCAGAAACATTCTTGCGTTGGCCTTAAGATTCAACAAGGATTATATTACTTTAAGGCTAAGATTGAAGTACCAGATAATTATCCGATTGATTGTGTAAAGTATGTATAAATGTAAACTATCTTCATATACTGTTATGTGTATTAAAAAATTATAAAATTTTGTAGATTAGAAGATGCTGACACAAATTTCCCACCACTATTTACTCGCTACTTTTTGGGTCAAGGAAGAGAATTAGGCAGACAATGTGTTGAGTCACCACTAAAAAAGCAATTACAGAAAACACCTTTTACACCATCACCATCCCTGAACATTGTTGCTTCTTTCCTTATAAGGTAAGTAAACTGATATCCCTTCTTTAGTGTTATTATTAATTTAATGTTTTTTTGTTTCTTCTAGAGCTGTAAAGACTTTACCTCAAGAGCATTGTCAGTCTTGCAAAGGATTATGTCTACCAATAAACCCAGAAGAAGCAGAAACCAATGAACATGCAGATATGCATGTGGAAAGACTATATTGCAGTCATTTGTTTCATTTACAATGTCTGGTGACATTCATGAAGACTCCCCCATTCCATGGTAACAAGTTACTCAGAAAATATATATAAATTCTATGTTATTGTTATTACTAAACTGCAGAAGATCATGTAAACTCAAAATTTTGGATATCAATATATAAAAACTATACTTGAACAGAATTTTATTTCCTGTGCTGTAATATTAATGATAATACTGTTGTTATGTTTGGAAAGATTAATTGTATTAAAAGTACTCACCGGTTCGTTGAAACGTCCTCAATGCCATCTGAATGAGAATATTCTGTATAAATGTGATGCCAAGTATTTCTTGAGATACTTCATTTTCGTATGCGCTGTAGAAGTATTTTGCAAGGTTGTCCAGTTGTTTCTTGCAATTTCTTTGGCACTTTCACTTGTAAAATAGCACTTTTGAAGTGATTAAAAACATCCTATGTCTAGGGAAAGCGCAGCTTTCTGCGTTCAAAATATTAATAATAATACCTAAATTACCATTAAACTTTATGAAAAACCCTATTTCCCTATGCTTTGCCAATTAAGAGTAGTAATAAATGCATAAACATCTGCTATTTAAGTATTATACTATTTAGATTATTTTTCTTTCTGTCCTAGGGGGTAAGAAATGTCCAACGTGTGGAAAACGTATCTACCATGACAAGTGGGGACTAAGTGACAAGCTTGCAGAGGACCGTTGGGCACACCAACAAGCAAGAGCAAGAGAATTGTCAGAAGTGGCTGACTTCTTTAATTGAAATATATATTTCATGAGAAACTAGGACAGATTAATGAGAAGTCAGACAAGGTGTAATTATAATGCAGAATTTAAAAAAATTATTTGTAATTCAGCATGTTATAACATTCAAAAATGAATGTTTATAGGCCAGTTGAAGAGAAGGTATTTTTAATACCATAAAGTATACTATAATATAGTCATTTATATTTATACCGTATTTCAATGAATTATGAATAGATTGCTTAATGTGGTGCTAATATAGAGTAGTTAATACTTGTCATTCGTTTCACCTATCCATCACTGAATTTTATAATTGAGTGAACAAACACAGACGGTAATTAAGTTTTCATAGCGTGTTGGATCCATGGTCGGGATGTTCGATTCACTTTAAAATCGATTCTCAAATCGAATCATGAGAACCGATTCTTTCAAAAAATCGAAATAAAAAGTTGAGAGAAATAATAACACCGGTTCGCGAGTTTTAGAGTAAAGAATCGATTCGCAGAAAAATCGAACAGCAGAGAATCGATCTTCCAAAGAATCGAATCGGAATCGAACACCCTTACTTCACGGATGCCACGAAAGAAACATAAGTGTACATGGTAAGTTTTATATCCGATTTTAAACTTCAAATACTTAAATACTTGTAGATATGTTTTGCATTACATATATAATGAATGCTGGGTAAAAATCGGTATTCCCTTGAAATGTTTGGGAAGGTTAACTGTAAATTTATTCGTAACTTATTGTATATTGAAGTACTCATCGGTTCGATGTAACGTCCTCATGGCGGTCAGTATGAGAATATTCTGTATAAATGTAATGCAAAGTATTCCTTGGGGTTCTTCATTTTCATATGCCTTGTAGAAGTATTTCGCAAGGTTGTCCAGTCGTTTTCTGCAATTTATCCTCCTTTTTCCCTTGTAAACAGCAATTTCGAAGGGAGCGAGAACATCCTACGTCTAGGAAAAGCGCGGTCTTTTACGTTGTGATTGCAGCGCCGTACGCGGGAAATACAAACAGGTCATATCTTCGAAAACGGTAAATACAGTACATTTAACTCTATACCTGTCAATAATATTCAAGACTGGATATCTTTAACCGTATAGTAAAGTGATAAGTAATTTTTACAATGAATTATATGAAAAAAACGTTCTCAACGGTGTTTCTTGTACCGTAATGTTGTTCTTTGCGAGATGTGTTTACAATAAGGTTCCTTGTTACAATAGGTTTCCTTGTAACAATAAATGTTTGTGGTGAAGACATATCTGCTGTGTTAAATTTGTTAAAATGAATGGAACATTTATCTTGGTTATAGTAGTACAAAATTATACATATAACAGTGATAATAATTACAAAAATCCTTCTAAACAGGAAGTCACCATTATGTATACTTCCGGATTTAAATGAATACGTTGCATTTATGATAATGGTTGATCGGTTAGAACGATACCACTTTATGGAGTAAAGTTAACATTGTGGAACGCTTTCTATTTAATACAGTTGTTATAATTTCGATGTGTCAATACTTATATCCAGCACTGTGTATATGTATGTTCATTGCTTCGCGTATTTGTGGCCGTGGTTGTGACATATTGATCCTCGGTACCGACTACGGCGATCCTCTATTTATCTCAGTCCCGTGATGGCTTGCACGGCGCCGTTTCTGTGGACATATTTTCATTTATCCCTCAGTTTGTTTTCCTTTATGTCTAGGTAGTCTTTTCACCTCGAGTTCCTACGAAAGACGAACATGATTTCACTGTATAAATTTATAGGTGAGGACATTGAGAACCAAGGGAAAAGATTTTAGCAACAGAACAATAGTGATAACCCAATTTCAAAATTGTTTGTTTCAAGAACTTGTTTGTCGTAAATTTTGTATATAACATTGAACTACTTGACATTAGTGATGGAATAGATTTAAACGATCCGTTTGTTTGAACTTGCATACTTAACAATTCAAAGGGCATTCTGAGCTCTCATTCCATAACCCAAAAGAACGAAATTATCGATCGATTTGCGTGAAAACTGTTAATGGCGTTTCTTGAGAATACTGAAAGATTACTGTGGTTCTGAATTGCGACTAGAAATCCTGAAACGATGGTGATCGGAAAAATTCATTAGAGATAATAAGCACCCCTGGACATCAAAGATGATTAACAGGGGGCCTGTAATTACTTTAAGACGATTGGCATGGTTTTTCGCGTAGATGCACGTACATCGTTCTGGCAGACAGCCTGTCAGACTAATTCCCAGTTATCGATTCCACGCATACGTGGAAACGCACCGTTGTGTTGCATTCGTAGGGTGGGTGAACTGCGTATTTCCTACACGCCAGTTCCCCGAAATACATATATTATGGGAACCATTGGGCGGTAACCGAAAATTTGATTTGTTAGATAAATCAATTATAACTTTCAGATTGCCTTCGTGTAACGCAAAACTTAATTAAGTTGTACAGATACTAGAAAAGTCACTGTGATGCGTAGTGAAACTTCTCAATCCCTAAAGCTCGGACCAAAGAAACTAGATCCTCGGGAAAAAGTACGGTACTCCCCCCAAAAAATGTTAAAGATATATCTGTTCCTTTCTTATCTAAAAATTTTAGCATAAGATTTTGGTCTCTGACCAGTTTCTCCCTCAAGCACCGCTAAATTGTCTACAATGTTAAGTATTAAGCGATGAACTAGTTGTCCTTAATAGCCCTGTTCCGTACACGGCCATCGAAGAATTCGGTGGATCCCGGTTTGTCGGGCCAAATTTTTGGAGATCGTATTTGTGTATACCAACGACGATCTAGCCCCTTCCCCACCTCCGACTATGCACATACCAGGGTCGTATTATACACACGATACACCTATAATTGCACGTAGGGCAACTTCGTCGTAACGCTTCGTGGATCGATAGCTGGGAAATGGCCGGAAGCCAAGTCCGGCGACGTCGTTTCGAGTTTTGCCGTTGTCACCGTATGGGACCTAACCCCTTTCTTGAATGTCCCACTTGTATCGGTCATCCCTCGACGCTCGGTAGCCCCTTCTTTCGACTTTTGTTTCTTTCTTGCCCGGTCTAGCCGCCTTTCCTCGCCCTTCGTTCGAACGATCATTACGGGAATGAATAGAAAAGGGCATGACATTAAAGACTCTTGGATCTACATCTTGAATGTCCTTGTAAAGTTTCTCCTCTGACAGATCACGAAATTACCAATGTTTTATCGTCTTGTAAATTTTGTGTTAATCATTTTATTTCAGGTTGGAGGATATCGTTGAAGAAATCGAATTATTGGTCAATAATGTTTCCTTTTCCTTTTTTTTATGTGTGTCAGGGTAATCGCGACAACCGTAAGTGGGCTCGAGAGCATCAGTTTTTTCACCTGCTCCCGCCTCGAGAGAGCCTATTGTTTGCCTTTCTTTATACGTTCAATCACCGTACGTACGAATCGCGATCCGGGCTGTATGCAATGGGCGCGAGGCGGGGTGCCATTTATCCCAGCTTCTTTAAATCCTCAAGGGCAGCCTCGGAAAACAAACCCCCCTGGCGGTACGGCGATATCGAAATATGATGCTGTGTTTAACCAGCAGGGTGCACACTCCGGGAGAATAATATAAGCATTGTTTCTTTTTTCCTTTCGCGAGCGATCCTCGTGCTTATTGTCGACGAGAACTTTTGGCGTGGGTACTTTGTTCTTATTCCCGAGGCAATCGGGAATTTCAAGGTCCGATTTGTTGGAACCTTGCAGATAACATTGAGGTCGCGGTTCCATATATCTATTGTATATCCGTTTTATGGAATTATATAATCGTGTAGGTGTCCTACAATTCTTTTTTTTTTAAAGTAACATCGTTCTTTTGCCCGAAAGAATCTGTCCTTGCTTTAGAAAATAATCTTCCACTCGTAATAATATTGATAATAGAATACAACGGTTTTGTCTTTTATAATAAAATTTTATCAGAATTACCATTTCGACAATGTTGATGTTTATCAATAACGTTGTCGTGAGCAATGTACATCAAAGACACCGTACAAAGTCGCCGTCCTTTCGGCTTCTGCAAGAAATTTCATAACCGTAACATTCTGAAGAATCGTCCCCCCTTGCTCGCCAGGAAGAGCGATTCCTTATCCTGCCGATCTGAAAGGCAACGGCTGCCGAGGGAAAGAAAGGTGGGATGGCGTGGCGCGTGCCACGCGAAGGGTGACCACACGGGAGGATCCTCTATTTTGTGGAAGATCGTACGCACGACATGAGAGAGCATCCACGTATTCCTTTCAACCGGGGAACAATGGGGTCGTGCCCGAAGGACGTATCACCTCACCGCCAAGGGTAACGGGCATCGTAAATGATCCATGAACGCAGCTGCATGTGTCTTTCCACGAACTTTCTTTCCCTTTAACGTGCAAAATCGAGAGTGACTTCGACAATTATTAGACCTCTGTCGTGATTATCGGACAGCGAAAAAGAATCGGTAGAATTTAACGAAAAGTTGAATCTCCGCTGAATTCTTCTACAAATAAACATTCAGTATAACTATGAAATAATTCAGTTGATTTGTATCTGGGATTTAGCAAATCGACGGTCCAACGCCCTATCCACGAAACATCAATGACACAGGGAATGGAGGTCCATTCACAGGTCAAGTATACCGCGAACGCGCGATCCCATTGGGGACCCGTGGCGAGAAGAGCAGAAAGGCCCAAGCGGAGAGCCGCAACAACAAGTTGCAACCACCTGGCGAGGGTAATGCCGGCCACCCAGTGGCCCTCCAGGTGCTCTCCGAACCCCCCCTGTCACAGTCCCGCATGCCTGCTGGTAACGTCACTGTGCATGGGCCAGGAAAAGGCGAACCGGGGACCAGCCGGTGGGTGATCTTGGAAGAGACACAGAGGCCACAGCATCTATTTCTCTTTCTCTCTGTCCCTGTGCAGAGGGCAACGGTATCGTTCTGGAACACGCCGCGAATCAACGTTCCAAAATCGATACGTACATCTGCCGCAACGTAGAGTCTATTGACTCCGTCCGCTCTCCTCCGAGCAATCTCCAAGGCGACTCAGAAAGGAACGTGTCCTGCTTTCCCGTTTCCACGAAATTTTATAGGAACCGTGGACTGTTCCACGCTTCTTGTTTTTATTGGGTACCGTGTTCGGTTTAACGGCCGACTGGGAACCATTTCCGTGGCATTAAGCGATATTTGCCTGAAATTGAGTGGACACTGGACCCTTTCAGCCTTCTTTTATGCAGTGAGCTTTTTAGATATTGCTACGGGAAAGGAGGGGTTGGAATAGCCGATTCTCTTAGATAGGTAATCTTTGTTCTTGATTTGATGATTTCGAATCGATTCAAAGGGATTGCCAAGATCACCGAGAAAGTACGTCGTTCCTTATCTGAAAATAGTGGCGTGAATACATATAATTGTCGATGAACGTTTTCACGAATCATTTCTAATGTCTGAAAATTTGCAAATTTAAAGACCACTCCGTCGTAGACGTTTTTAAAGGAGATTACGTGAAGTTTCGCGGAATACTTTCAACAATAGAAGTTTCGTCTACATGCAACCGGGAAGTGTGTGCCAACGGGGCGAATGAGCAAAAAGGTGCCGTAAATTTTTATGGGCCGCAGTCAGCTACGAATTATAGTGCACTGCAGTAATAATCCTGTCAAGACTGTGTGCATTGCTGGAACTGTCTAGTAAATCAGTAAGAAATTCATACACTTAACTAAACGCAAAGAACATCAGCACCCAGTCTAAAAAATGATTCCTACCAGGGGATTCACTCTTGCAACGAAAGGAATATTAGACATCTGACGTGAGTACAGCTAATTGCATTAACATCGTCATTCAAAACTTTTCGATCCACCCGATTCTCCGTACATGTATGTAAATACTCAAATGATTAATCAGAAACAATTTCAGGATAATTTCCGTGACGTTGTGCCGCATGTATTAATTTCCTCCCTCGAAGGGATCGATCGTCGGTGTCACCCGACACCGTCGTTCATGGGACACCATTCATGCACCGGACTGTAAAAAGAGAATACGGTATCCGTTCATCGACGAGGCTGAAACGCGCTCGCGACGGTGTAAGCGTAGAAAACAGACAGACACCGGAGTTACGTGGGGGGAGAACGGGAGGGGGAGAATCGAGCTGAAGCGGTGGTTTGGTAAGAGCGAGGGGGTGGGGGGTAGTTCGAAGGAAGGGAGAAACTGCCGGTGGAATAGAGGGAGTAAGAGAGGGTTCGTTGATGGTACAGGTCGCGGGGGTGGTTTCGAGACGTCGCGTTGCGGGGCATCGATTTCGGGCCAGGCCGATGGCATCGGCGGGGTATCGAGGGGGTGTCCCTAACGTTGGGTGAGCGCGTCGCGGACGCGCTGCTGCTGCCACTGGCGGCAAGTTGAAAGCGTACCGCTTAGCTTGGCGTGTAGCCGCTTCTCCTATCATTCTGAACGTTCCTCTCCTCTAGAAAGACTACCGAACGAAAGCCGCCTGCGCGGTGCAGACAGAGATAAAGAGTGTTTGCGGCCGGCACGAACTCGCCACGGAGATAGCCGAACTGTACTTAGCCAGTCGACGGATACCACATCGCGTCGTCTCTGCACACTGCTTGAAACAACTGCTAGGTGGACTGGCGGTGCGCCGTTTGAAGGAAGAACTGTTCAAGCCTCTACGGGTGGTCGGTCAGTACACGTCCAAGTGTCCACGGGGACGGATCGAACGTATAAGGCCCTTGGAGTTTGTGTCTCTCGAAACAATCGGAAAAGAATATACCAGAGAAGAGAAAATATAGATACGAAGAAAAAGAACGTTTGGCGGATCGGTTTCGATTTCTTTTTTTTTTCTTCTTCTTCTGTTTTGGTAACACAGCCGTCGGGACAGAGCGGTGCGGCGCGAATGCGAGGTGCAAACGGATGCGCCGGTGCACCAGCAGCTGCAGCTGCGACTGCCGCTACTACCGCCACTGCTGCTACCAGCACCGCCGCCGCCGGTGCTGCTGCCGCCGCCGCCACCACCACCACCGCCGCTGGTGCTGCTACCGCTGGCGGAGCCTCACGCAGAGGTGTCCACCTCGTGGCAGTCGACACTTCCTACCGGACGGTGGTAGTGTCCAGGCGCGCTGGACACACGAGCTGCAGCCGGTCGGTGCTGCTGCTACTACTATCGTCGTTGTCGTCGTCGTCGTCGTCGTTGTTCATCGAGCGTAAGGATTAAGAGAGACCAGAACAGGGGACGAAAGAGACGAAGGAGTAGGAGGAAGAAGAAGGTGCTTGGTGACGCGCGCGGTGTCGGTGGGTGACGAATATTGTTGGTGGTTTGTTCAACGGGGATTCAAGGACGGAACCGGGGACAGAGAGAAAGAAAGAGAGAGAGTTAGATAGAGGGGTGTGAGAGAGAGGGTGTGAGAGAGAGAGAGAGTGAGTGAGAGAGGGGGGAGGGTGAGAGAGAAAAGGGGTTTCAGGGTAGGAAGGAAAAAGAGTGCGACGAACCCTTTCTCCCTTCACGCAGGCGGTATACACTCTCGCATACTGACGCGCGGCGACGTGTCGCCGGTAATATAGCGTGCGCGCTTTCGTTTAGAGGGTTTCTTCCCTCCGACGTAGACGGCGGACAGGAGTGCCGGGAGAGTACACGCGGTGGGCTCCTCTTCAGAGTCGAGTCTTTCCGTCGGGGTGAATTTTCGTCCGCCTTCCACTTTACACGGAGAGATAGATAGATAGATAGAGAGGGTTGTGTGTGTGTCTTTGTGTGTGTGAGAGAGAGAGAGAGAAAGAGAGATTCCGACCACCGGGGAGACAGGATACATTCGTTCACCTTAGGATTCCGTGGTGGTCTTAGTGGTCCCTCGGATGGAGTAATATAAAGAGGGAAAAATCGAAAACAGTCGACGCGAAAGAAAAATATGAAAGCACACACACACCGAGGGAAGTCTATTTCCGAGAGAACAGTAGTTGGTAACGCGCTCGCGTGCTGGTAAACCATAAACAATACGAAGCAGTGCGGAACCAAGGTTCGGTCTCTAGGATCGAAGGTTTAATATTCCAAAACACACACACCACGGTGCAAATTTCCATATACTATCTTACTATACTACCATAAGTACGTGCAAGCAGAAGACAAGTGTTACATCCGCGAAGTCCTGTACGAAGACAGTGTAATTACACATTGTAATCGAGAGCAACCCCCTTCCCCGTAAGGGTATCGTCGTAATAGAGACAGAAAGGGAATCTCGTAAAAACAAGAGAATAAGAACAAGAGGAAAGAAGTGTACGACAAAGTGTGCTGCTGGTATTCGGTTAGTCGCGGTGATGCCTCGCGGATCGGTCGGATCGCTGGTGGTCGTTGGCAAGAAGGACGCCGCAGGTGCTGTCCCGTTCGCGTACCAGCCTATTCCGAGAAGGATACGCTGACGAGTCCAGCCCCCGGTGGCACGGCGGCAGTCGTCGTCGCTCCTGCAGGCCATGTATTACGGCCCGGTAATCGACCGTACCGGCAGCAGCTGCAGTGCCAGCGACCTTCAGCAGCCGCGATCACCACCACGTCGACGCGGCTGCAGCGGTGCCACGACGACCGGCGTCATCGTCGACGACGCGGACACGGACGACGAGCGTCGTCTCTACGAGCATGAGGAACCGGCGTACGTCGTCGTTCGCGACGTGCAATCATCGACGAACAACGTTCGCCGCGGCGCCTCCTGTCATGCCTCCGGTCAAAGGCCAGGCAGAAGACGAACCGGCGGAAATGCGGTTAGGATATTCGTGCTCGTCGCGGCCGCTGCCTTCCTCGCACTCGCCGTTTCACCGGGTAAGTGGAGAATTTCCATTGTAATCGTGTGATCATATTAAACGACTCCATAGGACGATACGATTTGTCGTGCAACTGTGATGGTAGAACACTGGGGTCACTTCGATCGTCTGAACGACAATTACAAAAATCTGTAGTTTCGATCGTTTGTCCAACTGTCTGTGCAACGTTGTCGTACGACAAATCGTATCGTTTATAGGAGCCTTTAGTCCGCATGCACGTTGTTCGATAGACACAGGAAAGATATCCGAGTTCACCTGTCCTGTGTACACATTCATTCGTACATATGTTTGAGAAACGTGGATATGATTTTATTATCGATTCCATGATTTTAAATTGTACGTTATTTAGTTTATTGTTTGCTGTAGGAATTTCTTGTAGAGTATCTGTTTGTTGCTTGTCCTGTGTAAATAGGATGTCAGGCGGATTTATCGAATACAGTCCAGCCTTATTGTTCTGTTTATGCTCTGATCGTTGGATTCATTTGGTTCTGAAGAAAATTTGTTGATAGGGGTGGTTTTTTTAAGGTACTAAGCTATTTACTGCGAAAGACGTACACATACGCCCTTATTATATGCAGAAGGCGTAGATATATTCTCACAAACATTTGAAGTGAATATCGAGCCGTACATGCTGATTGTTTTCAGGCAAAGACCGTCGCAGTCGAAGGGTTAAATCGATAGATCCTACTATTTCGTTCGTGATATCGATCGTTTATGTTCGGATTCGTGCGAATTCGTTATCAGTGAAACGGTTGAACAACAAATCTCTGCAACCCCTTTTTTTTCGCGGAGACCCTCCTCAAAGGATATGATCCCTCTGACACTGGCGGCCGTCAGAAGTACCAGGCCGCTCGAAACGTGAAATGTAAACAGCCGTGTGGAGAATAAGCCGCCGCCGCCGCCGGGTGGCTCGCGAAAATAAGAAAAATATTCACGGCATGTTGGCGCCTGCAACGTGTCCACTCGAGCATGCAAATACGTGTATTATTAAAATGCTGCTCCGTTTCGCGATTCGTCAGACTCCACTTCGTCCCCCATCTCCCCTGTTTTTCTTTCGATGTTCTCCCGAGTTGCCGTCTTTTTTTCTTCGTGTCGGAGCCCCGAGAAGACACACCAGCCTCCGTTCTGGTGAACAAGACGATTTCAACCGAAGGAAATTAGGTGGAAAATTAATTAAGAGAAAAAGAGTATAACCCGAGGGGTGGGGAAACCGCTAATTGCGGATGATTCGCGGTGGTCGGTCTCGTAGGCGTGGTTGGTGGTGTGCATTCAGGGTTCGGTTCTTTTTAGGTCGGCTTCTTTTCGAAGAACCACTCAAGCACAAGTCTGACAGTGACCATCTGACGCATTGCGTCAAAATCCAGTGTGTCGAGGAAACTGTTGCGCGAGATTCGTGTACTGTGTGTTGCCCGTTCTCCAAGCCGTCCAATCGATTCCGTTCTTTTTCGTCGAATCGCTCCGCTCTGTCCGCTCGTAATACGGCTCCTCCTCGGTACATACATACACTACGTCGATTGAAACGAATGCCTGATGAGGAATCGATCCTTCCCGTTAGACTGTCGCGCGTGGTTATCACAAACGGGGTATTAAATTATTCGAAACGTTCAATAAAAACTGTCTTCTATAAAGGGTATATATTATTCACTAAGTGGTGTAACTATAAAACCACCTTCTGCTGCGGAAATAAAATAATTTCCACTCTACCTTCTCGAAGAAATGACCGGTGAGGAGGAGGGTAAAGAAAAAAAAATGGTATTTTCTCTCGAGAAATACCTTTTTCCCTTCCCCCAGGGTCCCCTAGTGTTTTCCTTTCCTCTCCCCCTCTCTTTCTCTGTTTTCCCGGATTCGTCGCTCTGACTCGTTCCGGTCGAAACGTGGCGTGTGGCCCGTAGACATCGCCGAGCCGCACCCACGCGCGCTATTTATCTCGTCGTCTGCCGAAGCCAAGTGCCAAGTGTGTATTTTTTCGCATACCGTTCTCCTCTCCGTTCCTCCCAGCACCGGCGCGGTCTCTCTTCATTTTCTTCACCTTGCCCCCCATTCGACGAAACCACGTCCGTCTTTCTTCTATTCGTCTATCCGTCTAATTCCGTCTATTTCTATTCCCTCGCGCCCCTTGCGCGCTGCCACCTTTTCTCCCCCGCGATCCGTCGCTTTCCGAGGCGATCTCTCTTCCCCCCGCGACCCATGCGCGGTCTTTTTCCACGATTTACAAGGAAACAGCCAGACGAAATCGTATCGAAGGAAATTCTTTCCCTCGCGGGATTTAGGAATCGGAGGGATGGTCGATCGTACGATCACCAGGATCGACTACTTCGTGGCCTTGGGTAGAATCTTTGATTACGGTTCGTGATGTCAATGAATCGTCAACCTCACCAGAGACCCGTGATGATATGTGTGTATGAATAATCGGGTAGATTGATCGCCCACAAAAATTATAATCTGTGATTGGTGTGAAAATTAGGGGTTGGCTGGAACTCAATTTTTAAATTCTCGAAACTACGAATCCGAAACTTCCGAACGTTCGAAACGCTCGAAGCTTGAAAAATATATTCTATTTCGTAAAAACAAAAAAAACCGATCACCGAGCATTCACGAAGCATCACGCTCCGAATATTTATCGATTTTATATTTCTTCTTATCTGGGTTTCGAGAATATCGAATCACGATAAAAGTGCAAACTTTTGAATTCTCGATACTTTCTTAGGTTTCGAGGGGTTTCGAGAAACCCATTCCTAATGAAAATGTTCGAATACGTGGAAGTAGAATATTGAGGGATGGGGTATAGAGGGGATCTTGGAATAGTTTCGTAGTAAATAGTAATAGCTTTCGGAGATATACTAAAACTTTTACGAAATTTCCGACAGATACCCAGAAAAAATCATCGGTCGTTCGTGTGGTCGCGAACTATGAATAGATCTTTCCCTTCATGTCCGTTCATATTTTTCAATTCAAGCATTGCGTAATCGAAAAGCACCCGATTATTTCCCGGGGTTCTCGTGAACGGTTACACGATGTTCCCTTCGTGAACCCCGAGTAAATGTGGATTTCTAAGAAAAACCTCGAATTTCTACGAGAGCGCGCGCCCCGACGCGGCACATTCGACGACCATAATTCTTTCTCACCGAGGGTGAGTCAGAGACCATCACCGTTCCCCCGGTTCCCATCTCCAGAGGACGCACACGAGACTTGGGCCGGCCCGATTTTACTTTATCGTAAATTAGATCCTGCCCCCGACGCCGCCTTAGATCGATACCTATTCGTCACGTTCGTTGTCTTAAAGCCTCGATCTTTTCTCTATTTTTCTTTTTTCTTTTTCGTTACACGGACCTTAATTAAGCTACTCGAACTTGTACCGTCGTCTACGATACAATGTCAGCCGACTATATTAACTGGAATTTGACTTGAGTTCGTCGAACGAACAGCGCGGAAAACGTGTTTAACGAACTTACCCTCTGGATTTCAATCTTGTTCAAAACGGTTTGGGAAACGACAATTTAGGAATAAAAACCGTCGGGGTTAGTGATGGGCGATACAGTATCGATATTTCGAATATCGGTAATTTTCAATTAAAATATCGATATTTAATGTGACGATATATTCCAGTATCGATACTTAACCCATAAATTTCGAAATTCCGATACGATCGCTGCATTTGCCGTAACGTAACAAGTTGTAAGGAAAAGTGGATCAATCGTGAGTTTCCCATAAAGTTTGCGATCGGTTTTTTTCCCACTCTGTTACCTGAGAATCTTAGTCCTTAGTAAATATCTCCTTAAATTAACGATTTCTTTCCACTTTTGCCTTTTATTTCCTATTTCTAATTTAATTACAAGTATCGTTACCAATGATACCGATATTTTATATCAATACGTATCGATACCGATAATGTCGATATTTTATTTCAATCCGTATAGGCACCGGTAATATCCATATTTTATATCAAATATCAATACGATACAAATGTATCGCCATCACTAGTCGGGGTGAACGAATAAAATGAGCAGTCGCTCGATCCGATCCACGATCGGGCTGGTCTACTTCACGAACCCCCGTTAAAACCGTTTATTTATCGGTCTAGCTTGGCCACTGGTGACGTTGAAATAACGAGCCCGCTGGTAGCGACGATATAATTCAGCCGATTTTTCCGCGACGGCGCGGTGGCGGCACCGAGAAAATTTTAAAATGGAACAAAGTTTACACACCTCGTACGCGCTCCGATTCCTCCACAGTCCCCGAGGCGAGCGTGGGTATGTGTGTTCCGCAGTTGTTTTGCATCCATCATTCTGAAAAGTTTCACCGCGCGGCCTCTTTCTCTCGGCCGCCAAAAACTCAACGATCCACGACCGTCCGCAGGGTGCCGAAACGGAAATTGTTTACTCTGTGTTTCTCGAACGTGAGAACATTAAATCGTGACTCCCTAGCACATTCGTCAGTCGCACCCCCCCCCCTTCCACTAACTAATCATCAACGACACCTCCTGATTTCCGAGGAGACCGTTGTGAAAACATATACTATGACTATTTATTCCTCGTTGTTTCTTATAACACGATGTTTCGGTAATTTTGCCTAAATATAAAACTCAGAAGTGTTTAGAAGGGGGGTTGTGGCTCTTAGAATGTAGAGATTGGAACGTAAAGTTGCCACGACGCGTCTCTTCCGTTTGTATTAGTTTAAGAATATGTATGTTGTTTAGTCTAGAGCAATCGTTAGATATTTGACCACAAATGTTCCTTGTTCCTCAGCTTTTTTGCGACACGTTTAAGGGCTCCCTTTGTGCACGGCCACAGGCGCCAGACCATACCCAATGGGACTGGTTTATTGTAATGGTCTCGGACATTTACAGTATGATCATTGTACTGTTCCGTGGCTGGTGCCTCCATTATCCCGTGCGAAATGGTCGCCGGTGAATAGCAACGAAGTGAATAGTGAGGAGTAAACGAAGCAGTAATTCAGGGGGGGGGGGCGCCGTAATAGACGCGATTAGATAGTGTGAATACGAGGCTTAATTTCTAGACGATTCCCAGATCTTCTCGGGCAACAATGAATGTCGTTTAATCGATCTTTTCGATTCGATCAGGATCGAACTGCGGCTAAACGGCGTCGAATTTATTTCAGATTAGTTTCGTATTACCAACCTGGAAGGGGGCGGTTTCTCGCGCTCGAATTTCAACGAAGAAAGGAATTTTTGTTATGTAATGCGATTCGATGCGTATCACGCGATTGTCGGTTTTGTCGTATCAGCGGCTGTCACTTCGAATTACTTAACTTTCAGCGTTTCTGTGACTATCCTACGATCCCGTTCGATTTCAATCTATAGAATTCAGGACTGACTTTTATATATCACTGGTAAATGCTCAATTGTTACAATTTCTACTAAACGATTAAGCATAATCGATCGATAAAATTTCTACTTAATAGTTTCAGTCGTCGGAAACTTCAACGAGAACGAAGTTTTTCTAAAGGACCACCCCCATAACCTGAAGGTTTCGAATAGCGATCATAAAAACTACCTTTAAATTTTACTAACTTTTCCCCGTGGCGGCGAATCGGAGGGTGGGGGTGCTGTCTCTGAAAGAACGCATTATCGTACCTGTCACCGCGGTTTTCATCTCCGTTCCGAAGGGATCCGCTTTTTTCTCCATTGTACGGGCCAGCTCCGAACTGGTTTCAAAACACTAAAGGGCAACCCTTTCCCTCCCTATACAAAAGACAGTGACCCAAATCCAGGACCCGGATTCGTCGGTTCACGCGACCTCGAAACGTAAACGCATCCCCCCACCGGATGAATACGTAAAACTCACGCCTCCGTCTATGCAAAAATGTCACTCTACACAGGCTCAAAAAATGTAGAGTAGCATTTTTTGCTGAAGAATTTATCGAAACAAAGTACAGAGCAGCTTCTGTATTTGAACCCGTCCAAATGACGGATTTCAGGTATTTTATTTTATAATTGCTGAAATCCTAAAGATACTTTCATCAGAATTTATGTTAACCTCTAATTCTTATACACTTTATACTATAGTATACTAATTACATTATATAGTATACATATTAATATATTACACAATTTATCTTAGCATACATTCAATGCTGATAGTTCTAGTGTCATTAATTTTGTCCCATCATTTCTATCCCAACCCCATTCGAAAAAATGGCCCAGCGCCCCTGTCAGGCCGCTTAACTTCGGCACCGTGATCCTCGATACCCAATTAGTCTGTGATTCACGCTAGGTAGCCCCTTGAAGCTTCTATCTGCGCAGCCATTAATTAAATGACGCGAGCTTAAAGGGAGAAGAAGCGAACGCGACGAACTATATGGGGTGTGTGTGTATGTAACAGGGCGCGACAGGGTGAGGGTAGACACCTGCGAGCGCGAGCGCAACGAAATAAAAAAGAAGTGAAATGAAGAAAAAATATGTCGAAAAAAGGGCAATGGCGGCGATGTGTATGACAGCTGGTGGTCACGGGTTGGTGGGCCCCGACCATGTGCTCGGTGCACGCTCGACGTTCTATCCGCAACCCCCGTGTCACGACACCACGGGGCTTGTGATGGTGAATACACGGATGATTTCGTGCGACTATTAGCCCACCGTTTGGTTGTATCGATTTAGTAATTAAATTCATTTCGCAGCCACTGCCAAACGACATTCCAAGTGTATAAGATTAATCGTTTCATCGGGGATAGCCGCTTATTTCCGAGAAATAGAATTTATTTACGGAAATAATAGCGATAACACGCGATAAGTAAACAGGCGGGGACGGGGCTGGACGTCCATTTCGTAATTGCCAGGTCGTTTGTAATGACCTCCAGATCCTCCTACGGGCATGATCGAAGGAATATTGAAGTTTGTCGTGACAGGACTTTCTGGATCTGTAGGTAGTACAGAACTAACAGTTCGTAAGGTTCGTTTACTATTTTCACAATTGAGTATTTGTGGAAATTCAAATTCTCCTAGAGGATACCATTTTTGGAAGTATAGTATCCACTGTTTACTCAAACGTGGGGTGGTCTGTACAGAGTTGTCGATTTTGTTTTGATATTCATTGAAATTAGGGGTGGCTTATTTGAAATGTCGAAATCCAAGAAAGTGTCGAGTTTCGTGAATTTGAAATTTTCAAAACCCAAATAAGAAACAATATAAAATCGAATATTCGGTTCAAGATGTTTCGTAAATTCGTGAGGATCTGACGCAGTTTTTCAAATTTTATTTTTCAGTTACGTATTATAGTACTATCTAGTGGTAGTATAAAGTAGATACTGTTAAACTATCAAGAGTTAGTGCTAAAAAAAAGAATAAACGAATACATTATGTTGCTTTTTGTGTTTCGTTTAACTATGGTCAATAAAAATTGCAATTTTTTATCGAAATTAGTAAAAGTTTTACGTTTCTTAGTTTTATCAAATATTCTCGAGTTTTGAGAGTTTCGAAATCTTACGAAGTTTCGGATTCGAGAATTGAAAAATTAGGTTCAAACCCACCCCTAATTGATGTCCAATGTCATTTTCATTGGTACCACTAGCTCGATGATTTCTACGGTACTTATTAACGGCGCTGTACTGCCAATTCAGATATGTGGTCGCGATTCTAGGTGGCCATGCGATCGTGGCGTAGTGGCTAAAGTTGCCAGTGGTGGTGGTAGTGGCTGGTGGTGGTGGTTGGTAGGTGGTGGTGGTGGCGATGGTGGCAATGCTTCCGGTGGTGGTGGTGGAGGGCGCTTCGACTGGTCGTTCTGGGAGGGTTGCATAATACACCGACCATCGAGCTGCCAGGGCGTTGACTTTGCACGGCATTACGTTTCTTACGCTATGCTTCTCTCCCCCATTGCTAATATCGGCCCTGGGTGCTCGTCTTTTCGCTTGAACCCCTACCCCCTCCGTTTGGATTACCGCTAGGAATTCACTCAACCGTCCCTTTTTCTTTGATTACCCCAACGTCGGTTGAGTCACCGAGACAGCCAGACAAATTGTCGTCGTAGTTACCACGATTTTCATTTTACCCAGGAAATTCGTTTCATATCCTCAAGTATACGAGACATTGCAGCTATACGTCGTGTTGCAAAGTTTTGTTTGCTTTCTTATATATATTTCTGTTCAATCGTATTTCGATACACACATATTCGAGACGATCCACTCTGAAGTACGTTTCAATATCCAACGACGTTACATCATCATCGCCCAGACAGTGAATAACGCTTCTGTTTGTCGAACAAGGGTTGTATAACCTGATGAGCAATAAGCTTTCAGGGCGTTGAATATATCTTGCTATGTGTTTCTGTCTGTTCACCGTCCTCACCCCCTTCCAACCCTTCCCGCCAGTGTCGTTGCTCCTGTTTGCACACCCTTAATGCACTTAGCAAATGCGAAAACGCCCGTGGTCCTATAATTCTGCTCAGGGGCTGTACGAGTCCCAGCTATATTTTCTCCGTAATGGACACATTAAATTGCACGACTTCAATGGGAACCTTCTTTTGTTATTTTCGACTTTGTCGACGTGGTGCATATACTGCATTCAAGCTTGCGATAGGTATATGTATAGTAGGTGTTCACGAGTTGCCGTACGAGGAATCCTAAATTCAGGCTTATTGATTGACGATGACGTTGCGGTTGCTTTTATAGCACGATAGTCTCGCGAGACGAGATTTTTCACCCAGGGGTGGGGGCATGAAGTTAGAATCCTCATTGATTTCGCGTGACCTGTCAGTTTTTCCGAATTGCTACGAATATCAAGATCAGATAAAAACTATTCTTGTCCCGTGGGCCTAGCGATTCTTCACGAGAATATATGTTAGCTCTGATGATGAAGTACAGATCGAAGTGGGTAACATTTGTTTAGACTAACTCTCTTTAGTTCCCCTTATGCTGTCCCCACTCTATTTTTTGATTATTTTTTTATTATTCTCATTCTAAAATATTTTTTATTATTTCGTAAAAATTTAACACTTATATTATTATATGTTATGTAACTGAATTATTATTTCTTATTATTTAAATATACAAAAATCCAGAATCATGATAATTTTTTTACTCACCTTAAAATAGCAAAAAAGAGCTGGGGTCGAATCCGACCCCACCCTACCGAGTACGACCTTAAAACCCACCTTACCATTCGAGGGTTAAGATTTTGCTGTATATCGAAACGAAAAATAGATTCGTAACGTGTATTCGCGTTACGTTCGTTCCTTTTTGGTTTCTTTCTCCAAAGTCAGACGTACGAAACGCGTGTTTCGCGAATATGTAACAGTGAACGGGAACAAATCGATTCCCGTAAGTCTGCCGCATCCGTTCGAGGGCACAGCTCTCGTTCTGTCACGGGCTGCGAAACGTGATATCGCCACGGTCGATTTGCAAGCTCCCGAACCGCGATTTCCAAGCTCCGACGAAGTCAATGCCCTTCCACGATTACGTTCCACGATCGCCGTTCCTTCGAGGATCAAGCTACATTAAACTCCAACCCTGCGATCCGTGCGCCATCTATGCGGAAGATCGCTCCAGTTCTCCGACGAGCTTCGAATATTTCTTTCGTACATAGAACATTAATATATATTTCGTTCTACTCGAAATCTCTGATGCTTAAGCTCATTACCATTTTTGGGCTCACCACCCATACCATCGTATCTATTATTATTGTCCTAATACGCCGGCGAGACGAGCAGATGGCAATACGAATAAATCCGTCTGGTTGGGCACCAAGAGTGGCCATATTTTTTAATAGTCACACCAGACGACAGCCTAGCCGCACCGATTCAAATTAAATTAGCAACCACGACGATGATCGTGGCAGACTGGGGACAGACCTCGGCGTGTCTCCCCTATTAAATTCATCTAAACGATCGAAAACAGCGCGGGGCACGGTCAAGGCAGCCCGCTGCTGTCTTCTAGTGTCGCAGAAATCATCGACGCGTGTGGTCCACGGTCGGCCTGTATAATATCTCGAGTACATATTCAGTTATAGGGCCCCGAATTCATCGGTGGTCTCTGGGGGACAGAAAAGAGAGAGAAAAAAACATGTATATGACGGAGGAGCGCGCCTTCGAACGAGAATCACAATCGACCTTTATATATGCTACGGGATGACCTCCGTATATATATGTCCTCGCCTGGATGTCATATTACTTATTGATATCAACGGAATTCGATGCGTGTAGAATGCGCCGACGATGACCAACGACCACGGTGGTACTTAAATGGATGTAATATTCGGCCCGGCTGATTTGGCAAGTAGATCAAACTGACCACTGGGATGAATCAAGGCCCAGCTTTGTGCTCGCCGCCGCACAATTCGAATTCGAATTCCCCAATGGTGATGTCACGACTTTGTATTGGCGAGACTTACCATGTGGCGGCAGCCCGTGAGAACACCGAAACCGATCACTAGCCACGTCTGCTCGTGGTCCATATACGACACGATGGTTCGCGACGCGATTCAATTAACCCTTGCGACGCTACCGCCGAGATCGCATTAAAATATGGGATGATCTATCGAGATGTTAACCCCCCCAGCATCAGGCCAACTTATGAGTCCAGCTTTGGGACGTGGAACGAGCCGGGAATGGTAACCAGAGCAGGGAATCGCATAAAAATTCGATCGATATTTTGAATTTTATCAAGCAGATATAAGATATTTTCATCTATCCGTATACTAGATGTTCCAAAAAAATTGAAACATTTTTTCAGCTATTTTATATTATAAAATCGTCTCTTTCCATAAAAGTACGTGTAAAATCTTTATAACTTAGCAATACGATCCGGAGATCTCATGTTCTTTGGTGAATTTGTAAGAAATCTAGTGGAAAATCTTTGATGTTCATGGGGAACAGGGTGTCGTCCGGTATAGTTTCGAGACCTAATTGCCCCCATCCACCTTCGAGGAGACCATACCTTAAGGGGGTGAATAATATTCGAACGGAAAGAAATTGCATAGGTGAGACAGCCTAGAGTCGAGTGACCTCCTGCCCCCGGCCTATCACCCCTTACATCCACCGTTCTCCTCGTGGCACCCTCGTGGCACACGCCCCTCACCGTCCCCCTCCACCCTCTGCCGCCACTCCGTGCACCCCGCCGCAAGCCCAGCTTTTTCTCGGGGGTTCATCGATCGCCCCCAATCACCCACACCTGCCATCTTGCCTCTCTCTATCCCCTTAAAATCCCGAAAGCTTTCTTTACCTCGACAACTTCGTTTTCTTTCTCTTAATTCACTTTTCTCATTGCTCCCTCCCCCCTCCCAACGAAGACACCCTTATCGAGTTTTTGGATGGGCTGTGATATCAACGAATTTCGTGGGCTTTACCACTACCCTGTTTTCTTTTGCAGGGAATTCAGTTTCTCCAGTTTCAATTCGGGATTATTATTCAGGACTTCGGAAATATTTCGGAACAGGTTCAGTTTTGGTAGGTTTTCAATTCGTCAGACATTCTTTTAGAGGGAAAACAATTGGTACCTGAACTTTGATTTCGGAAGTTTTCCAATTGGTCAGACTTTCTTTTCGAAGGAAAACAATTGGTGTTTGAACTTTGATTCAGATAGGATTATGTCCTCCTCTTGTTCCGTTTCCATTTTCCACATTCCTTCAGCTCCTCGAGGACCTCGGTCCTCCGGTGGTCGATCTCTTTATCTTGCGCAAACACAAACTTTCATTTCACGGCTTTGTTCTTCTCTTCCCCTTATTCCATTCTCGGATCGCTCGACTGTTATTCCGCTCCCTTTGCTTTCCATCGAAATTAGTTTTCCACTCCCCTTACTGCCCCGTTGCACACTTCGGTCGTTCCTCGACAATTCAAAAGAAATCAGACCGCCATTTACCGGGAATTTACGCCTGGTGACGAAAAATAGCAGGCTCATTTCGGTTTTACCAAAAAAATAATAAATTAAAAATAAAAATAATAATTCAAAAAAATTAATTGTCCATCGAAGAAAAAAATTCTTTAGAATAATTAATAATACGACCACCGTTAAGGTGATTTTTCATCAACGTGATCTTCGGGAATTAATTTAAAGAACACTATCAAACCTAGGATGCTCTGGTTTCGCATATATGTTAATACATGTTTACAGTAGAAGTAAAAATGTTTATAAGACATTTTGTTAACAATTACAGCAGTTGTAAATAGCCGAACAGATCGTCTCGCGAAAAACTTACGCATCAATTGTGTCTGTCGATTTTTTTCACCGGTTACAGTAGAATATACCCTTCTTAAGGCGCGTGTACACTCACGGTCCGTGTTGCTTCCAATCACCCACACACACGAAATACTACGAAAATCCGTTTAACGCCCGTTTACCGAAATCACAATTGACGGCTGGAAAGGTGGCGGGCCACGTCGATTATTAATGGGCCGCGTCGGGCTGTAACAGCAATTGCTGTTAATTACACGGCCACGCATCCTCGTCAATTGAGCCTCGTTTTCTGCGCCACCCCCTCTGCCCCTCCTGGTTTGCCAACAATTCCCGTTCCAGCGCACCACTTCGAAGCCCACACACGCGTTCGGTAAGGTCACGGTCGCAGCGGGCTTCAGAAATTTCAGTCTCCGACAACACACACGGTGATACCACCACTGTATAGGCCCGTGTCGCGCTCCTTTGCTGTACCCACCCCCGCCACTCCATTCCAACCCAATTCCTTTTCTTTCATAAGCGATTCGCCCGCCCCTCGCACACGCGGCCTGGACGATTTCCAACAGTGTCTGGGCGAAAATTAATTTTCATGGGGGAGAAATTCGGTCACGTTTTCGCCACCCCTTCACGAAAATCACGGAAATAGGAAGAATGGTCAGCTGGAACGGGCCCTGTCAGTCGCGATTTTCTCGAACATTTGGACGTTTTCTAATGTCCAGAACTCAGAGCAGCTACATGCTACTGAATAATGGGGACAATTAGACTGCGGAAGTTCATGGGAATTCACAATTTTAGATACTAACATCTGAAAATTAAAATGGAAAAGTATTTTGAATTTTACAGCAGAGGCTTTGCTACATTAATGATAATGTAAGAAATTCTTCATACTAATGCTTTTGAAACAATGATACTATAACAATTTTCTAATACACTATCGGCAGAAAGTATGAGTCCAATGATTGATGGAACAGTAATTCATTTATTTTGTAACGATATAATAATTGTTACGGAATCATTACGTATACTAATTATTTTCAATTAGCTATGGCACATTTCTTTCGTCAAATCTTCATGTAAATATCAATCTTTGAAGCTTCGTTTACAGAAACTGGAAAGAACCGAAAATTTTTTACTTCGTCGAAGGTTCTATCAATTTCCACATGAAATGAAAACCATACTAAAATTACTACAAATACCTTCTGGAACTGTTACTCGGGAAAGAAGTAACGTTTGTCGATGAAAATTCATTTTGGGTACCATCGTTACCGGTGATTCTTAATTCGAGAAATATTTTTCTCCTACTGAGCTGGTTCACGAGAGTAGATTCGTTGGGAACGCCTAGAGGCATCGAAACAGGTGTTTGTGTAGCTTGAATTGAATTAATTATCGTTGGAAGGAACTGGTGATCGACTTTGCGTGTGAAATATGCAGAATGTCTCGGGCAACGAGCGACAAAGACGTAGAGCGTCAGGGAAATAGATAGAGAGGACGAGAAGCATTTTTGTAGTTTGGAAAATTGTGCTGCTCAATTCTGTCGTGCTTCAGTTTCCATTGCGGATTCGCTGAAGATGATATAATAGTAAAAAGGATATCCCATATAAGTTTGTTTGACACGAACTACACCACGATCGTATAGAATCGAATACACGAAAGGTAAAAAATAATAAACGGACACGCTTGGGGGACCCTGATAAGCATTAACGTTTCCTGATGTTCTCTCTCTACGGTGTTCTGTACCGTTACCACATGGATGGGGGTAGCGAATTTACATTTTCTATGCGATAAACAATCCTATACAGGGTGTCGAAAATTGAATATCATATTTAGGTTTGGTTATAATTTTAATAAATCAGGATAACTTAAAAAAAGGATTAATACGTAATAATAATATATTTAGAAAGATTCGAAATGACTACTTTTTGCTTCGATGCATAGGTTGAAACACTTAGTAAAATTTTCTCTGTTCAACCAAAATTTTGTTTCATTCACGTCGCAATGATTCCTCGAGCGATTTTAAACTTTTGCGGGGATTTGGACAGGCTCCAGGTTCCAAAATCGGTCATACACTGTAGTCTATCGGATCTGGTGAATTACCGAGGCCATTTTGCACTAATGCTTTTGCGGCGTTATACAATGCAAAAATCAGAGCACGTTCGTTAGACATTTAAATGTTTTTTTATTTTTATTAAAAACAGTGAAGTTAAGCTATAATGAAGATTAAAATATGGGCAATCTTCTGAAATGAACATCTCCGAAATACATTGTGAAATTTTGCTTCTAGGATATTTCAAATTTTAATGCATTTATTTTTCGTCACCTAGTATATCCGCAGTCTCGTTCGGTGCTCCGATTAGATATGCAAAACTCGAAAATTTTGCTCTTTAACGAACAGTCAGGAGATCGACACGATTTTGGTTCGTGAACTCAAAATGAGTGTATTGCACACGTGGACTGCAGAGGTATTTGGTAAAGATAATAATAAAATTGCAGTAACTATTATAGATCAAGGAAGTAGGCTTCTTTGATTTCGAGAAGACGCTAAAGCCAAGTCACTCACTCTCACCGACTTTGGAACACGAAAGAATCGATGGAAAATTTCGTTAGGTAACCGGAAGATGAGACCAGTAGGAGGCTATCGAAAATCGCTGTAAGACGGTCCCCGATCGTGTAGGCACTTCCGGTCGCGGTATTCGGCGGGTACGCGATACTATATATGGCTCGCGTCCGTCACGCTGCGACGGATACGACGCACGCAATTTTCTAGGTCGACACGACGCAGCAGGGAAGGTCAGGATTGGTTCAAGTCCAAGCGGAGTGTGTGGATCGTCGTGGCCGTCGACGGCGAAACGCGTTCACCTCGTCGCTAAGTAGTTGCCGATCTATAATTAGCGAATTTCCGTGGAGTGGTTCGCGTCGCTCTCGCTGGAAAGAGACCCACGACTGTTCTCCTCCTCTATCTTCTTCAATTTAAATCGATTAATTTACGAAACTTCACACATGAGAATTTCGATCAATCCACTGACTTCTTCCCTGAGTCGAAGCTGATCCGAAGCTTAGTATACTACATATAACATAAAGTGTATAAGAAATTCGTGGTTAACATAAATCCCGATGAAAGTATCTCTAGGATCGCAACAATTGTAAAATAAAAAATCTGGAATCCGTCATTTTAACGGGTTCAGTAGTCCTAGTGTTAACGCTTCGTCGAATCACACAAAGTCAATCAGCAATTACGGATAAATAGTATGAAACTTTTAAAAAAACCTTTATTTATTGCATTTTCCAAGTTAAGAAATGCTACAAATGCATAAACATCCGCAGTCTACTTATAGAACCCGTTTCATATTCAATAAGTGTCCCAATATTCATGAACAGCTGTGTATGTACGTGTTTCCATTAATAAAAAATAATCAAATAACGTGATGGTAATACTACGTTACATTAATTTGTATCATTACTCAGACCTAATTACATCGTTGGGTCAGATGGCTAAATAAAAGCATCGTCCAATGACCCACATGGTGGGTCATTCTTAAACGTGTTAAACCAGACCCAGCTGACCGTGGATCATAGACACATTTTACACTCGAAACACGACCAGAGGGATCAGAAATCCTTCACGCGGAAATCGTACGGGAATTCGTAAATATTTGCCTGTGATCGTCTGATCACAATCCACGTGCATATCACGAGAACGGCACACCTTCTCGGAAAAGGAGCCGAGGGAACAGTTTATTGACATTACCAACGGCGATTCCCGTGCACGTTGACGCAGCGGTGCCATTTCTGCTCTTGTTTCTCCTATGCTAGAAGCGCTCTGTTGTCTTCTGGACCAGCTCGGTTCTCTCCTCAGCCCACGCCACCGATGTGAGTCTCCGCAGGTGGCCGGATAACGCGAAAATGGAGGAAGCTCTCGACCACATATCATCCGATCGTGTCTGTGACGCAAGGTCGCCTCCCATAACCGAACGTCATTGTGTAGGATCCAACGATACTCGATACATTCGTTTCTTTTTCTCCACTTTGAGGCGATTTCCTGATGATTTTCGAGATCGTGAGAATGCGCAGAAGGATTCAAGAATAATTAGCTTCGTTAGGTTTGTGCTTCCTTTGACTGTTCGTCAAGACCAGACGAAATTGTAAGGGCGCTGACTGAGACGCGCGGGAACTGTTATTTTCGTTGTCAGCCTCGTATAAATAGACCTGAAACGTGGAAGACAGTTCGAGAATCGCGTTAAATCTCGGTCCACAGATCCCCTAATCGTTTTAAGCGTTCTGTTTTCGATTCCTCGATGGTCCAGGTATTTGAGGATTTCACGGATCTTTAATTCTCTTTAGCGAATCGCACGTCTTTCGGTACCTTCCTAGTAGATACTTAGGTCCACTGAACTCGATAGAGTTTTCTTCTTTGTAGACTGGAATTGGTTTGCAAAGTGAATTACCAACGATCAGTCGACATTCGATAACTGTGAAGAAATTATCGTATTTTAGAATTGTTTAGTTATCGCTGTAGAATTGTTTTCGTTTCGTTTAACAGCTCGAAGAAGGCCACTGAGAACCGAAAAACGTCTGTTTCCATTCCCAGTTCACCGATGTTTCGTTCTCCCCCGTGTAAAATGTTTCTACCGTGTTTATCTAAATTTACATCGTAGACCAGGGCTTACGTTGGGATAGAAGTTATGGTAGCCGCGGTCTTAACCGGAAATTTCGATCGTAACCCGCGAAACGTTGCGGCATTTTGTTCGAAAACGCTCCTGCACCGCGCATGCGGGACCTGTGAGTTACGTTCAGCCTGCATTGGATATAAAAAAACAAGACTTCGAACCAAGCAGTGTTTCAACCCACGTGGCTTACGAGCTGGTCCAATAAAGTGCCGGTAAATATGTTCCTTGAACTGCTCGATATGTTGTTACGTCCTCCGACCGTATAATAATTGAACGTATTTTCCCCCGTATTTTTTTCTTTTTTATTCGTCAAACGACACTTTATCCTCGTCTTTTCCTCTATTTTTGCTTTCTTATGGTAATTATAATTCATTTTTATTGGCTACAAAATTGAACAACTTTTAATCACTCGATACCCTCGTGCCATGGGTAATGAATATAAAGTAGCTGGAGAAAATATTGCCGAATTATACCACCGTTCTCTATCCCTTTTTCTCTCTCTGTTTAACATCCAGACTTGAACGTAATCCGGGAGAAAGCGGAACAAGACACCCGGAAATTATGTATACGTCGTGGTTCGAAAATATCGCCCGTAGGGGCGGTTGAATAAAAGCGGCGTAGGCTTGGAAACTTTTACGAACTCGTCCCAACCCTAAATAGAAGGACCCTGCCAAAAGTGAAATCAGACTGTATACAGAACCACTTTACACCGAAACATAAATTGAATCACATGCTTCATTTAGTATATTCTATGGGGGGACAGCTCACGGAAAAAATCACGATATTTTTTGAAAAAGTGGACTTAATACACTCTGACTGTGGGATGTGGATATGTACTATATTTTATTCATAATTTTTATGGTGGTCTCTTTATCAACAATTTTAATATATATTCGAATTATTAGGGAAATTATCGTTCGGGGGTTGTTTCTGGGGGACGGAGGCTTCGCCTTTACGATCTCCTCGTAAACGTCCAGGCCCGCGAAATTGATAGACCACTATGTTACACGCACGTACACCCGCGTGAGCGCGCGGGCGCACGAATCCCATCCAGGCGTCAATGTCTTCTTCGGCTGGTCTAGCAGGCCTCTCGATCCACTCTCTCCGTGGATCTCTATTGCAAAAGGTCGACATCCTTTGGAACGACACGATTTTTCAAGTCGAACGTTTCTCTACGATAAAGACCGTTTCGAATAACAGGAATTCCAATTCGGAGGGTGGGTGAAATATGGAAATGTTTAGGCCTTCGGGTTACCACCGATCATGCAACAGGAATACGCATTTTGTCGACTCTAGCAGCTGGATGAAGGTACGGAACGAACCTTGCATAATCTGAGTACATATACAGGGTGAGTCAACGAGAATTATTACCTGAAATAACTTGTCACTTAGTGGTTGTATCAGAGAACGTTTTAATGAGTTATGTAGCATTTTAAGGGACTCATCGAATTGATAAAATTTGATTGTTTTTTCGTATCTTATATTTTCTGAGATATCAAGGTAACCTTGAGTTTCTTCAAGGTCAATAAATGTTTTCCCCTAGACCTTTATATAGGTTGTTAAATTCGTCTTTTTATCGGCTACAACGCAGCATTAATAAAATAAATTCATTGACCTTAAAGTAACTCAAGGATACCTTGATATCATAAACAGTATAACATATAAAAAAAAGATTACATGCATTCGATGAGTCCCTTAATAGGCTAGACAATTCATTTAAAACGTTTTTTGATGCAACCCATAAGTAACGAGTTATATTAGATCGTAGTCCTTATTGACTCACCCTGTATAAAAGAAGTCCTGATACTGACTGACTGACTCATCAATGCCCAGCTCTTACCGTTCAACCTAGGAACGTCAAAATTGGAAGGTACATTGTTTCTATGATGTAGTCATCTACTAAGGCAGGATTTGTCGAATTTCAATTCCTAAAGGGGTGAAAAGGGGTAGAATGTATTTTCTGGGAATCTTGACTATAGTCTCGATGAGATATTCTACATTTTTTGCCCTAGCAAGAGCCAAGTTTACTCCTAAGGGTACATTAGGTATAATTCGATTAACCATTTATTCATCACTCTTCTCATCCTCCCTCGTGATTAATCCAGCGTGAAGGTAATTAAGGTGAAGTTTATGGGTCATCTGGGCAGACATTGTCAGGGATGAAGCATCTGTAAATGAGACAGCCCAACAGAGGGAGAGAGAGAGAGAGTCTGTCCGCCATAAAAACCGTTGTAATCGTTTCGAACGATCGGGCCGATGACGACCCGGTTCAGGCCGGGGTTTGATTATTTTCTAGTGATTTTACGAGCGAGACGCGACTCCAGACGCCGTCCAGACGCGGAGAGTGGTTCAGAGGCGAAATAAATCCTAGCTCGCCTACGCCAACGGTGAAACGGCGCCGGTTGTCGTTACAACGCGCGAAAATTATTCGCTACTACTAGAAACCCCGCAGACGACGATGACAAGACGTTTTCTCTCTTTCTCTCTCCCTCTCTGTTTCTCGCTCTTGCCACCCATATCCCCCATTTTTATTTAAAAATACAACGCATCGACGCTTTCGAACACGCGGATGGACCACCCAGGAATTCACTGGATGACGACCGAAGCACGTGTAGTTTGTAAAATATTAACCCTTCTAATTATGGTTCTTGTACACTGTTGCTGGTTTACTGCTTTGAACGAGGGATTTACACCGCCCTCCCTATTTTCTGTCTTGATTCTATATTTACATTCGGCGAACGTGTTCAAAATAACAATATTTTGGCGGGCGGGCAGACTCTTTATTTACGCTTGTGAGAAATTCGAGAATCAATGGGGAATAATTAATCATACTGTTTTAACCCTTTCAGACCTGAATATACTTTTAAGAGTAAACAAAATATTTGATTACACGTTTGAACCGAGTAAATTGTTTGGATGATATTTCGTTTGAAAGAAATGTTTATGTGTCTCATAGTTTTGTAGATATTAAATGTATCCACATGTGTAGGTTAGAACTCGTGTATCGCATAACACCCAAGAGAGTACAAATGAAAGAACATGAACGAATTCGAATTTATTAGAACAATATGGATCTGCAATACACTGTACCTAAGGCTTTGCGTGAAATTGTAAGAAACAGTTTCTTTCCCCAACATAACTGAACTGAACATTTTCTGCGTTGGATCCTTGAGCGGCCAGGAGATTTTGGGGTGTTACAGCGACTTGGTGGTCCAACATCATGCAAAGGCAAATGGTCAATGGAATCGTAGTGTATTTTTCAAGCAGAGTTTAAATTTCTACATTCATCTTTGTCGAAATATCAGCGTAGAAACTTCATGTACGCAAATATGACCAGCAGGTCTGAAAGGGTTAAATAAGCTAATGCTACATACAAGTGAGCGCTTGAATTCGCTATCGAAACATTTAAAACCTTAATTGCCAAGTTTTGTTGGAAGCAAGAACGATTATACGAGTTACGAGAGGAATATCTCACGATGCAGAAAAAATTATTTAATTTCGAATGATATGAAAGCTGAAATGGGGGTTTGAAGAGCATAGCTAGGCGCACCAAATTTGAAGCCACCAGGCGTGTTGCTAGCAAGAAAAAGGGAGGGAAAGAAGAGGCAGGAAGCCGATACCGATGCTCTTGTGGAGAGGAACGACAAGAAGGGAACTGTAAAGTCGTCATAATTGATTGCGTGTTTCGCGAGCAGAGAGGAGAGGAACCTTGAAGAGGAGGCTGAAAGGAAGAGGGACACAGCGAAAGAGGAGGGAGGAAGAGGAGGGCCCCTCTGGCCGATACGAGTGCCGTTGACATTGCTACGCGTTGCTCGTACTCGCGAAACCTCGCGCCACACGCCGACAACCGTTGATTTTTATTCCAACTGGTAGTAAACAGATCCATCGTGATTCTTTTCCTTCCTTTCTGTCTGCTCTTTATGGTCCTCCTCTTCTTCGTCCGTCTTCAACGATGATGGAGCCCCGCTCGATAATAGCCGTTCCTGTCGTCGCCGTGAAAAATCATCGGCAAATTATTACGACGTTCGATCGCACAAGCAACTTTATTCGTCGATAAGCGAGACACACTCGGGACAAGTGTGCAACCAACTGCCTCGTTTCTTTTTTTTTTTTTAAATAATCACTTGAACTGTAGTTCCTGTCGAAGTTTTCTAGATTATTCGGTCCAATTTCCATCGATTATATTTTAACTTGAAAAATATCCATTCCATCGTCTCCGAGACGAAATACGACGATTGATGTGGCAGGTGCCGTTTTTCTCCTGTTTTCGAACGTGCGAATGTCTCCGGTCGCGTCGTCGCGAACCAAGGCCAGTTCGATCATATTGTCTTCGTGAGGCGAATTCGTGGGGATCGTGAGTGACAATGCTCGAAAAAATAAAAAGTTTCTTTTTCCTGTTCGAAATTCAAATGCACGAAGTTTCGATAAACGTTTCTCAGGACAACGAACTTAGTGATTCTGACAATATTTCGTATCCGTACGAAAACGATTGAAACGTCGATAGCAATAAACTAACCTTGACATTCATCCGGTTTCTTCCTTCCCCTTTTATTGCATTCAGAAGGATCCGTGAGAATTCATTCCGTCTTGTTCAAGAGAGAATCCTTTCTGTGAAGTGGCTATGATTGATGCCAACAACAGTCAGCACCCTGGGGGACCGACGACGATCTCGTTTCAGAGAAGCAAGGACGACCTCGCATCGTCTCGCCAAGGACGATATCCCTATCGCGATAATAGACCGCGAAGGATTTTCGTGAAAATCGGGGATGAGGGATATAATACGCGATACCGCGCGATGAATCGACAGGACTTTCTCTCTCTCTCTCTCTCTCTCTCTCTCTCTCTCTCTCTCTCTCTCTATCCCGGTCAAATAAGATAAACCGCCTCACCTTTTGCTCCTCGTCAGCGACAATTCTCCGTTCGAGACCCTCCTTTCGTGCTGTCAAGGTTACAGGATTCCGCTTGTCGGATGGAGATGATTGCTAGGCATTGTGGCCAGGGAACCCAAACGACCGGGAGGAAAATTCTCTACAAAGGGACCCTAGATTGAAGAAAGATCCTTCAACCTTCAGGGTAATCGGTGATCTATGTTGATACGACAACAAGAAGACAGTAATTCAATCTGAAGTTAAAATACGAACAAAATAAACAAGATTATTAATTATATTTCACATTTAACAGAATATCGCGTTTGAAAATTGTTTCGTTATCGTAGTATCAAAAAGTGAAGCTCCCGTATGATGGGGCGCGTCGAGAAAAGAAGGATGGCCGCCCGTATTGAGTTCAACGAATAATCAATTCTACTTCGCTTTGCACCAAATTTTTCAAGTTTCGCTTATCGAAAAATAATAGCTCCGTTTCATTGTGTGTGCTTTTACTTTCGTTTCCCTCGGAATAATACTTTATCGTTGTAATTTCCATAGAGGAAGTTCGCAGGTGAGAAATGGCGCTGAGAGACAAGTTAAACAGAAAAGATGGCCGCGCCAAAATTACGGTCGAATGAAAGCGAATGCAATTACGGGGGCCGTGGAAACGGGAAATAATGAATTCAAGCCCCGTTTCTCTCGTGCTCCCAAGGGATTACAGACAGAGCTTGCGATCGGGGAAGGGTGACGGGTGGAGCGATGGGCGAGGGGGGAGGGGGAAGGTGAGATTATTCCAGCCTGCGAAGTAAAGAGAATCCGAAGCTATGACCTACTTCAATTTGCTCTTCCACATTCGCCAGGCTCTCCACGAATCCTACACTTTTGTCGTTTCTGGGTGCCTCTCGTTCGTCTTGTTGTTCGCTTCGACGTTTCTGTCCCCTCTCGAGTCGGTGCTTTTCAACCGCGATATTTGCCCCGAAGAGACTGGCATCGAATAAATTCAAGGGAAAATTATTTTTGGCGTCTCGACGTCTCTGCTCCATCTAAATCGTCCATTGTAGGGTTTAGCTCGAAGTCTTTTTACAACACTGGCTTCACGGAGACACTATGGAAATCAGTAGAATAATTAAATCGCTGTTAATCGTGGCCAATTTCGAACATGTTGATAATTATAGAGTACCAATTCGATATTGGGGAATATTGAACTTTGTTCATTGGTAAATGGTATATATATACTTTTTCAGTATTTTCTCTATAAATATAGAGCTCCACATACTGACACTTGGCCAGTGTATGAACAGAAAAGGGTAGATTGTGATTAACTACCTGTAGTTAAAAACCATCTTATGGTTTCGATTGTGAATAGAGACAAAGTTTCAAAAAATCTCTAAACATTATAGGGCAAAACCTATTTGGTAAATGGTATATATTCGGACGAACATCTAATTTATGTGAATTCCAGAAGTGCTACCTCCCGCGAGGCAGGTGTTACATAAGTAGATTGCGTCGGAACACCTGGCACCCTTCACGTTCTCCATATGACAACGCTACCCCCTCCCCTCTCGGTGCTAAAATATAACAGGAACTGCAATTTCTGCCTCGTTAGGGCACTAATTACCAAGAAAACGCGTTGGTCTTGCCAGAGTGTGTAGGCTGGTGCGTATCCTGCGGACCAAGTACTCTTCAGGCAAGAAAAAAGCGACAAGCTTAATGCTTTTGTTTCCGACATATTAAAACGCTCTGTCTAGACTACCGCGAGGTTCATAAATAAATGAACGGAAAAAATCGTATGAAAGAATGCTCGAAGGTTAGGATTCTTAGGGATCAAAATTTGACCTCGTTATATCGACCATCAGTTGTCGGTCCTGCATCGAAGTTCATTCGGCTTCAACGGAGGAAGAAAATTCGTGGCGCGAGGTCGGCCTAAAAAAATCCGATAACGATCGGTCGCCACCCGCGGAAACCGCATTATTGGAAGTAGGCTGAAGAGAAGCCGCCGCGGGGGATGTTTGAACGGGAGTGGGGCACGGAAGGGTAGACTCATGGAACGGAGATACTGAACGAACCGAAGGAACGGTGGTGGAGGCGTCAGAAACAATAATTCTCGCGAGAGAGGAAGCGACAGAGACCAGCAGAGTAGCTGCCGATGATACGAGCGGCTGGGTTGCGTCCGGGATTTCGCCGAGTTCACTGGCGCAATGCGGGGTCGGCCAGACAACATGGCGCACCCTCTACCCCTACACGTTGATACGCACGCACAGACACACACATTGGTACCTCTCGATACTCACCGTGTCGAATCAAACAGAAATCACGGCGATATGAATGAACTCCTTTCTGATCGAACGATAGTTCCAGGATGACGTTTAACCATTTGCACACCAACCCTTTGTTTCCATGGGTAATTCTGGAGTGTTTTTAAAGAAAAAATAAGAAAAGCTAATGTACAGGGTGAATCAATAAGAACTGCTATCTAAAATAAATCGTTACTTAGTGATTTTTAGTTTCTTTATCGATAGACTACGGAATCGCTTCGAATATGATTCAATGCTTGAAACTCTTGAAAGTTTTGATAAGTCCTTGAGCCTCGAGAGCTTTGATTGGCTGAGTATTTGAAGATTCGATAGATCCTGGAAGTGTTGAAAGTCTTTCCACGATATTGAAGAACTTCGAATCGCTTTGAAATTGCGACTCGAACGCCCCTCGGTAGGTGAAGGCGCTCAGTTCGGTGTACCTGGCACCTGGGGGGCATCAGGCTTCACGCACGCCTACCTTTAAAGTACCGTTTTTTTTCTTGGCACGTGCCTGCTGGGCCTCTTCCCCTCACGAATCATCTTTCATCGTGATGCCGGTGTAATAATTCGGAACAGGTGTTACGTCCCTGTTATAACGGGTTATTCACACCTATTAATTGGTGGATCATCCGTTGGCCCCTCGATAAAAGCTTCTTTATCCACTTTAATAAATTTTTATAGAATACATGTTAATACAATTTGTTCTTAAAAAGTGATATCGTGGAATATTACTGGTGTGTTCCATACCGTAAAAATAACTTAAAAGGTTCTAGCAGACACGACTGGTTAATGATATATACGTTTAAGGTAAACTCATTCGACCGTCTCTGATTGACTTTTTGCTGAACTCATACTACAATAGTTTTCGCAACGATTACCAAGCTATTTTACGTCAACGTGGTAATTTCGACTCCGTGCTGGGGGTTCAAAATGCCCGCGACCAATTACCGCGAGTAGTTCGAATTCTTCACCAAACACGAACTCCGCCATTTCGACCAATTACCCCGACCTTGACCCGGGGGTTACGGACGATCGAATTATCCGCTACAAAATTCGCATGCAGGTATATCGAATTGCATCATATAAAATTATAAAGTTTCCAGGAAACATAGAAAATTAATTTATTCAGTCCTCGATACTAGTTCTTCGACGTTCGTTCGATTAACCGTCAATCATTGTCGTTGCTCCACGATATAGAGTCGACGTGCGCATCGAGGACGACGCCATCGCGATTCACCCTTTACATAAATCAGTATTATTGATAAATTAAACAGTTCAACTACCCAGAAACGGTAGTATTCACAAAACACGCGACATCCATTTTAGAATTCCCAAAATACTCATTTGGGGACCCTTGAACTACTAACCAGTTCCTTGCTCCCTGTCTGATTTCCACATCTTCCTCGATCGTTCGACCTTCACTTATAGATTTATCTTTGCACTGATATCTTGCTAGATTCACAACCTACAATCGTCACCGCCTAGCCAAAATTTTTACATTACCTACTACCCTATCATTACTATTAGATCCACAATTGTTGCGATTATTCAATCCAGTCTCCAGTGAAAAAACCATTCATCCAACGATTACCTGCCGATTTTTATACAAAATGATATTTTCTAAAGCAATTCATGCAGAGAAGAACAAATGTAGGAATTTCTTTCTTCTCTCAACTATCATATTGGGTTCCGAATAAACCAGAAAACATACTGGATCTGATAAAAGTTTCGTCCTGTATTGTATTTTACATACCCCTATAGCCTATGAATACATAAAATCCGCAATCTAATTATCATTCTCAATCGTGATGGATCTTCTCTACCCAGACGAGACGCAGAAGGCGTTCAAGGTCCCGGAATTCCCCTGTAATCCACCCGAAATTCACCTCCCTCGACGAGAAACCCACCTAACGAACATACGGTGTGTCCCGAACATGTCCCCGAGGGGGTGGGGGCAGGGTAGGGGCCACGGCACGCGTCAACAAAGGGACGCACAAAAGGCTGGGAAATGGAGAGCGAATTGCTCATTATCGAGTGGTCAGGACGTACGAGGGGGCGCTTGGGATTTCACGGTCGCTCTGCGAGGGATAAAAAGACTCGGGTAACCAGTGGTAGCATGGGGGTTGGGTGGATGGTATGGGGGTGGATATGGGAGAGCTTCGGTTCCCCGAAGGGCGAATCGTGGATTCGAGGGGGAGTGGGGAGATGAATCGCGCGAAAATTGTCTCTTCCCTTTACCGTTTCCCTGGCACGAACCACCACCCCCCGGGAACTTTCAGGTTTCATCTGGAACCTGAACAGAGAATCGTTTTGGACAGATTCTCTGTCTTTGTTCGCGCGGGAGGATCAATCGAACTTGGGGGTCCCTCACCATCCTCGTCTCCCGATGGTAAATACGAGGGAGGGTGACGACGGAAGTGATTCCGTACGATTTTACGAAAGTGCACAGAGAGCCTCTCCCTTCGCCCACCTAGACATCCCTATTCGCCACTTTTGGCTAAACTCTCGTTTCGTCGTTCTTTTGTCGAATCTTTTTAACGATGTCTGCGGAGAGGGAACGATTGTGTCATGGTCTCTGGTACTTTCGGTAATATTTTTACTGTGATCTACTGCATTGAATTGTCTTCGACAAATTTATTCCTTCGACTTTGGAGATTTGATAGAGACAAATCGGTTTGGTTCATCGAACCATAGATGAACTGATGCATTGCTGGTGAAATATAGGATGTGCAAGGAATGGGGTCTAAAGACTTTTTTGTTATTATTAAGCTGCTCAAACCATCACTCAGTGAGCACTAATCCCTAAAATCTTAGGGACTTAGACCTTTTTTTTTGAACACCCTGTTGATGATCAAAACGCGCAAACGGGGTAAAATCTATCGAACAATGGTTAGGAATTCCCGATTAAAATGTCTTTACTCGAATAGTCGGCCAGCCGAATCGATATTTATCCGTTAATTTTTGAACGTGTCTTAAATATTAACAGGCCACGTAACCACATATCGACGGGTCTATAAGGGAGTGGGGGATGTAAATCCGACAGTTGCGCGCCGATTTTATCCGGTGGCCTTGCACGAAACACGAGAGAACACGGAGAGAGGCTTTCTGATGTTAAGGCACACAGTTTTAGATAAAATTCTACCGTAGCGCGGCCGGCTGGCCGAGGAACGGTTTTGATTAATGAACGAGCCTAAAAATAACCCGGGATATTTAACACGAAACAACGGAACATGCCGGTAAATGACTCCTTCTGGCTCTTCCTTGTCCCGACGCCATTTTTCTTCCCCTCCACTATTCGTTCCTGCCTTCCTCGGGCGAATCCTTATCGATCCACTTCTTCCTGATTTATCACGGTGAAATCAATGTTTGTGTTGTATTTCTTTTAATACAAAATATTAGTAAAATGTTTTGGTACTATTGAAGTACCATTATCAGGTATTTCTCTGATATTGAACGTGGTTCGTTTTTATTCGTTAACGCGATCAGACGTACATTACCGCACTAAAATGTGGGACAAAGTCTGATAATTAACACCAGAACTACCCAACCCGTCAAAATTACGGTTCCTTGTAGATATTACGTTATACTATATTAAACTAAATTGTACTGTATATTATGGATATTATTACAATTTTACAATTTAATTTAGTATACATTGAATGCTGGCAATTCTAACGTTAAAGGAACCGAGAAATATTATTCTACAAAGATTTGATAAAAGTAATCTACTATAACTGATTGGAAATGATTTGTATATGAACTGATACCGTAACTTTTATTAGGGGAAGATTGCCAATTTCGGATTGGACCACTGCTGGTAGTGGTGATTGGCTTAATTAATTTAGTATGTAAGCTACATGAATCATCTACCCTACGGCACAAATAGGTTACACCTGACAAGTTACGGTAATGGTGCAACATAGGTGACGATCCAAATTCGACAACCTTCCCTTATATCGTAAAAGAATAATGAGTTACTATTCCATCAATCATGAACTCTGGTCCCCATACTTTAGGCTGGTGGTGTATATTCTGTGATTGTGCGAACGTTGATCGGTATTTTGGTACGTGCACAACACTTGGGACAATGACGAATTACTTTTTCCCCGGCCGAGTGAGTGTACACTATTGCGATACTTTTCGCCAGAGAGAGAGCGTACTCGTATATCAAAAGTCTCCGTGTGCTTTAAAGCAGTACTCCCTCGAGTACGGCCATTTGGAGCTCGTTCTGTACTGTAAAAGGAGAGCACTTCCGGGGGAGGAAGAAGGGATAGGGGGAAGGAGTCAATCCGGAAGCGAGCTAAAAGCCTGCTTGGAAATTGAAGCGTGGGATTCCTTTAAAATCTCCTCGGGATTACGTTTCGCGTTTAAGTGTTGCTCTTAAATTGGAAATCAGCTAACCCATCCATTCTAGTCACCTACCACTCCAAAAGCACTCTATTTGTGCAGAAAACTTCACGTTTCATTTGTAATTATTTATCACTAATATAGCATAGTTAATTTCAATCGGAATTGATCACAATATTATTCGAGTAATTCATAGTGAAAAGCTGCAGACAATTGTCGACTCATTCCTGAAGAAATATGTTTTATCATAAAAATTGGAATTTCCATGTTTAAACGATTAAAAATGACGAAATACTTTTTTTTATTTTTAATTCGTTATTCGAAACTCTTTATCTAGATAATGAATTTGCTCATCACGGATTTCAACAATATTTAATTATTGAATTTTCAGATCGTACATTTTAGTTACAATTAATTGTTAATGGAAAGGGGTTGAGGATCGATGACACGGACCAAGTTTCTCTTTCATTTCGCCTCGCCCGTGAGTTTTCCCCTCCTCCTCATTTACACCGAGGCATCTGAACGACCCTTTGGTCGTTTTCCTGCTCCCCTCGTTCTCTTTCGTCTTTTCAAGCGCAATTTTCCAAGTTTCCTCGAGTCGACGGGTAATTTCATCCAGACCTCTGCCTATTTGGCCTCCTGTTTCTGAAACGTGTTCCATCGGCGTGTCTTCGTCGCCGTGGTCTGTCGTTTCCACGATTACGTCCGACTTTATCGAAGAAACGAATAATAACGTGGCCTTAACGGACTATTCCTCTGGTACCTTTTATGGGAACGTAACATTTACAACGTTAAATTAAAAATTTCCAGCGAATAGATAGGAGAAGAGTATCTACGGTTCGTTTGACGTTTCAACGGTTTTTTTTAAATTATTCACAGAATGTCTGTAATTACGTCTTTACGTTTAATTTCAAAGCACTATCGATTACAAGAAACATTACAATCTGTTGACTAATAAATTATTATAATTAACATATAATATTCTTATATGTAACTATATAGTACTTATTATATTAATGTTAATTGTAATTATCGGCAATAACGCTGTTTTTGGAAAAATACCGAATTGGTCGAAAAACCGTATTGTCTGAACCATAGAGTTCTGTAAAACGATCGTAGTCATCGTATCGGCCTGGTCGCGGTCCGTCAAAGTCAGACGGATCCGTAACGATCCCGTGCACCGGTGATCTGTAATTCGCGTCAGGTGCACGTGCCGTTGTAATTGGCTCGCTCCGGTTGCAGAATTCGCTCTGTCACGAGCAAGCGATACCATAAATTCGAGGCGTGTCACCGACAACGCAACGACTGTTTCGTTTTGTATTCCATAATCCCTCTTCTTATTCGCTTGTTTCCGCCATTCTGATCGCGATCTATCATCGATATTTACCTAATAATTCGACATTTTCGTTCTACAATCGATAGAAGGGACGAATTGATTCACGAAACACCTTGTACGTTGAAAATTTCTTTTTTATATAGGTTGTGGTATTCACGAGATACCTCGTTTTATACTTAATATTTATCGATCTCATGAGAATAAAAGACGTGAATCATTTGGGCGGTCCTAAAATTATATTAAACACCAGAAGTACCGATCATTCGACCTTACTTACCGTGAATATTTTAATAGACCAGGCGATGAAAGTTTCTGACAAGAATTCGAAGGGTCACAAGAACCTCTAATAAACGTCCAGAATATGTCCACAGGCTGACATTACCGAAAGCTTAATATACTCCAGGCGTGTTCCACCTCACGAAAAAGTATAAAGTTCAACGAGGTTAACGTGTTCGTGCGTTTCTAATAACGAAGGTTATCCCTCTACTTATTAATAGTTCCTCGTAGAGATTAAGGTTCAAACGTGAGAATACATTCAAAATAGATTCTCATCGATCGACTGTTGAACAATCGAGCTTTCTAAATAGAGCTGTCTATCTATTTTAAAACAAAACTCAAACCAGAACATCCCGTAAATTTGTCATGTTTCGTCAGTTCTATCTCTTAACGAGATAATAGCAAATTTTCCAAGTGACCACGATCAATCTTGCGCTTGAGGGCCTACGTTCCATTGCTAGAAGTTACGAGCACTTCCGTTACGGCGTTACTGCGCGTATTCCTCGGGGTTTCATACGCAATGAAGAGGTGTGATTGCTCCCGGCGCCGGGACGTCGGAGATATTCTCCACGACAGATTTCAATGCTATAATCCTTTCCCGTCATCCGTGGATATGGACGGATTCAATTAGCTCTCGGTCGACATCGGTAGAAAAAAGAAAATACGAGGTCACTATCAGGGTGGGGATGGACCGTAACCAGTCGACGGAAACTTTGACAATTCAGTTATAATACAAGGTCTTATCTTCAATGTCATAAATCCTGTTTTATCGAGACTCAGAAGTATCAAACCATAATATTTTACAATGCAACATTTATAGCTAGAAGCTTCTTCTTCTGTGCAGTTTCCCACAAACTTAACTTTTGCCTTATAACACCAAGTCGGACTCGTGGTGACGATATAAAAATGGATTCAACAAACATAAATATTATTCATTTCCTTTGAGTAAAAATGAAACACCAAGAATTCCTTTTGTTTCCGGGGAACTATTGACGATAAAGAAATTCTGGAGACTGCAGACATCAAGAAAATCGTAGGGCAAGGGGTTAAAAAAAATGGTACTTTTACGGATATCATAAAATATGAATATCGGTCATCGTTCGCGATTCACGACCGATTTCGTGGAACGTTTTTCGCTTGTACGGGGATGGAACCCGAGGAGAATAGATGAGAATTTTCGTCGTTGATAGGCAAAAAGGTCAAAGTCGATTTTCGCTACCCGCGTGTGGCGCCAATGCCACCCAGCCCAGGGGCGAGGCGCGGCGAACAGTGGTGAACGGACGCGCGCGCCCGACAGACGGACAGACAGAAAAGAAACGACGTGACAGACGCGTCGCGGGAGACGACGACGGTGAGAATGCGTTTCACGGGGCAACAAAAGACTTTACGAGCCGACCGACTATTTTTGTGGCCGTGTTCGCGGAGAAGTCCGTCCACGCGTCGAACGACAACGGCCGCTTTTACGAGACACGTACCTCAGACTTTCGGACGTCTTTCCCAAAATGAAGGTTCCCAGCGCGTGCTCGGGCGTTCCGGCTGAAGAAACGCCGCCCCTTCTAGGTTCCTCTCTGTTACTATTAATGGTACAACAAGACAGTTTGTAATCCCGTTGCAACCTTTGATCTATATTCTACGGGAGAAACGTGGACTGCACGGGCGCATTGTTCCTCAGGGGGGGTTTCTCGGGATGGGGGACATTTTCTAGTTTCTGCGCTTCTAACGTCGACCCTGAGCCGATATACGAGGTGTGTTTATTAATCCTTAAGGGGGAACACCACTGTGAAACTTACGAAAAAATCGATTTCTTTTTAATGCATTTCCTTGAAGTTTAACTCTTTGAAACCACTATTGGAAAATTTCAAATCGATATTCGAAAAATTTACAATAGACACACCTCGTACACGGATTGCCTGGTTTCTCGAATAGATTTTTAAAATTTAATCTTTGGCTTAAGGTTCCACGAGTAAATTCACCGATCGTTGACAGGAATCGTGCACAGGCCCTGGAATCGATCGTACAGGTAAAAAATAACAGGAACACCATAAAAATGTTTCACGAGCAGTTTCTTCGCGTCCCCACCCGTAACGTAATCGTGGCACGCGACGACCAGAGTGGATTGCGCGATAAAAGAATTCGACTGGACTGCTCCATGGTATTTTTGCTAGAGGGTACCTAATCCTATTTCGTTCCTTCCTGTAACTAGACAACCGTTCTTGACACACTTTCGTACGTACTTATCGGTTCATTCCCGTCCATAGAGTCGAAACGAACATTAATCGATCGATGGAGAATCAGTGGACAATATAAATCGTAGTTTCCCAAATTTGTTGGTTCTCCGCCCCCTTTGGGTAAACAGTCTCTATTGTCAAAATATCTAACTGTAGTTATGGGTGTAATCTTTGAATCGTAAATAGTTAAATTGGAAGTAAAGAAAATGAAATTACTATAGTATCCCCTCAGATCTCTTCAACGTCCGGTGGACGATGGGGCCCACTTTGGGAGTCGATGATATAAACGGAGATAAAAATGGAAACACGGTGGTTTTATACGTGGAAGGAAATATCGAGCAATAGGCCAAGCAGAAAAAGAGTCCCCGAAATTCCGTGGAATTAACCCATGGGGTAAAGGAACGATACCGAATTCCCTCGCGAACAGCCGATCAAGCGATACCTCATTAAGAATAGCCCAGGGTGGATTTAAATATCTGTGTTGGGGCCTTCGTGTCCCAGGCACCTGACTAGAGAAGTGTACGCAACCGGCCACGAGGAGAGAACAACCTAATCTCGTACGGTGTAACTTGCTATCGGCAAATATTGACGGGTCCAGTTAACGCGTCGTGTCGGTTGTCAGACCCGTGGAAACGGGCCCTATCCCCACCTAACCCCCCTGTCCTGTTCCCTTTATCTTGGGCCCGTCCGTGAAGCTATCCTCACCGTGATCTTTGATCAAGATTCTTATCGTCTACGGGCCTGGCATTTCTTTATCTTCGAAACTCTGTGACAACAATTCTTGTGTCACCACGTCGGTCCCTTTTGTTTCGCGTTAAGAAAGGAAATGGTCCCCCTCGATGGAACCAGATTGGTTGATCGGACGATTTCCGTGAATGTTTATCACTGCGAAACGTTCACAGCCGTGGGGTTAGGCTGGCTGCGACAAGGTCGCATCCGTACGGAACCAAACACCCCCCACCACCTCCCTTTAATCGCCTTTGGCAGCCTGAAAAAGGCCACACGGGGCCGTCTTAAGGGCAATCCTTTCCTCAATCACGAGGCCTTTGTACGCTGCGCGCCGTGTTCTCGATCGATCGCCGAAAAAACACGATTTTCCTCGGGGTGAAGATCGATTCGTCGTCGAATTTTGGTTCGTGCCCGTTCAAATTATTATGATAAGTACCGACGAAAGCGATTTATCGTAATATTATTTAATTCTTACCCTGTGAAAATCGGGAAAATCGATGGTTCAGTAATCGATGTTTCACTAATCGATGATTCAGTAATACATGGTTCACTAATCGAGGGTGACTAGAACAACCTTGACCCTTTCCAGGGATCGATGATCGAGAACGCCTGCGCCTCGTTCGATGAAGCTGTTGCTCTGTTTCTTTCAATTTTTTTTCTGTCTGCACGGCGGAATTTCTCGTTAGAAATTCCAACGGCACTCGGTGCGGTGTCCGGTGTGCACCGACTGTCGTCAATCGCAGCCTATCACGTGTCCTCACTAGTGAGAAATTTCAATGATCACGCGAAATTCGGCGCGATCGGTCACGCCACTTGTGCCGTGTCGCCGCGCGCGTCGAAATCCGATCGGTTTCAGTGGTTGTTGGCCGCGCGTGTGAATCGTGACAGGGGAACCCCGGTGTCAGTCGATCTGCTGGGTGAGGCGGTGTCGATAGTGTATTTCGACATTTCGTCTATCGCTTCGTCGTGTCCAAGATACATTCCTCTTTTTTTTTTTGGTTATGTCGTTTCTGTGTGCGGCGATGATCGTGATCACGCTTTGCTGGTTGCTGTTGCCACCGGTCAGCTTCGGTTACAGGGACAGAACACCCGAAAGTGAGTACTTGACATTTTGACCGGTAGCCTATTGATAGGCTTTTAAATTATGTACAAACAGTTATGTTTATGTAGAAACAAATGCTTAATTATCGAGCAAATAACAAATAATGGAACGAAAAACAGAAACAGAGAAAGAAGTGTATAAGTTATAGTACCCTTTAGGTCGGAGTTACAGGAGAAATTGTTGCATTATTCTGTTCGAGGTTTTGCTACTTTTTATGAATGTAATTTGCTACTTAATAATAGTTCCTCGGCTATTGATCCTTGGGTGTACTAAACCCATTAAACAGCAATCGGTAAATAATGTGTTAAATGTGTCGTCGAAACATCTAAAAATAACGAAGTAATTGAATATAACACGCGCTCTATTTAAAATCGACAATGATTATAAATACACAGTTAAGATTGCATCAGTTTAAGATCGAGAATGGTTGTAATTGGAAATTATGTTATTATCAGAAGTTCATTCATATGTAATACCGTAACGATATTCGTCGCGTAACTGTGTCCTGTCCGATAAACCGGACACCAGCGGTAAAATTGCGTGCTTGAACAAGCAAATCAATATCCTAGGCACCTAGGATCGTACCAGTTGTGTCGGTTCGGACTGTCCGTTTCCACGAAGTTACGTGTCCAGCCGAATAATGCATAACTATACCCTGAATTATTACTGGGAACCTCATCGAACATACATGGGGAAAGTCAAACAAAATTTCATTTGTCAGACAGTTAATGATTCCATCGAACCCAACGACAGGTTACTCTATTCATAATACAATGTTAGAAATCGTTGGAAACGGAGTTCAGAGACCGATTCGACCCTAATTACTCAACTTTACCAGTAGTTCTCACAACTTCCGTAGTAATTCTCCTTTTGCTCACTAATTTTCGTTCGTTAACCCTTCGCACTTTCCTGGCTCTATATCGGTGATTATGGAAATGGTGCAAGTCATGTATTTTTTTTTCGAAAATTCATTCATAATATTAAAATATAAATTGATGTAAAACACGAGGGGAACCCCATTTTAAAAAAATTTTTTACTTACACCAGTATTTGCATGTATATCGTTGCAATATGCAAGTTCTAATTATTAAAATACAAACTAAATTAATGAATGAACTTTAACTATTACATCGTAACATATGAAATGTCCGTTTAAACGCTTTAGATCCTTAAACTATATTGTACCAAGGAATATATTGTAAAGGGTTAACCCTTCTCCGATTCAAATTCTTCTTCGATTGAAACAATTCGAAACTGTGGAGGTTGGGGGTGACGGTCGAAATCGGGCACGCGAACAGTTTTTCATTCACCAGCATCGTCGGACGAAAGAAAAACGGCCGTGGTTCGACGAATGCCAGGGACTTGCAGGGAATCGATAGCACGCGACGGTCAGCCTCGTTGGTGTGGTCTGTGTCCACCTAGGAGAAACCCCGTCCTCGTGGTCGCACAACACCCTCGATCGATGCCGGAACGCGTTCCACGAGAGTCCCGGCGGCGTTCGTATGGGGGTCGGCAGCCCCCGTTGCGGCCACGACGAATTTTCGTTCGGATATTATTACACACGTGAAAATCGTGCGCAAGCATAACAATCCTCCCCTTTCGAAGGTGCCCAATGGTTTTCCTGGAAGAACCGACGATTCCACCCGACTCCGCGTCGTGCAGACATCACGCGACAGACCTTGGTGATTATCGTCATTAGCCGTGGTGATTGGATTTTCGTGAACGGAGGCGAATCGATCGTCGAGAGTCACGTACTACAGTGCTAGAAACGACGTGGAAAGTATTTTAGCTACTTGATATTTAAGGGTTGAAATTCCATTCGCGTCGCGTAAATTGGACGATATGGACTTTTGATTGGAATTTACTGTACTCTGGGTGGTTCGATCTGTATTTCGTTTGGAAGAGAACATTGGAAACACCAGGTATTGTACACTACTGGCCAAAAGTACCGTCACGGGCCAGGTTCCTGATCGGAACCCAATTCTTGATCAGAATACAATTCCTGATCAGAAAACAATTCCTTGTCAGAACTCAATTCCTGATCAGAAAACAATTCCTGATCAGTTTAGTATGTACAGTAATGTCTCCATGAGTGTGACGAAGTCGGGTCCGCTTCGGAGTGGAAAGGTTTTCAGCTGCTCATAAATTTGGTTTTTTTTTGGCACGAAACCGAGCTTCTGCTTAGCTTCTGGTTACTCTGTCTTAATTGGTCCCAGAGAGGGACCCCCCGAAGTTGGAATAACGTCGTTGTTCGTGTCGCATTTATCGAGGAATCACTGGAGATATCATATAATATGTTTATTATAATTAACTATTTCTATCCACTCCCAATCTTATTAATTATTAAACCATTTCGATCCACTTCCGTTAAACTATATCACTCCAACGAATTGTACTGTTCGTGACTCTCGTAGACCAACAAAGCGTCGACAGAAGGAATTTTTTCCCTGATTTTATCTGATAAATTACTGTCGTCCTACTTGGATATCCAGCTATTCCTTCGCAAACTCGCCCATCCCTGCTCCACCCTCTCTCTTTCTCTCTCTCTCTCTCTCTCTCTCTCTCTCTCTCTGTCTCTCTCCTTCTCGCCTGGTCTCGAACTAAACGATAATGCCACGTACGGTTCGATAGCGGGCGTCGCGACGCCCGGCAGTCTGCCACCGTTCCATTCCATGCTGTTTCGTCCGACGTCGGGACGCTCGCACACAGACGACGAAAGAAACACACACACACTCTCGAACGTTTTCGGACGCGTCCGTGTGCTCTTAAGAACGAGCATAGGCGGCGCCTTTTGGAAATTGCTGCGTCGGTTCGTTAACCCTTCCGCCGAATCGATCAGAGATGTGCCACATTTGAGAGTCAACGTAGGAGAAAAGTTTCGTCGATGCACCATCTTCATGGAAACGAAATTCCTTGTGGAAAGATTAAACAATCGGGAGGATAATTCATACTTTGTAGATACTGTTGTTTAGATTATTCAGACGATAATAATGAAAATTTGAGCTGGACTGTCAGTCGATCCTTTATAGTTCGACAAAACCAATGCTGGAAATCTTCGAGAAGTGTTCGAAGGCTCAAGTTGATTATTTAATTAGGTTTAGCGCCGTGATAGAGCTTGAAATTCTGAAACCAATGACATTTATTTCAGCCGCATATGGTCATTGGTTCATGAAATATTTAATGTTCAGGGGGAGTCCTCGAACACTCATCGAGGATATACTGTATTCTCCACGTTTCGCATACCAATTGAGGTAAGATCAATGGTAAGAAAAATTCAATATTACAGGAACGCTTATTTAGTGTCTCGAAACGGTTTTCAGATTGGAATATGTTTATTCCACGTGTGAAAATAGTCAGGTATCGGTTATAGTAATGATATCATAATGTCCCGAGTCTAATAAAAGCTCCACGCCAATGAATCAAAGGTGGTGCAGCAGGTATGCGCGCTTGGCACAACGAACCGCTTTTAGCGGTGAATGCAACCGCGCACCGCCATTAATCTACCAAGCCGATTTGGCTCGATTAATGTCCACAAAAGCCCGCGCGTGCAGAATCCGCGATTGTTACACCGTCTCGCGGAACGAGAGAAATGGACTTTCCGCGGTTTCTCTTTTCCCGAACGACTCGTTGCGCAATCAGAAAAGAGAGATGGGACCGTTTTAGAGACACGGTTGTTTACGTTTTGCCGGGGCCCCCACAGTGTCAACCATGGCCAGGAGAAATAAGAACGATCCGAGCCGCGGTTAATTGACAATTAAGACCCTCCGTAATCCCGGGATTATTAGATCAGAAACGGTCGAGAACTCCTCGGGATTTAAGTGGCCGAGCATTTCACTCTGTAATTAATAAGATTGGAAATTGGAAAGAACCAGTCTTCGAAGTAAGGATCGTTTTAACCCTGCTGTTTTTGTTATTTATTCGTCACGGTGGTATCCTTTCGAGTAAAATTCATTTCAAACTTTAACAGTCTTAAGGAACCAAGTATGCCATATCTGAAATAATGTTGAGAAATAATGTTTCTCAAAAAAAAAAGGATAGATTATATTCCCTAGAAAAAATTGGCTCGCTTTTATTTTAACCACAATACATAGGGATGGAAAATTTTAGGGTCGTTTCATGGTTATGCCACTCAGCTATAATCTTCATTTCGGGTCCTATAGATACGAGGAGAACAGCGTAGGTTTCAATTGAGAATTAAAGCAGATTAGCCCTTTAACGCTCAGACCCTTAAATCTTTATTTAAAAATTAATCTTCGTGAACATTGTTTTTCGACATTGAATCTACAAAAACCAAACTATTACGAAACGAATACACCGGTTACGGTAGTGTAGTTTTCGGTCATCGACCTTCGATTCATCACCCGTCGATAGAAAAAAAGGACGAATTTTCCACGGAACACAATTTACAAAACAATCGTCTTCTGATCATTTACTAGCAACCTCTACACGAAATTGATTCTATCTCCATAAACGATACCTTCGAACAATTGATTCCTCCTCCCCCAAAAGGACTGCCGCGCAAACCACGCGGTATATTTTTCTCCACGGTTTCTATCGCACAGAAAGGGAAGTATCGAACATATTTATTAGCACGGTCAAACTCTGCTGTGTCCGTTCGCGATAGCCCGTTGATCCCCAGACAGGATATTCAGCGGTGGGGATCAGGGGTTGGAAAAGGAAAAGCTTTTTTCCACGTGATAAAAGGATGGCAGGTGGGCAGGTGGGGATGGTTTCAATCATCGTTACGCGATCACTGCCGCGACAGACGCGAAATTGAATTTTTATATACGGGAGAGACCGATCCGATAAGGCAGTGTGGTGTTTACGGGGATATGTGTGTGTGTGTGGCGGGGCCACGGTTCGAGGAAGGGGTTGAAGGCTTCACGGAAACGAGGAAAAGCGCGGAAAGCGCCGATAACGACCGTCGACTGTGAAGAGTCGATCGATACACACCCACCAACCGGTTTCGAGAGGACTACCTTGTCGTCCCTTCCTTTCCTTATCACCGCTTCTTCCGTCCCCCTGGCCTCTCCTGGCACCCCCCTTTTGCTATTCACTTCGATAGGCGCGTCGATGATGGATGCTCCTTGAACTGCTCTTAGCATTTTCTCTTGGGAAACGGGGGAGATATATACATATATATATAGAGAGAGAGAGGCGAAGAGAGTGGAAATACGCCATTGAACTTTATTGCTGTTCGAGTAGACACTGTTACTCGACCTGCCTCGTTTCAGGGGGGATGGAAAGGGAAATGGACGTGATTGGTACTGTCACGTGTAGAGGCTGAGAAGAACGGTAATCGAATATCATCAATGATCGAACTTCTTCGAATTTATTTATGCGAATGGGAATAATAAACGTTACAGTGGATGCCTACTTTATCACATTTTGCCGATTTCTTGGCGATCCGCAGCACGAAATTTGTTTAAACGACATCCATACGTTTGAAAATCAACCGCAATATTTGACCAAAAAATGTCTGGATTGTCAAGCTTTCGTGCCAGCAAACACGTGGAATAGTTTTTGCATGAAATTTGGATGATCTCCTAAATTGGCGTCAGCTCTGTGTACCTACACGTGGGCCGTGGGCGAGCGTTTTAACTAGCGGTTTTTCGTTTTCGGTTTCCAGTGTCCGGCACGACAAACAAGAAAGAGGAAGAGACGGCGGTGGCCACTGTCGGCAACACGGAGGAGACCACCACCGGTATTCTGGGCACGAGATCCAGGACGGGGAGCGATCCTGGAGGCGGTATAGATCTCTTGGCAGCGTTACAGCTGCACAACACCACGCGGCAGGGTGTTACACAGGTGCCGGGACTGGTTAGGTTAAAGCCGGCTTATTATCTTCAGGGTGAGTCATGGTAGTTCGTGCACCGGAATAGTCGCTGGATAAAGGCTTGATCCTTCGCATAATTTACACGGTACCAGAAGCTAGAGTTGTAACTATCGGTAAAGATCGACAATGTCGAAGTGTTATTGATATTTCGATACATAATGTCGTTAAAATATCGTTAATCTCTTCAGGGACGAATTTATTAAGACCCGGAAGAATATTTTTTTTATTCTTCGATTGTATTTAATTAAAGTATATTTATAACGACAATCTGTTGGTAGAATAATCTTGTTTATTGAGGAATTTTCTAGTGAAAATTTAATTACAGATCCGGAATAATGCTTCAATGAAATATTAACATGTTCAATTCAGATGTTATTCATGCAAAATTGTAATCAGTATTTGATTTTCTCTTTTTGTACTTTCTTATCAAATTAAATTAAAAAATTAAATTAAATTAAATTAAAATTCCCTCATATACTCTCATTTGTGTATGAAAATTTTAATATTTTATAGAAAACGGGGGGATACAATTTCAAGAAAAATACACGTGTGTGTTATATTTATCTTTATATTATATATTTTACTCTATCACTCATATCGCAAATAATTCACGAAGAACGCCTCGTTCGGATCGTTCGTAACGTCAGAAGCTTAAACACAGTTCAAACATGGTCATCGAGGGTCACGTGACTCGCACGTGTGAGAAGGACCCGCTTTATCTTTTATTCAGAACCGAGCAAACACATTCGCAACACGGTATAACAGGACAGAACGGGCTTATACCCTCGATTTATAAGCCGCTTTCAGCTATCGATACCGTTCAATTTCATTTTTCGCAGCCATATTCTGTCTAGGATCGCGATGCTAGCATGGTACTCGCGATAATATATTTTTTTCTAGGAGCATGCGAGTACACGCAATTTACAAGCTGAGCTGTATTCGATTCGACCAATCGTGTGGAAGTGTGTTACTTTTTACAGTTAGTTTAGTATTTGATAGCAAATAGATAAATATTCGAGTAATTTAAAAATTTTCAAGCTGAACATTCACCTTCAAGTAAATCGAAGTCCTACGGACGCTCGAATATTCGAGTCGTTTGAGTTCTTCGAGTCGCTCGCATTTTGTTTTCAAACAGTTCGTCGATTTCCAGTTGGTTGAAAAATTCAAACTCTCGACTCGGCTCGTTCGACCGATCATTATTTGACTTGAAATTCGAATTCTCAAAATTCAAATACTCGAATAATTCGGGTACTCGAACACCCTTAATCTTTTCGGGGGTAGCTGGAGGAACGAGAATGAATTATTTTCGGTGGAATTTACGAACACGGAACCGGTTTACGTGTCGGGGTGTTACGCGATGCGGTAAATCTCTACGAGGAACCGAGTCGAAACCACTTCGGATGGGCCTCCCTTAACCCGAATAGAACCTGATTTGCATATCTGGAGGGGAGATGATCGTTTTCCAACGCTGGTGGCAATCTTCCGACTGGTAATCATTGCCAATTTTAAAGCCGATTATTGCTTTTCGTAAATCACACACACCCAGACCCGCTTCACGTCCTTCTTCGCGCGTTTCGCGAGTCCGAAAACTAGACTCGAGAATTTCGTTGGAAATATCGAACGGGTCTGGAATTCTTGTGATTCCTCGAATTTCTGTATTATCGAAACATTTCCGCAACAATGAAAATAGCATTTGTATCGAGGAATACAACGAATTGCGATCTTGATAATCACTGTTTATTGGTCGACCAAAACAAGGGGAGTGATAAACTGGAAAATAATATATCCAGCTTATCAGTTGGTATACTGATGGTTACGTAACGAGCGATTAATCGATATTACGAAAGGTCAGTTTCATAGTCGTTTCGTTCGCAGACCTCTCCCGGAGGGAATTCCCCGGACGCTGAACACCGAATTGCCCTTTCGAGGCCACACCCCGCACGAAAAACTCTCCATTCACCCTTTCGATGAATATGATCTATCGATTCGTTGTACTTCGTACTTCGAGGTATTGTTCCTACTATCGAGTTGTGGCAATATTTTTAATTTTCGACCCTTATTCCTTTCCATTTCCTCGCAAGAGTCTCAATTGTGTCACAACCACAGACGGCTGAATTCATTATCTAGACAAAGAGTATCGAATAAAGGATTAAAGAAAAATTCGACTTTTTATAAACAAAATAATATTGCTTCACGAACGAGCAAATACTTGGCAAACGATCATTCAATATGATTAACCATTTAACACGTCGGCTGCCACAGTGAAAAATGCCGTACATAGCCAGACACGCTTTATTTCGTTTTTTAAATCATAAATCGTTGAAAACATATGCGTTTAGTTAACAGGTTCTGTTGGTCCTGTTTTAAATTGTACAGCAATATTAATTTGACGGAAAAATTTTGTAATGATGTTTCAACACTCCAGCCTCTTTGTAACCACCATGTCCAACACACATTTACCTTATTGCTCGAACAGAATTGATCCCAGCTCCGTTCCAAACCTCCCGTGGAATCACCTGTGGAACGCTTACAGGTAATCGACGCGCGGGTAACGCGACACCCCCGTGTATGCCCGGCGGAAACATACTCGATTACCTGGCGTTCAAATACGGACGATAAAGTTTCGTAGAACGTGTCATAATCGTGTCCCCCTTCCTTTACGTATCCATTGTCCTTCAATTAACCACGCTGTTCCCCGAGCGAAATTAATTTTTGACTTCTCCCTCTTTCGTTCGTCGATCAGCCCCCAGCGAACCGTGTAATTCCGCGGCTGCAAACGATCTCTCTTTCTCGGGGGGTCTGCCGCTCGAATGCAACTGCAAACCACCCCTTCAAACCGACCCCCCTTCTGTATAAAGTGCAACACTCCATCACCTCGATTGGCTGGCTTCACGTGCTGGGCCCTCGAGGAGAGAGAGAGACCCCATTTTGTCCAAGGTTCTCCTGTCTCGAGTTTCAAGACCAGCGCCGCGGCAGTTTAATAAAGTAATTGGACACCAGGTGACGGTAATAAAACCGTAACTTGCCACCTTTCGTGTGTGCATACTCGAGGAACGTCATCGAACGGGTCAGTCGACCACCACCACGGGTCTGATCAATCATCCACGGGGCTCGTGTGGTGGTTGGTCACTAGGCGATGGGAAACGTCTGCGAGGAATGGTCAGGGATTCGAAATCGCCTCGACTTAGAATATACAGTGACTCAGAAATTTGTTCACGAAAGGATGTCACATTTATTTCACCAGATTACGTACCGAACTGCGAATGTTACATCAGAATTATGAAAAATTTAGCATTAGCGTGGAAAGTGTGAAATTCATCGGTATACATAAATAGAAATTCCATAAAAATTTGGGCACATAACACTAGAATTATTTACCACCATAAAGTGTGAGACCAGAGTTCATGATTGATGAAATAATAACTCGTTATTTTGTAATATTTATTATATCGTTATAAAGTAATGAGTTAGTGTTCAATCAATCGTGAACTCTGGTCTCACACTTTTGACCGTTTGTGTATGAGAAAATTGGTATAGTGTCATTTTTTTAATAGCTTCAGTTCCTCTACAAACTACTTATTTGTAATGTATATATGTATATCGTATGACGGTCGAATATCCTGAAGGTTCAGTAGAGAGGGAAAAGTTTCATTGGTACATCCCCCCATTAGTTTGGCATCTGTGGAGATGGCACCAAAAGAGAAAGTTATTCGTTTCGGGAATAAATAGCGTCGAGATTAAATCAGCCTCAGTCGGAGAGAAGGGAGCCCCAAGGGGGTCACCCAATTCTAGGACCAGTGTGCGGGCTAGTTCCCTCCCGCTGGGCGTACAAAATAGGGGGATCCCGCGAAATCTTGTTTTCCATGTTCAGGAGAAAATTCGGCCACGTGTCGGCGTGGATCGTTCCTGTCCTTTGTTCGACGATCACAATGGGTTCCCTTTGCGAAGCTCTTTCCAAATATGAACTGAATCGACTGAATTTCGGGGGTCCGCTGTTCTACGATCAACCGTCGTACGGGGGGAAAACACTCTATTCGAGGGTGAACTTGCGTCCCAGTGGAATAACAACCACGGTGAAAAAGCTGTTAACAGTTTCGCGCATGCATTTCGATCTGGAATACCACCTCGAATACCACCACGATAGAATTGAAATTACCCTTTACCATAATTTCGTACGGCACTAGAAATACCCTCGGAAGTGTCGAACCTCTCGATCTCGATTCGGACTTGCATAAAAGCAGCCATCACATGTTCACCAAAGAACAATTCGACGGAACAAAATACCAACGATTCCAGACCACGAGAACTTGGAATGACGGGAGAAGAAGGCTCTGGAGGGGTGGCGACGTGGAAGGAGTGTATGTGTGAGAAAAAGAAACGAAAAGTCTCCCCTCTACCCTAAGGGCTCGATGTTGCAAACCACAGAGGAACGTTCGGTTACTTCCGCGAAACCATCGAGCGTGGTTTGTGTGTCTAGGGTGCAAGAAGGGGCGAGGGTGGAGGCCTGGTAATTGAAATTTCTTTCGGGGAAACCCCTCCTGACAGCCACCCTTGGCCCGACCATTCCCCCACTCAGCCATCCAGCCGGACCGGTTGCCATTCTCGCTTTTTGCGGACGTTGTACCGCGCGTCGTCGCCCACGCCTTCAGCCTGGCCGTTCACGTTTCTGTAATACCGAACGGTCGCATGGAAGCATCGTGGTAGGAGGTTGTGGGGGTCGCGGAGGGTGCAAACGTTTACGCAGCTGGTGGTGGAGGAGCACCGTAATTGGACATGGCGAATATAGACGCGGCGAATCGAAATGGAGAGATTATACAAATAACCGAGGTATCAATAGCTGGCGGTGTAACAATATGTCGAGTGGCGAAAGGGGTTGCCTTTGCTCCGGATGGGGTGGTTTTTATGTTCCATATATATGCTGGTATCATATTTATTTTTCAATTCATAATTGTTACTCATCATACAAAATATTTATTAACAAAATTTTGTACAACGTAATTACATAACAAATTCAAGACACGTCTGCTATCCAAGGTTATCTATCGGAGATTCTTTTGTCGATTTGTTTGAAACAAACTCCTCTTATGAGACGACCCTAATACATGGGATATTAGGGCCGTTTTACTAGAATGCAGGGCGACTTTTTAAAAACGAAGAAGTAGATAGTTTTTATGAACATAATAGCTATTGGTTCTGTTTGCGCGTAATCAAATGCCTAGATTTTTTCATATGTTTTTATGCTTTTGCAGAATGAACAGTGTAAGTTTTTGTCGATTCTATTCAAACGTTTACATACGAAAATGATGAAAGAAAATATATTGCACCGTCCCTGATTAATTACTTTGTTTTAATAAGGATTCTTTTATTTTTTACGTAAAGAAACGTCCTTCTTCCGGATGAAAAGTATCATAGACTCGGTTCGTTAGATCCATCGACGAATTCTCGCGTGTTCCGAAAACCCACGGCCATACGAATTTCCGTGTCAACGTGATTACACGTAACGGCGAGCGGAGGAATCGGAGAAATCGATGTCGAGCCGACCAGAAAAATTTTCGGCTGACCTACATCGCCGGATAACACTTTTGCCGCCGAGTCGCAACGATATATATTTCTCCTGAACTTCTGGATAACGTTAATCCATTGTCGTCTGTTAGATTTAGAATCTATGATACACGCTGTGAACGTTCTTGTTATTTACAAAAATAATATATTTGTATAAATAATTGTATAATTATTACTGATAAGAATATTGAATACAAGAAAACATAAAACGAAAAACATATGCTTATATCACGCCGATAGAATGTAAAAACAAAACATAATTATTGATCCGTAATATCGACTTATTTGTAGAATACAGAGTGGATCAATAAGAACTAGTAGACAAAATAACTCATTGTCTATTAGTTCCATCAAAAAACGTTTTATTGATTTATATGGCATTTTAAGGAACGCATCGGATGAGTACAGATCTTATTTTTGTTTTAGATATCAAGGTGACCCTGCATTTTTCCAAGGTCAATGCATATTTTTTCTAATACCATCATGCTATAGGTCGTTGAATTTGTTCTTCTAGTGGCAACAACGTGACGTTAGAAACAACATGCATGGACCTTGAAAAAACTCAAAGTTCACCTTGAAATTACAAAAAAAAAGATGGAATGAAATCAAATTGTATCCTTCTGATGCATCCCTTAAAATGCTACATAATTCATTCAAATATTTTCTGATACAATTAATAAGTAACGAATTATTTTATATGTATAGTAGTTCTTATTGACTCACCCTGTATATTGACAGATGTCGTTTATGTCAATATTATCGAATACATACCATTATGATATCCGTTCCAGCGAAAGCACGCGGGTTGCACAATATTTAAACCGCGATCCAATTATGTATTAGCGCGCGTCGGATCGGCTGGAACGCAGAAATGATTGAGTTTTACTACTTCAGGCGAGGAGAGGGAGCTCCGACTGAACGAGGCGAGCTTCGAACGAGCGGCCACACTACTCCGGCGGGTTCCGGAATTCACTATAGCCGCCGCTCTACGACAGGAGGAGGCCAATTCCGGGACGATAGTCGCCTTTTCACATGGGAACAATAGGTACGACGTGTAATTTCATTCCAACCACCCTTTCCCCATCCTCATATTCGCATTGCTGTGGACCCAGAGGTCTGGAATTCAAAGCGATTTCAATGGACAACGCGTTGGAACTCTGACGATGCCTGAATAACATATGGGATCGTTCTCTTAGCCAGCCTGTATTATTTTCCTGCCTTCCGTTTACATACATATCTGAACCCTAGAGCAAGAGTGAATTAAGTCACACTTTCCAAAGTTTAAAAAAAAGCTGTTGTATAAGATACCAAAAGGTTGCAGTAAGCAGGTGAACCCTTTGGAACTCTTGTAGAAGGTAGGGATAAACTAGTGGTAATCAGCCTGTCGGGAAATGATTTTTCCTGTAAAAAAAAAACAAATCTAAACCACTGTTCTCAAGATAAGTGATTTTCGAAATATCTTGGCCACACTTGCCTCTGAAGCAGGATCTGCTTAACGTGTCTGATCATTGCCTATGGTTTCTACTTATTGCAAGCACGAATACATCCGTGCTAGATCGTTCCTTCGTATCAGATGATTATCGACAACTGCACCGAAGTTCAGTTCGAGTCAATGTTAATTGCAACCAGATCCACGATCGCCACGCCTGGTTACTTCCTGTTTCAAAGAAAGAGATCATTGTCTTTGTTGATCAAACAAAGCATGCGATTGGGGGGTAGGGCAACGAATTCGAGACGCTTTAACGGAGCTAGGGAGCTGAAAATGGTCGAAAAAGCCGTCAGTCTTAAGGAAGTTACTGTGTCAATTGTTGAGCCCGGAACGTGGAAGAGAGCACTTAACCTGAAAGTAGTCGCACCCTCTGTTGGCACGTGAGAGGAGTGCAGTCTAGTCGTTTTGACCTGGCTGGCACAAATTGGATGCATGCGCCTACGTGTCCACGGTATTAGAAAGGTAATTAACAACGCCTCGCCGAGCAGAAATCACGGACCGACTTAAGCGGAATTTAATGTTAATTCAACGGGGTCCTCGAATCGCGAATTCATCGTTGTAATGGGATTTGCATGAGACAGGGAGATTCTCGATTCTCCAATTGGTCCTCCAGTCGATCCAGAAAATTGGTCGGCTAAACTGTCGAGTTTAAGCGGTACGACCTTTCGAAAACTTATGATCGCGTAACAGAGTTTCAATGTCGCTTATTAACGAGAACGTCCAAGTGATCATCACGTATCCGTTTCACCTACGAAGTTACTAGATCGATGATAGGGCTGTAAATGAAAATCGCGATGCAGACACGCAACCCTTTCTCTTACGATTCAATCGTCGTCATCTAGTCATTCCATTCACCTGTCTTTTTTTTTTCAGAAATCGAGTCTAATTGCCCTCGAACCGAGGACAATTAAATGTCACACGCCCACTCTTACCTTATTGTTAGTCACGTTAAACGCCACTCCCACCGTGGTCCCCCTCCCCTTACTTTTCACCACTCATGATCGTCGGTGGGCGGGACAAGGAAGCGGAGGGGCAGAGCGATTAACGTGGGGGCTAACGTATACGTAACTGGAAGGCTACTGCTTCCAAGGATTCATTTATTAGAATTTAAAGAATCGAACGATAAATGTGTTTTTTTCTGTCCGATCGGTAGATATTTGGAGCTGCAGAGCAGCGGTCGTAAGGACGAGCTTCGACTTCACTACGTATCACGCCGAGACGGTACTGTCCACGTGGAGGCGTTTCCTTTCCGTCTGGCCGACGGCGCCTGGCACAGGGTCGCCCTGAGCGTAAGCGGCTCGCAGGTCGAGCTGCTCGTCGACTGTCATCCGTTGTACAGGCGGTTACTCAGGCCCGGGCCGCCCGACACCAATTTCACCCTGCCGCAGCTTCAGCTCTGGGTAGGCCAGAGAAATGCCAGGCACTTTCTGTTCAAGGTACGAGATACGGTTTACAGTGAATCATCGATGAGTGTTCAAAAGTCATCCCCACTGAGGGGGATCTCCTGTGAAACCAGTCAAGCGCCGATTTGTGGGTATGACGTCTGAACACTCAGTGCCGAGGAGCCTTCGAACACCCATGGATGATTCACTGTATTGCATTTTGAATGTAATCTTACGGTGGGGGACCAAGTGTGTCAGTGAATTGTAAGACAAAATCAATATGTGTATGCTTTGGTCGGCAGGGTGCCTTGCAGGATGTGAAGCTGATACCCGGTCCCCATGGCTACCTCTCGCAGTGTCCGCAGCTCGACTCGTCCTGTCCCACTTGCGGTCAATTTTCTATATTACAAAACACAGTGGAGCAGTTGATGCATAACCTGAACGAGCTGACGCGTAGGGTGAGTGTGGATGTCGATTATAAATTTGTCTGCGTTTGATCATGAATGGATCCAAGTGTGTCCTGCTCATTTTTTATACAATAGAATCTATCCCCAACTCCGCTCATTGACGTCCTTCCTTTTAGCTAGCCGCTGCCGAGGGCAGAATAAGCAAAGTGGAGGAGTGCGAGTGCCAAAAGTCGTGCAGGGTGAACGGCACCGTCCACGAGGACGGCGCGACGTGGGAGAAGGGCTGCCAGCAGTGTTCCTGCGTCCACGGTGAGATCGAGTGCAGGCCGACACCCTGCGCGCCTGTCACCTGCAAGCATCCAGTCATTCCTCAGGGACAATGCTGCCCGATTTGCTTGAGTGAGTTCGCGACAATCCGCGTATCGTAGTGAGCTATATAACCTGGAAACACCCTCCCCTCTTCTCTAGAGTCTTAAGATCCTCCAGTTCTGATCGTCACGACGCGTTTGTTCCCAGAGCAATGTTACCTGCACGGTGTGATCTACGATCACGGTGAGAAAGTCTCGCCGAAACAGTGCGTCGAGTGTGACTGTTTCGACGGGAGCTTCACCTGTCAGAGGTTCGACACGGAGACCAGATGCCCGCCGCTCCCATGTCCGCCTAGCGAACAAATAAGCGTCGCTGAGGAATGTTGCAAATTCTGTCCAGGTACGTTTATACGCAGGCCACCGTTCATAGAGCCTGCCGTGTCTACAGGAAGCTATAAGATTGTGTAACAATACGAGACTTCGGTCGAAGAGTCTTCGAACGATATAACCGTCATCGTGAAGTCCTGATCATTCATTACCTTTAACAAAATAACATTACGATGTCTCGCATGGACCTTGTGTCGATTTATTAACCAAGCTTGCCCCGACCGATAATCAGGAACTTATTGTCGGGGGTTTGTCTCGTTGCTGTAAAAAAAATTGTACAAAAAGCGATGCATGGCTGCGCCAGGAAATCGGAGTATTCTTGTAACTTATCGAAATCACTTGCTTGGGAGAATCTTGCACTGATAAGCATTACCATGTTAGACTGATGAACTGCTCGAAAAATCCAATTCCCTGGCGTGGCGGCTGTCTAACCGAACTAAACTGTATAACACTAATCGAATGTTCTAACCGGTCTCTTCGTCTGCCTGGCTAACCCAATTTAAACCAGGGGTGGACTACTGCGCGAAGGGCCACAAGTGTCACGCTAACGCATCCTGCCTGAATCTTCAGACCACCTACGCCTGCCACTGCGATATCGGTTTCCAGGGAGACGGTCATAGCTGTCACGGTATCTAACGCTTTCCTAACTTACTCGCCATTAACCTTCATTCTCCTGCTTGGGAGCGCCAAGCTTCGTCGACGGGTCGATGGGAAATTCTTCCTCGGCCACGTGCAATCTCTCCGATCGATCCGAAACCCGCGTGAAATATTTAAAGAACGATGTGTTAACAAATGAAGAACTAGACTCTACACACATACACACATACAGTTCTTCGATGTCACGTCGTTGACCAGTGCTGTCGGATGATTTGTCATACGGAATCTTGTGTGACAACACGGGGAATTGCCTGTTCTGGGATTGTTAACGATTCAGTCCTCTGTCTCCGTAATTCCACTATATGTAATTCCCACGAATCACAAGAAACCGGTCTAATCTGTGTATTTGTTTGGCACCACAGACGTAGACGAGTGCAAACAGCAAGGCGGCTCGGAGGGCCACCACTGCAACGCCAACACGAAGTGCGTCAACGTGATCGGCTCTTACACGTGCGAGTGTCTTCCGGGCTACCACAGAGTCGACAAATTCAACTGCGCCGAACTCGACGAATGCGCCACTGGCCATCACGCGTGTGACGAACACGCCACTTGCGTTAACACCGCGGGTAGCTACTACTGCGTGTGCAAGGACGGCTATGCCGGCGATGGATACACCTGCAAACGTACAGTATTCAATTTTACACCTCATCGGTATGATCTCCTATCCAGAAACCTCCAAACCTCCAAGGATCTAGCTCTCTCCAGGTTCGTACTACTTTTTCTTCGTCCTAACCGATCTTCTGTCTTCTGTTGGTTCAGCTGTCTGCAACCAGACCTGCCAGAACGGCGGCGAATGCGTGGCGCCTGGAAAGTGTTCCTGTCGACGCGGTTACATCGGGAACAGCTGCGAGCTCGATCTAGACGAGTGCGCGAGCGATCTTCACAGATGCCATCAGTCCTCGACCTGCTTCAACATGCCTGGTTGGTACTACTGCCGTTGTAAACCCGGCTACAGGAGCGCCCTTCACGACAGCACACAAGGTACCCAGTGCCTGGACATCGACGAGTGTAACGATCAAACGATCGAGAGGAGGCACACCTGTCATCCGAGCGCGAAATGCGTCAACACCGACGGTGGATACGAGTGTGTTTGTCCGCCTCAGGAGGACAATCACACCGTGGAGGAATGTAGACTCAGTACGTGTTGAATTACATTTTTGTCTCGGTTCACCTTAAATGGATCAAGCTATCGAAAAATCTCAAGCATTCTATAACTCTAAACTGTCTTCATCGATTCGTCCAGGTTGCTGGTTCGAGGGCAGAGAAGTGGAGAACGGCGAGACACTAGCGCCAGCTGGTATCCCATGCAGAAGATGCACCTGTAAAGACGGGGTGATCACCTGCCGGGATCCCGTCTGCGACTGCAGCGCCCCAGGAAGCCGTAGGGACAAGTGCTGTCCTCAGTGCGATCCCGCGGCCTCCTGCAGGCACCAAGAACTTCATCACCTAGTCTTCAGAAGCGGCGAACGATGGATATACCAATGCCAGACCTGCGAATGCCTGGTAATAATACAAAACCACAGCCGTGAGACCCCCGCTACCTTACACCTGTTTATAGACATTCTTCGTAGGCAAAGTCGAATGGTCCAATGCAACTTCGAAAACTCTGATACCGTAGGTGTAAAGACGGGCATGATCCTCTGATTGTTTTTGCAGTACGGCGAAATAGACTGTTGGCAAATGGAATGTCCACCCGTGACCTGTTCGAATCCTGTGACGGAGGACGGCGACTGTTGTCCACGTTGCGAGGACGATCCATGTGCGAGGGAACTGCCCGGAAACGGTACCTCCCTCTCGGTCCTGACACGGCCCAGGCCCTGCAGCTACTCAGGGATCATCCACGACAGCGGCAGCTCCTGGCAGGACCCCCATGACAAGTGCACCACGTGCGAGTGCAAGGTAAGGAAGACGTCCGGCCAAGAATGCAACGAAGGACCGAGGATATCGTCGGTCCTTTGGCCCGATACAAGGCCCGCAGGATAGGATAGGGGGGCTCGTGGGAGAAGAGAGGCGAGTGACTGAGGAAAATCGGATGGTCTGGATCAATTTCCTTTTTTCTAGTCATTTCATGTACCGTATGCTCGTACTTATAAATTTCCAAGTTACCTTTGTAGACCGAAATTTCTTCGAACGAAGTAGCAATGAAGATCTGTGAACCAAATCACTTGCGCCCATGACAGTTCTTGTACGGTAGCTACCAGTATCAGAGCAATACACCATACCCCTAACCATGCTTTCGGCTAGGTGTCGCGTAAATTATCTAACAGCTTACCCACAGCCGTTCCTTCCCCTTAATAGCTTCTATTCCATGACGATTTCGAAGCACGTCTGGACCAACCAGTTTTCCTCGACCCGCTCACTCTCTTTTCGCGCGAGATCAAGAGCTCAAGGTCAGTAAACGAAACGTAAATGTGTCGCCTTAAGTTAGACGTGGATCTGTCGTGTGTCTAATCAGTCGCGTTTATTAATTAATTACGCCGTGATTCGACCAGTCACTGTGCGGCAGGCGTCGCCCATCCAGAAAAAAAAATATTTATAATGTACACGGTGTACACGTGGTGGATTAACAACCTACTTTATTTCTATTCCTTATTGGCTACATTAGAAGATTAAAAATATTTTTAATATTTTAGGAGAATTAATAGGAGAATTAATTATACGTAAGTTACTCACGAGAAAATACTTGATATTGTTTATTCGAATATACACGGAGATCAAAACGAATCGGTTGAATTATAGACATTACAGGATTATTACAAAAAACATTGGAAACTACATTATCCGCCACGTGTATAAACGAAGTCTCACACACACTAGCATATATATACCGTTTTGTTTCTCTTCTCTCTCTCTCTCTTTCTCTATCTCTCTCTATTTCTTTTCATCACTCTTATTTATTTGCCATGTCAGTAGGTAACCCTCGTATAATACAAGGTACCTAGATCACTGACTGTACTTTCTTTCTAGTATGCCATTTATTTTTGCGGTGTGTACAACGCGAGTCAACTCTGCAAAAGCTATGCGCTAAAATCTTGATCTCTGAACACGCTGAGAGAAACTCCATGAATCTCTATGAAGGAAATCATCGATGAGTGTTCGAAGATTCCGCGGCACTCAGTGTTCAAACGTTATCCTCAGAAGTGGGCGCTTGACTGGATCCACAGAAGAACACTCATCGACGATTTACTGTACCTAATTATTAGTATCGAACCAGACTGTAGAGAGAGCAAGTTATGGCCATTTGTCTGATTCAAGGCTGATTAAAGAACGTAACTGGCCATATCTCACTTGAAAGTTACTCAAATCATAAATATCAGGCCATAAATAAATACCTCCATGTCTTCATTCCACGAGGCTACGAGCTAATTATTCAGGGATGTATGTTCTCTTGGCGTTAGCTACCGTTGCGTCGTGCTAGTCTTGTCATTATTGCGACCTTAAGCTGTATTCACCACTTGTAAATTATTCCAATGATCTCTCTCTCTCTCTCTCTCTCTCTCTCTCTCTCTCTCTCTCTCTTTCTCTCTCTCTATTTTTGGCAACACCAGCGTTCGAGACACGTTCAGGGGCGTCCCTAAGCTAGCCTTGAATTAGATTATGTGTACAATTCTTTTCGTTGGCTGCCTTGCACGCGGCAGTGTTCATTAACCCACACTAGGTCTATTTGCTAACAATCAGAAAGACGGGGAGGGGGGATATAAACCCGAATTCGACCCACGTATATAATTATTACATTATTATTCTGCATGTCTTTATCCAGTGATTCAGAGTAATCTCCATTATCTCTATTGCGTAAATGTAGTAATAAAGAGTCATTGTTATTCTATTATTATTATTATTTTGTCGTAGTAACAATTGATTTGTCGATGGTAATACGTTTTTGTTTGAACCCCTTTTGCTCGCTCTATGGACCGGGTGTTGAACGTAGTTTCGGACGGAGTCAATGAATTACCGTCTAATCCCAATCTTCTAAGTCTAAGTAAATCGAAACTGATCGAAGTCGAGACACATCCTAACAGTCCTGAAATACGATCGAACACTGCCGCGATATAATATTCAAACCAATCGGACGCGTTGATCAAGTGAAAAGACCAGTCAATGGGGTTGATAAATTTCACTGAATATAGTTCCGTGACAGAAGAAGTCTCGAAATGATACATCTCATTGCTTCGGGTCGGCCCTGCATGGATCGTGTTCAGTACATACTGCCTGGCGATGATTAATCAAAAAAGCAGACCCGATCTTATAGCGACTGACCGTGTGACATAACTACTAACCACGTTGATCCGTCCATATCAGAATCGAATCTTCAATCAGAATCATAATGAAAAATCGATGCATTGAAAGGAAAGTCATCTATAGATAATGGTCTCCAGTGGAGACAATCATGAGCTTAACGATCGTTCAGGTTCCAATGAATACGGATCGACGTGGTGTTGTACTGAGCAACAAAAGTAACACAGAAGAGTATGCTCGAGATGCCATGAACGTGTTTAACCATGTTATGAAATTTTGTTTTTAACCCCGCCACATTGCCCGTGTCACGACTAACCTGATAGCCTAACGATGGGTATCCTTGCAGGTGCCGTACTGCGCCCAATTGGTGAGCAATAGCGCGTGTTGTGTGCATCGGTAATCACGTCACTTCTACCTCACCTATAATCTCTACCCGCCTCTTCTTCTTTTTCGTTTGTTTGTTGTTGTTGTTGTTTCTCTTTAATTAAGTGTCTTTTTGTTTCACTGTGTTGTTTATTGTGTTACTGCCCGTGACTCGAGCTCGAGAGTGCTTTAACGTTTTTTTCTTCCTGCCTGCTTGGGGTAGCTGTCTGGTATACTGGTACTGATCCGTTTCACCATGCTTCGATCTTTCTTTTATCTCTCGACTTTTTTCCGTTCACATTAGATCATAGCGATACGCGTGTCTCCTTTTAGTGATCTTCGTATGATCGCCGCACTCTGGTCACCGATCTTTCTCTTGATGATCTCTTGGGCTGCGTTAGGTCCATGACGTGTCTATGTCACTAGTTGGAAGGATTTTTTTGAAAGTTACATCTGATAAGTTTGGCTTGATGCAATAGGAAAGTTTCTAAGGCTTCTTTGCGATGGTTCAAGGGACTAAGATTCGTGTGGGAAAACGCTAATGGTGTTTTCAACGGATAAACGATTAGTATAGTCTCGACTGGTGTTTCAAAATCAACAAACTATCTGTATAAAATGGGATTGTTTATAAAGGAACGCGTGACATAGACCGCTACTTAACATGACATCAAGAAATTGTCAATTCCAAGGGTGAATCGCGAGCACGTCGCATGTTTCATACGTTCACTTCTTGTCGAAGATATTCTTAATCGATGGGTCGACGAATTTCATGTCAAATTTTAATGTTCAGTGAGCTCCATGATTAAACAACTCTAAAGCATCTTTGATATTTTCGATTTACAACAGTTAGATAACGAATAATTCGCCATTGTTACTATAATTTCACTAAAATCGGCTGAAATACTGTGAAAAAATGCAAGTAGTCATAGAAAAACCAAGATGGCAGCTCTACTTCCACTCACTCTAAATGATTTCGAAAACTTATGTTTTTTCTTTATATTAACAAAAATTGGTAGAGAGTAATTTCAAATCATCGATCGATCGATCAGGAAGCGTATGGATCTTCCACTGTGGTAAAATGGCTGGGTGCACGTTTAACAAAGAATAACTCTCGCATGCGCCGACTCACCCCACACTTTCACGACTAAAAAGAAAAAAATGACTCACTTAACGCAATTCTTTTACTCAAACTCACACACATTTCGAGACGCACTGTCGTCGAGCGTGATAGATCGCAAATCGTATAGATCACTAAGTAGCTGGCCGGTTTTGTCACACTTTTGGTATCGCGTTGAGGGGGCGCACGACGCACGTGGTGACAGACACACACACACAAAAAGAAAGGAACACACAGACTGCATTTTTATTCGTTTCTTTATTTATTTATATTGTTTTCGATTATGTTTTTTGGTTACACTTGAGCCTCTTTTGCACCCTCCTCTGATCTGCATACGAAATTCGATAGAAGCACCAAAAGTCTCTTACTATCTCTCTTCCTCTCTATCTCTCTCTCTCTATCTCTCTGTCTCAATCTATCGAGTGTTGTTCAGCAACGATTCTGGCAAGAGAACTTCTCTTAACATTTTCTTCCCGTGTAAAATGTAAAGAAATCAAAGAAACATGAATTTTTCCATTAACAATAAAATTTTCGTCGAACTATTTCGTTTCAATTGGAAAGCAATTACAGCCCTTTTTAGTCTCGGGATTTTGAAAATAAAGAGCAACTCTGCTACATAAGTTTGCAAACCAAAAGGGTTCCACCTCGTCTCTCGTTTCAATAACCATGGATCTGGGCAGTATCGATTTACCCTGTATTATTTGTCGAAAGATTTAGCTTCTTATAATCGCGTCTCTATTTAGTTAATTAATCCTTTGCACTCCACTGGTGCTGCTACGACAACATAAATCACCGTGCAATTAATGTCTTATTGATTCAATACAAACTAAACTAACGAATAAAATTTCAAATACAACCACTTACAAATTTTCATTGGGAAAACAGAAATTATTCAGTTCTTACTCAATCTTAATCACTAGTCATACAGAATGAAAGAGTCTCGGAATGCAAAGGATTACATCTGGTCTCATTCTTGATCTTTTGCCAGAATCGTTGCGACCAAGTAGTGAAAGCCTAGACACGTTTTCGTCGGGTGTCAGATACATACTATGGAAATTCATTGTTTTGTCCTCCCACCCCGCCCCTAAAACTGTAAGCATGATTGTCGTTTAAGAATTTACTGTAACTTTGTGATCGTGAAACCCAAAAAGTATCTCTTCACACGATGACGATCCGAGATATTGTAGAATGCCGTATCGGACCGGGAGGGCTGGCATCACGAAAGGATCTCTGTGTACGTCAGTCTTGGATAATTCACGTCGATTCCTCCACAGTGGGATAATTACCTGGCCGGCCAACGAAACAATGAATTGCATATTATGTGGAGGATTACCTAGTGTTCCCTTCCGCGCGATGCGAAAAGTCTTGGACCGTCGCGACACTTCGGGGATCCAAAATGGCGGATCACTGTGACAACCGTAGATGGCACCGCTTCCTGTCCATCGCGAAACTCGCGTCAATCGTGCGATATGTATACACGTCACGCTTTTACCTGTTCACCTTAGGCATTCGGATCACAATTCACGAGAATAATCTGAATTTTTAATTCTCTACCCACCCCCCCCCTTAAAAAAAAAACGTACACCGCTCCACTTGTGGACACACGTTAGTTTCTCGTTACAAATCCACACATATATCGCACGGGTAGAATCAAAACACGGAGGCTATCTTAAAGGGGACCAAGACTTTTCGCTGTCGCGGGGAGCACGAATGAAAAAAGGACGAACGCGAATTGACCCCCGAGAGTCGCGTTCCAGTTCCGCGGCTGACCTAACCCAGTGTCCAACGCACCTCTCCGTAGGACGGGCAGCTATGCTGTAGCTACGATTACGGCTGCGCTGGCGATCTGGGCGGCAACGAGCAGCAACGTACTCCAGTCGTTGTTCCTGAGCCTGTCGTACGGGGTCTACCGGGCCCTGCGGGGTCACCGATGGCAGACGGTTCACCGGAAGCAGCTGTATCAGCGGTTACCGGTTCCCCCGGTGGCCCGCGAGCCGGCCACGTTCTGTTGTCACCCGCCACCTCTTCTTCCTCATCTGTCAGCCCCGGTGGTTCTATACTGGCCAGAACGGTTCATCGAACCGTGCAGAACGGGATCCAACCGAAGTCTCAGCAACCGAGGGACGATCGACGGTCGCGTGGGCAACAGCAACCGATCACGGCCACAACCAGGTACCAGATGGTCCCCGTTGGAGCATCGACAACGACGACGTCGTCGATATCTCAGCGCCCCGCGTCCACATCGCAAACGTCGACGTCGACGACGACGACCAAGATACCGATCAAGCACGAAGCCAAGCCCGAGGTGTTGTCGCGTCGTCAACGCGGCAAAACCAACGGTAGCCTCGCGAATCATCGAAACAACGCGTCGCCCACTTCACCGTCCTCCTCGCCATCAGTCGCAATCCTGGTGCCATCTGGGACCGAGCTGGACGACACTGTATCAACGAGCACGACCGCCAACGACGATCATCCCGTCGATCACCGTCAGTCGTCGACCAGCCGTCGGAGGAGGAGCGACAACGCCGAGTCCGTGGCGCGGGACAGCGCCACTTGAGCCAGGCAACGCTGTCCACAGCTAGAACAGACAGAAATCAGCATTGGCAAGGCATTCCAGGGGTGTGTGTAGATGATACACGGGGGTAGCCGAATTATACGTTAGCAGCGAGCGGGGAGAAGCGTTCTGGGTGTGTTTTTTCGTTCCGAGATGTTATCGTTCGAGAATGGTCGTGGAGATGCGACGCTTCGAGTGCAGAAAGTAAAGGGGATGGAGACCTAGATCCTCCAAGGAGAAGAAGACACCCTGGGCTCTACTATCGTGGGCAAGAGGATGGAAGGACACCGTCTTCACTTACCACAGGAGGGACGTTGTATCTAGGGTGCCGTCGCGATATTACGATCTCCTTGATGCTGCTCCAACTTCCATGGGATTATCCGGCACCGTGACAGGAGAGAGAGAAACACTTTTAGGGGGTCATCGATTTGGGTACGCGAGCTGACCAGTGGTGTGTGGCCGACAGGGGATCATCCGCAGGTGTAAATGGTTCGGAGGGACCGTGATGGTCGGTGTTCTATTCGAGCCTAAACTTCTAGTCCGTTTTTAGAGTCGTCGAAGGCTTTCTTGGAACGAACGGTGCGTGTTCAGCGATATAATCATCGTTCACGTCTCTCTCTCTCGAGGGAGAGATTCGCGGAGGAGGAGGATCCTACGCCATTTCTCGCGAAGCATCCACGGCTAGGCTGCTCTGGCGTGTTCGCGCGCTCGCCATGAAATGGGGAATCACTGTTACAGCGAAAAATTAGGTGCCAAAAAAAAAAAACGGGCCTGCCAAGCCAGTCACCGACACAGTTTCTTCCGTCTTCGTGCGATCGGACTTTCTCGACGTGTTTCACGTGTTCGTCCGCCCCTAACGGACGGAAAGGGGGGAAACTTTGTTAGCAGCGTGGATTGGTCATCGAACGTCGTGAACAAGAGAAGCCTTCCATCAGGTGGGGGCCTTTCGATGATTCGTAAAGTTAATACGCAGCGATAGATAGGCACAGCGGAGCAGGACATGTATTCAAGACCGGAGAAACTGAGCCGAGAGAGGGGAAAAAAATACAGCGAATTGTGTGTGTGTGTGTGTGTGTGTGTGTGTGTGTGTGTCCGAGCATGAACACCTAAACGCTTTCCCGCAATTCCTTTTTCTGGCGTAATTTTCATCGAGACAGGTAGCGCACAATATTTGGGCCTTATAAAAAGTATATTAAATTGATATCGATGTTCCGCTATGGTGAACCTCGTAATGATCGTACGTATATCACGAAGAAGAACGAACAAAGAAAAAAACGAGACTAGGCGGTTGTATAATTATTATCGTAAGGAATTGAATTATCCCAACGAGAAGGACAAAAATGTTGTTTAACATAGGAGAGTTCCGTAATATACTATAATATATATATATACATACACACACACAAATACATATATATATATATATTATATATGAAAAAAAATATATATATATATACATGATGTATATTCGATTGATACATTGCGAAACTTAACGAAACGCCTATCGATGTTGAGTATTGTAAATCGGACGCGACGACTTAACGACTATAAAAAGTATTCTACTAATGGATGATCATATCTCCTGACAATATAGGTAAATCGCGACGGTAATCTTTCCGATTGGGGAGGGGAAACGGCTATATAACAATCATTTATAGCTCGTGGTTTCTTTTCCGTGGCGCAATATAGTCCACAAGCTCGGAAGTATAAACTTAAGGATCATTAGGGTATCGAAGATCTGATTACGTCGAAATTACGGTTACGAAGCTTAGGTGTGTGCGTGTGTGTATGTGTGTGTGGGTCTATGGTTCAGTTTCTCTGGTTCCGAACGCGGTGTTTACCTGATCCCCAGGTGGTGTGTGTGTGTCGAATTCTGCAACCTGTGTGCACCACCGGAGATTATATCGAACGCCTTTGGACACTTTGCAATGACGAGCATCAGACGTGTCTGAACGACGACAGACGATGGTCCCCAAACCGATGAAACTGTTCTCTTTCGTTCAGGGATACGAACATGTAACTGGGCTGGTTGTCGATCGAATAAATCCTCGTGCGCATCGATTAGTAAAAATTAGTAAATCGTCGAGGCCTGTCGGATGAAATGTTTGTGTACGCGAACGATTATTGTATATCAGATGCAATTACAAAGTTTTATTTCGTCACCGAATATGATTTGTACAGTTTAATCCTCGAGGCACGAATCGAATAGTTAGAACGACGAATGATTGAAGTTTTGCGGATGGAATCGAGAAATCATACAGTTAGATACGATTTCGGGGGAGAAAAAAAGAGAATAATCGATTATTCCGTGTAACGAAAAGGTGAGTTTAAGAGGTGACGAATCGAGTGTTCGGAGATCGCAGACACGTCTGATCTTACCACTGCACGAATTAGGGGTTATCCTGTTCAATTATTAGTTTACACCGGACGATGAACGTGCCGGCTCGCTCGAACGATTCTTTATCTCGCTCAACCCCAAACCGTAAATAAATGAGTATATATATATATATATATATGTATTATATATATATATGAAGAGAGAGCACGAGTTATATATACATGTATGTATACATATTACAAAGAAATGGAACGGTGAGAAGTATTCGAGTGAAATAATAGATATTATAATAACCGATTCTCTTGACCGACGATAAACGAACAGAGAGCAGCATAGAGACATTGTGTAACATGCATTCTCGAGGGTGTTCATCGATAATCGTTTGTTCAATGTGCAATAACTTAACGGTAAAACGGCTTAATTTGTAACGGAGACCTCCCGTTAATCGCGGAATTAATCGGGGAATAAACCGATTTGGCGCTCCACGACGGAGGATTTTATTAAGGCTAATATACACGGTATTTCTCTTGCGTGTCGCGTGGCTGTTTTTAGTCGTCGTGTTTTATTCGTTCGATGTCGAATACTCGATCTAAAGTAATGTACAGTATTTTTTATTCGTTTCTCAGAGATCGTCGAAAGGGTATTTCAAGCGAAAGTATGCATCGAGCCCAGCCGATACTTCGAACTTCCATTCTTCGCGAAAAGAATCGCCGTTCGAGGATGGTTTATAAGACGTCAAACTTTTTAATATACCGGGGCCTAAACGAGGAGGAACAATTTACATTTTATGAAAAGTTAAAATCGTTTTTTCTTAGACACTCTCGGTACAGCCATTAAAAAGTCACGCGACCACGGTTCCAAGCACGTCACGAAGCGGTGAAAATGTTATTTTATCGTTGTTTCTCGATCTGCAACGAGGACGGCATTCTTCGTTTCTAATTTCTCCACCTGCGAACAGGAAAATTTCGAACATTCAACGTTTTAGTCGAAAATGATTTGAATCTCGAGGTTCAGAAAAGTACCTAGATACGTCAGTGAAAATTGTCATTCAGTTTAACTCATTGGAATTATTCACAAAGATTACTGTATGTCACTCTATGTATATATTTTTATTTCATAATTTCACGCGTAATATACACATTAATGAACGGACTAAGAAGATTAGGAACGACGAACAAATCAAAAGAATCATGTAACGCCTTAGAAGCAGCAACCCTTCGTGCACCTGCGTTCTCGACTCAACTTACTACAGATCCAATACCGGAGAGAGGTACCGATGTGAAGCGTGGATCGGCCTGAAATAACAAAAAAACTCATAATTAATTAATCTTAATAACGACTAATAACGCTGTTGCTCCTGGTAAACTGTATATAGACGTGTATTGTTATAGTAACAACCATTAGCGGGGCGTACAAGTACACATATTATACATAACACAGAACATTATTATAAAACGATCGAGGCCTATTCTCGACGTGCGATATTTGACTGCATAAAAACGAAACGAAATAAACGTAAACAGCAACCGTGTAACACGAATTTACTGACGACGAAAGGATAATGCTAATGATGATGATGGTAACGATGATGATGATGATGATGATTGACGGGAGAAGGCGGACTGGTCTGATCTAGAATCGATCATCGAACGTGTTTGTCGATCGTTCTTCACGATTGGTCATCGATTTATTAACCCTAGGAGTACGGACCGTGAAAGACTACGGCTGGGTCAATCGTGACCCATACCATCTCGAAATATTCATTTCGTTTTCGTATATAAAGTTCGACAATTGTAGTTACTGACGGGTCAACGATGACCCGGTCATAGGACTCCCAAGGTTAATTCAATTAAATCAACCAGTTCCTCTCTCCCTTTATCTCTCTCTCAGTTACTCACTCTCCTCCTCTTTTTCCATTCTCTTCGCGCTGTTCCTCGGCTATCCTGGACCGAGATGAAGATTATGAGAGAATGATAAATCATAGATCGTATTACCTATTGTATTATCGATATCGCGTTAAGCATTCTACGGACGACCTGTGATCACCGAGGATCGAGGAAGAAGGAGGGGGGATGAAAGACCGTGGATGGAACGTAGCGCATAAGATAGGAAAAAAAACACGAAAAAATCACGAAAATCGCCGGTGGATTGAATATTAACTATTGAAAATACAGACTCCTCTCGATTATCGGCTGGCTTGTTTTACACGATTATTGTCCAGGCATTACCCCCATGTGGCATACTTTGTTGCCCCTCCACTTTTGTTGTCAAGGCTCGGGTTTCCGGCACAAAACGAATTTACGAGGGTCTGAAGCATTTCTCCTTAAAAGATTATTGTCCCGGCGCGAACCTGGGTTCGGGACGATAATCGAGAGGAGTCTATACATGGTGTACGTATCCAGACGGGGATGATGTGACTAGGAGTGGTGGTTTATTGCCAAGGTAATCACAGGTGAATCGAACTTTGATACGAGCGTAGATTAAGACTTATTCCATTTGACCTATTTTTCGGAACGAAACGTGACATTCTCCTCGAGCACCTTGAGGACATTCCTACATATTAGTTTTTTTTATTTAAAGATAAAAATATTTTCTAGAAACACCTAAGCAAGTTTTGCACCACTCGTCACATTGTTCATGGGTGATATTCCTTTGAGGCAACGGTTTCGAGGGAGATACATCATCATTAGACTGCGGTTTTTTATGCAAATTTAGATTCTTATTGGTCATTTTACCTATCTTTTTTTAGAATTATGTTAGAGATTTATTTCCAACATCAAAGGATTTTTCAGGAGTAAAGTGAAATTCGTACTAACCTTTAGGAAACATTTTATTGTGTATTACACATTCAGATTTCTGATAAATGGGTGAAATCCGCAGTCTAATCATCATCATCGCGAGTCCTTGTGTAGGAATTGACGCGCCTCGCCTGGCAACGAGCCATTAACCCCCCCAAACCCCCTCCCTCAACCCCTTTCCAGCAATCATTCGCGAGCGTTGTTCTTCGATTGGGCACGAGCTCTAAACGGACAGGTCTCGTAATCAGGTAGGTAGGCTAGGTAGATCGATAGATAGGTAGATACCTAAAGTCAGGGCGGCGATAGGCAGTCGCGTACCAATAGCGGAATCTAATTGTGTATAGTGTTCACTCGTTACGTGCGTAATTCTCGGATCGAACCGCTGGCGAATTATGAAGCTGTAATACCGTGTGAAAGACACCTGTCCGCGAGTGAGAGAGAAAGAGAGAGAGAGAGAGTGACTTTGTGAAGTAGAAAAAAAAATGAGGGACAAATTATATTGTACATATACAGGGGGGAGACGAGACGCGAACTCTAAATGCGACTATTAATTAGTGGTCAAGAGAGAACACCAAAAAATCCAAGGAGGACTTCTTTTATAGCGTGTTACCTAATATTAATAACAGTTTACCGTTACTCCTGACTAACTACTAGTACGCCTAATTAACTATACCGAAGAGAGAAAAAAGAAAACAAACGTAACCACTACACAACGACTACCTAGTAAGCGCTTATTAAAAATGGAGAAAAAGGTGATTAACGTGAGATCTACTGCAGCCAGCCTAGTCCCAGTTTAATCTCTGCTAAAACCGTAGACGTTTACTACCGTTTACTATCTACCGGCACTAATTGTAAACTAATCATCGTTCATTGTTTCCGTTCGATATGTCATTTATCGTGCGATCGGTGGTGTCCAACGGTGGCTCTGGACGACTCTGTGCCCCTACATCACACCATGGATACACCTAAATCTTCTTATAAGATCTTCTTGTAATCTTAAAAGTCCCTACGTTTAAGGGAGGATCCTTTTTGATCGGATGGATCTTAATAGGTTGGTCTGCTATACAAACTAACCAAACCTGGTATAGAATGAAGTCTGTGAATAAGTCTGTGAACATATTTCAATAGTTTTGATGCTGTCCCCAGGTGTTTCTGATTTCAATCAAATCTCAGACCCAGAGTCGTGCAGATCAACCAGTGGATTTACTCGCCGAATCGAGTCGTTGTGCCATAATCACACGACATTAAATAAAAAACGAACATCAAGCGATGTACCGCTGGCGTCTATAGAGATTAACACGGAAAGGGCTCCAGATGACCATCTGGGATTTTGATGCGCTTTAGCAAGACAGTAGCACAAATTGACTCTTACCCAAATCGATTTTCGAAATGAATCGATATTGAAGTTACGGGGCCCTTATGTAAATTAGGCACGAACGTTGTAACCTACGTCCTTGCCTACTACTAGAGTGTCTTACTTAATGTGAGCACCTCAAATATCTGATTTGCTTTCGCTTTGCACGAAATTTTTTTTAATAAATGCTCAAAGTAATGTCCATCAACTTTGATACATTTTTGTACTAATTCCTCTATTGTAGTTATTTTATTATTTAAATTAATTCCCTTACAGTTTTGGATTTTTCGTACTCAAGTTCACATGAACGTCGTACTATTTTGGTCATTGTATTGGTCAACTATTACACCACGATGATAAAAATATGTAGTCCGATTAAAAAAAAATCAATGATATTGATATTTCGAAAAATATGACCTTGAGAAAAATTTTTGCTTATCATAGTATTTTCTCCTAGCCAAATAATACTTTTCCTCGAATTTTTTGTATTTTCAAAAACAAGTTAAATATTGAAGGTGCTTACGTTTGGTGGGACACCCTGTATTAGGGCCTAAAACTTTAATATCGATTATTTCGAAAACCGACGAGAGTTGGTACCTATGCTCTTGAATTTAAATATCGGTTAACCTGTGCCACTGTTCTGCAAAATCGCATCGAAATCCCAAACGGTCATCCCAAGCCTCTTAAGACATTCGCCAGCCGGCCGTTTTCGCTATCGTCACTGCCGGGACCTATCATCGTCATCGTTCGTTCATTCGGTCATCCGATCAGGGTACACACAGGCGGCGTTACAGACGTGTTTCTAATTGTTAACCAGTGCTACTAACGTTACTTATACTAATACTACAATATCGATACTGTCGCTATAGTCGATTAACGCAATACCTAAACGGTCGTTTTCGTACAGTTACCGTCGAGAATATCGTCGCGGATTTGATATCGAAAGGTCGACGGTGAGAAGATGATAAAATAAATTGATAGATCCATGGTCCTGCGCCGCCCTTTCGCATAGGTGTGCACTAGTGACACGCAGGGGGATCGTCAAATTGATATTATTTCGCGGTTATGGGAACGCGATAAAACCGGAAACGTGGACTCTCTCGCTCTTCCAGCGTGCAGTGTTGCCCTTACACTGACAAATAATACGACAATTTAAACGATAATTCAGTCGACGAACACGGTCTATAGAATATGTTTTATTCGTGATAATAATTTCCATTGTTCGTGTCGAGACGACTAATTACCCTGGCCGAATAGACACAATCCCGTTTTAACTCGCCTGACCTATAATATGAGATTCGTACATCATTTTTTGCAAGGTTTGTACGGGTGAGAAAAACGCTTCCATTTTCGCGGTGGAGGCGATCAAAAGGAGACGAAGGTGGCCTTGTATTTTGTTTCACATCGCACAGCCACCGACGTAATATTACGTCCTTTCGTAAATTCTATAATCGATCACCCATAAACGGCCCATTAGGATATTCTGTTTCTCCCCTCCCCCCAATCCCCCTGTTCTGTAACAGTCGTCGAATCAAGATAAAAAAAAAAATTGACGATTCCTATCTGATGCACCGTATAGAGGGTGATCGAGAGTTTCAGTTCCTCCCTCCCCCTTCCTTCGTACAAGAATCGCTGACCCAATTAACGATCTATTCGAAAGAAATATCCACGGCAACGTCGATCACGTATCCATGCTTTGTTGTGCGACGAATGTTTCTATGTACGTGTACAACTGTAACTTGATAGCCTACCTAACAAGGGAACGGGTACCAGACACTTGATACATTTAATGGTGGGGGTAAGGCTAAGTAACCACGTGACACGGTTAAAGGACCCGAGCAACACACGGATTCGTTGAAAGCAATTTCTTCTCTACCTCCATCTTCAGAATTACACGGGGGTAGATAAAAGCTTATGTTCGATTGTTTCTTCGACGATTCTCAATCAGTTCGTGTTTAATCCTTCTTTTTTTTTTTCAAACGGTCTAACGCTTCCCGCCTTTCCCCCATCAGCGCGGCCGCTGGACCCGCCCCTTCGCCTACGAATAATTGTACGGTATTAACCACCGTGTAAAGAAGTTGTAATAAGGGAGATTGATTTTCTAGTCACGGTAAACGAGTTACGAGTTTAATTTTTTAACGTTCGACAGTCATGTAGTTTTTTACACCGTTGTTGAACACCCGTTCGGATCTTTTCTCTCTGTCCTTTCGTTGTTTTCTTTCTTTCGATGGTTTCTTACGTCGAGTCATACGCGCGGCTCGTCATCGTCGGATGAGCGGACTAACACACACACACACACACATACACACATACATACATGCATATACACCATACACATGTCGGATAGAGGACAGAGACGACGATTATAATGATACGATTTCGATTAATACAATTAATTACGAATTATCTTCTTCTTATTATTATGATTATGATTATTATTGCGAGCTATTATGATTATGGTTATTATTGATTACTACCATCGTCGATTATTAGTTAACTACCACTCTACAGTCATATAATACCTTTGTAAATGAGAATCAAGACACTGACGGCTAGGGAAAAAAAAACTTAATAAATTGAAATTCTATTAACCCAAATGCGTTCCACGGTTATTCCACCGCGTTTCTCCTCAGTTTTCAGCATGGATCCACACACGAAAGAATTCACGATTCTTCGGAAGATGCGGAAACGTTCTGTTTTCACAATGTTCCGATTCATCGAGGGCCATATTTCATGGTAATTGCAGTACACGTTCCTTTGTTCTCGTGTTAATTAATCTATTTTTAATATTTTCTATCACTAGACCGCCGACATTTATGCGGCTAAAGTACACGTTCGAGTGTGCAAGATATGCAGGGTAAGTGAATTAGAAGTATTATCTGAAATAACTCGTTATCTATTCGTTGTGTCAAAAAATGTTTCAAATGCGTTTAAATGTTGCACTTAAAGGGACTCATCGACTGGATGCACATTGATTTTTTCATATTTTATATTTTCTGTTATATCAACGTGTAACCGTACTTTTTCGTCTTTTCTATCGATCTAACTAAATAGTGTGCCTGATCCGAAGGGCGGATACTCTACTTCCTAATGTCGTTCCAAAGATTCGATCGAACACAGAAGAAAGGCAGGATTCGTGCCTTTAAGCACAAGAAGGACAGTGAGTGTGGTGGTAACGTTAGAAAATCGTAGGCAGAATCTGGTAAGAGAATACTATATTCTATAACGTCTTTGTCGGATTACAATTATGGTATCGCAACGAGCGTTTCTAGCCGATAGGAACACGGTCGTAATTCGTATAGTCTCGCGATGGATGTTTCTATGGATCGTATCCCGATCGATTTCAATTCACGCACACAAAGTTGTGCTCGACACACGCTCGCAATGCTACGGTTTCGGTACGCGGGGTTACACAGGTCCTAGCTGGAGAGCCTTGATTTATGTCGCAGCAGCCGATGATCTCGCCGATAAATCGGGTCGACTTCTCGGGTGGAGACGCACACAAAACCCCGTCTGACTACCGTACAAAAGACGTGGGTGAGGTACACGCGCACGTGGTCCCTGCACTTCTTTCCTGTACTAGGTTGACAGACGTTGATCGTGCTTATGCCCCTAAGCTAACCGTATTCACAGTTCTGAGTAATTTAGTCCGGATGGGCAACGACTGAACGTGTACTCGATCAGTCCGTCCTTCCTACTTACTCAACTCGTGAATTCTACACGTTCTTGTCGAATGCCGAAACTATAGCATCGGCTGCTATAGCTTAAAATATTCGTCGGGCGAGCGCCTCAGTTAACAAGTCAAGCCGACGCTGATTGTCTAAAGAAGATTGCCGATCTTCACGCAATTTGTTCACAGATGGATTTTCTTTTTATTCGCGTCACTGTACGCGTCTCGAACTTCAGAATACACTACGTAAGTAGTAACTTGTGAGTCTTGTAGATTTTATGTTTGAATTTAAGTATACGAAAAGTTAAATGGAGTGATTAAATGGTAAGTGAATTTATAATACGGTTGTGACTACTGCGTTGTATCGTCCTAGTAGTCTGTCTTTACTGTCTGTTCCGTCTTAGCTGCGCCACAATGCGGTTTGCATATGTGACTCCTCGGTTTGAGGCGCGTACGCGTGAGGATGGTGAAGTCGGTTTGCTTCACACACCAAGTCGGCTTGACTTCTCAACTAACGTACCGTTTCTCGCCTAACGAACTCTTGATACTAAACACGACTGTACTGGATCGCTTCCAGACGCAGAGTGAGTATCGACGAGAATCTCGCATCGACCTCCTTTGATTTAGATCTAGAGGGGATCTCTGCGCACGCATATGCTATGATCGCGTCAGTTGCTCTTACGTCGCTCATGCTCGTGGATTCTTCCGCCTGTCGTACGTTGTTTCTTACGATTATGTGCGTGCATACGGATACATATGTACGGTCACAAACGTAACCTCGGGTTTTCTTCAAGATCAGTGAATTTTTTACCCCTAGACTTTAGTATAGATCGTTGAATTCGTCTTTCTAACGGCTACAACGCAACGTTAACAAAGAAATGCATTGTCCTTGAAAAAACTCAAGGTTACCTTGAAATCTCAGAAAATATGAGATTTAAAACAAAAAAATAAATTACATCCACTTGACAAGCCCCTCGAATCCGACATAATTCGTTTGAAACGTTTTTTCACACAACCAATAAGTATAATAATTCTACATTTCTTAAATGTCAGCTCACTTTCACTACTTTCATTTATCGTAATTTATAACGGCGTCATAAATACCACCGTTGGTATTGTTTATTTGAAACAAAACAAAATAAAATGAAATTTACTATTTTGAATATACACATATGCGTCGCTGTATGATCAATGATTTGTAACAGGAACGTGTCGTGAAATATAATTTATGATTTATACATTGTTACAGATATCGCAATCTGCAGACATGCGTAATCAACACGTATAAATATGCAATTTTCGTAAGTAAATATCATCACTCGACAGACTCGGCTTTGATGTCTAAGTCTTTGTCACAGGAGTTGAATGGCGTTGAATTATAGCATAGGATTTTCCCAACACTGCAATTTTCTAATCTTTCGACAAATGTTTAACATTTCCAGAGACAAGTGTCGAGATGTGCTTGAATGGTTCCTCTTATAGGCCAGATCTACTATATACATATGTGCAAACATGAACACACAACGTAGCTTCGTTATTTCGTCTCCTTATCGTACCACCATTCGGTCTATATCGGTCTGATTTATCGACTGCATCTTGACCATTGTTCGAAAGACCGATTCATGGCGCCCGAGGTCGTGACATCCGTTTCTTCTTCTTCTTCTTTTTTTTTTCGTAACAGAATCAGTAATCTTCGAAGCCTCACCAGAGTTCTAAGTATACTTATTCCAGTTAAACCTGGCGGTCGTTTTGTTCGGATCACAAAAAAGAATATCTTTTTTCGCGATAAAACCAATGGTGAATTGTTAAGTTCGCGTCTATTTTAAAGTCTTGAATATATTAGTCGTTGGAACTTGGAACCGTTCGAAAAAAGATAGTGATATGATAAATTGTTAAACTTCGAGACCTTCGTGTCTTGGAGATCTACCGATATTCATAATCGTTTATTCAAATTGCACCGATATTGCCCTGAAAGCAATATCATTTATTCAGAATATTTACAAGAATATTAGACGGAAGCCTGAATATTATTAACTAATAGATGGCAACAACGAACGATTTTAACTGCAAATAAGATTTGATCTATGGCGAAATTTATTGAGATTTTTTGCCCAAGCCATATTTTGGCCCCTATGTAGAAGGGATACACACAGATAAGTACATATAATGAAATTAACCGAATATAAATTCAATGTATACTATCTACGATAAGCGGAGGTGAGTTTTGCATACGTCCGCGTGCCATGAAAACCATTTTCCGTGACAAGCTTGACACGCGTGCCACTGATTTGCCACCCCAGCACTAAACGGTTGGTGATTAATAATAATTTCAATGTTTCCCGATTTTACACGCAGTCTTATATAAAGAAACGATCTCAACGGACATAAAATAGTTGACAAAATGTTGAAGAAGTGGTACCAATTGCAATATTTGTTTCATTTCAAATTCCATGCACTTTTGTCTATCAAGGGAAGGCACGAAAGTGTCCCCATCCGATTTTGATGAAACTTCGTATGTCTGTTAAACAGTCAAGAATAAGGGATACGTATTTTTTTTATCGGCTGAGACACGACTTTAAGAGTCCCCCTTCGAGAGGGAGAAACCCCTCTTCGAAGTTTCGACCCGAAAGTACTATGTCGAAAACCAGAGGAGATACATGAAAACTTCTAATGTACGAGGTTTGTGGTTTTTTATGTAAAATAATATGGTGCTAACAAATTGTCCAAAATATAATTTACTATAACAAAAAATTTTCGGATCGAAACTTCGAGGGGTGGTTTCACCCCTTAAAGTCGCTTCTCAGACGATTAAAAAAAAAGACGTATCCCTTATTTTTGAGTGTTTAACAGACATACAAAGTTTCATAAAAATCAGAGGGGCACACTTCCATGGCTTTTCTTGTAAGATTCTAATGTCCGGTACATCCTTAAAGTTTCCCTGTTTTCGAAATGGAATATTTTATTACCCATACCCAGGTGCATAAATACCTACATTCAATACGGACCGAGCCTGCGCAGTGCCATCCACGGAAGCTTCGCTGGTACGTCACACGGAGCTCCTTCCTCGGGCCAAGCGGCAGACGTGGTGTGTCGGTCCTTTTTACGAAAAAAAAGAAATACAAATGGAAAAATCGTGCACGGAGGTGATGCAGTTGCGTCATCGTTTATCAGCGATGTTATCAAACCGGGGATACAATTGGACTCGTCGTCGCGGCGAGCAACGGTGTCAGTCGAGACGTATCGGTGGCTCGGTGCTCGATCGCTTGCATCTGTCCCGTCCAGGTGCATGACCTCCGTCACGATGCGGAACCACAGGGACTGCAACGTCTGCGACGAACTCGGCGGACGTGTTGGTGCCTTTGCCACGATGCAGAACACGAGGAATCTGTCCGAGATGACCGTGGAACAGGCCCGTGATTTCATCGAATCGTTCGACGTCGTCCTGTCCGATTGCGATGGCGAGTTTTTGTTTTCTTTATTCTTGAGAACTGAGACAAACGTCGTCTGTCGATCACGACGAGGAAACTTTGATGAAGTGCATCTACGATCATATGTTACATGGTGTGCTGTGGAATGAATTTGTGGTGTGAATGGTGTTTCGAGTACTTTTTTTAACACTAGATTTACGAGACGCGTAATTTCGAACGCCTTCTGTTTTCGAATTTACTGTATTTGGTATACCTATCTTTATAGACACACATCAATTTGACTCGATCGTGAATTGAATATTAAATAAAATAAGTTGTTTCTTAAAGAAAATCTGCGGTTTCGTTGACTCGTGTCCGTAGAGATAGGTATACAAGAAATGTCCGTAAACCAAGTGTTAATCCTAGATTACGATACTTTGGAAATTCCAAAGTTTGTAATTATTATTAACTATTTAAGTTCAGAAGGGATACTGCAACTTCCGACTGTATATTATTCAAATCAAATTGTGCCCAACTCTACAGGAGGAGAATAAAGAATTAGTAGTCCATTGGAAAGACTGATGTTTAAAGATTTTATTATATAAATGAGTGTGTGTAATGTTTGTTTATAAATGTTGGCCGTGGTAGGGATTATTATATGATCTATGAATCGATCGATCGATTTTATTGAAGATGTGTTAACGGTGTTCCCATTTGAAGTGGAAACAGTCAGCAATGAGCAGACAGATCGAGATCACGCGTCAAGTTTGTTTTCGTCGCGAAACAACGTCCATGTTCCAAAGAGAAATCTTAAGTTTTACATTTTCAATGTCAGTTTTCTATGTAGAATCGCGAACTTTACGGTTGGACCATCAGACACGATAACGTTGTGTGTAATTTACGTGTATTTGCATTCAGTGTCACTTGTCTCCAATGTACCTAGAGATACCAACGTATATTGGTGATACACAAAATATTTAAACTGAATAATACAATGCATTAGAATGTACATAATAAAGTAATCTACTGATTATATCTTACACGTATCATATAATGCAGGTACATGTCTATCAGGTAATTTATAGTAGATATAGATACATGAATTCATGAAATTTTCAAGTATCGAATGCAAACGTCGACGTTTCGTCTCACGAAATCGACAGAATCGTTCGCGTAGACCGGATATTAGGCTCGATTCACGGAAACTTGAATCCGCATAATTGATGGAAATGCTCTGATTTTTTCCTCAGGTGTCCTGTGGTACGTCGACAGACCGATTAATGGGGCCATCGAGACACTGAAGAGGCTTCAGGACCTGGGCAAGAGGGTTTACCTAGTGTCGAATAACAGCACGACGAGTTTCGATCGATACAACGAGAAAGTGAGATCAGGTGGCCTGGAATTGAAACCGGTAAAATATTACTTTGCATTTTCGAATTCGATCCGAATCTTTCTGTTTTATTATCCAACATTTTTGTGTATCAGTCAACAAAGCCTCGAGGTAATATTTACGACCTGGAGGAAGACTAGCTCAAAACGATTTCTCATTTAATACTCTCTCGTCTAAATTGATACAGATACTCAGATAAGAAACACGAACATCACCAAGTTTAGTCGTTTTTTCTTATCTTTATTATCACACTTTTGCGATAATCTACGAATCGGTAATTTGAGTCAAGTATACGAGATTCCCAAACGTCAGGCTATTTGAACGTTTAATATATTTTAACAATTGCATATTTTCATTTTATTTATTTTAATATATTCTACGAATATTTACATTATTTAATTTATTACATAAATACGAAAAAGTATGAATTATTCTGGGATTTAGGCTTACAAGAATGATTCGGAATCGTGATTATCGACTTCGTTTGTGATTATTGATATGACACGATCGATCGTTTCGCAGGAACAAATGATAAGCCCGTCGACAGTGATCGCCTGGTATCTGAAGAAAATCAATTTCCGCGACGAGGCATATGTGATTGCCAGCCCGGCGTTTCGTGAGACTCTGCGCGATGCTGGTATCAGAATGACGCCGGAAAACGTGCGTGAACCTTCAAATTCGGATAAAGGAGAAAGAAAAACAAGAAAGGAATTGATATTCTATTATTCTTCTAGTATCCATCGGTCCCGGATGACGACGCACAAGCGATAGTGAAAGCCGTGTTGAATGTGCGATCGATCAAAGCTATCATCGTCGACTTTTCGCTGGAATGCAACTGGGCAAAAATGGCTCTGGCTATATCCTGTCTAAAGAACGACGACGTTTTGTACCTGACCGGTGCACAGGACGATTGGGTAGTCTGTGGTAACGACAAGAAAATCCTAGGTAAATCGATCAATTTTTCACAGCGAAGTTTCCTTTTAGGTACAATAATTTAGGTACAATAATTTAGTATTCAGAAATGAAAATATTAATTTTCTCGCGATTCGAGAAAATGGATTTTCTTGAAATTCTATGATAATCGTTCGACTGTCAGGTCCTGGACCGTTAATTAATATAATCACCAAGCAAAGCGGAAGGACGCCAATCGAGTGCGCAAAACCCAGCAACGTTTTGAAAGAACACGTTCTCGAGTTATGCAATGTAAAGGAGCCCAAACGATGTCTGTTCATCGGCGACACGTGAGTCGATTCTCTTAAAACTGTTTTAGGGCAAACATAAACAACAATTCTAGAGATTACCATAAGGGTTTTAGAGTCCTTATTGCTATCCACTTCTCCCTCCCATGTATGTATTCAACTCACTCCTATCCCAGATAGCACATGACGCCTTGGAGATATTCATTTTACGACTATTTAAGGTCTAAGGCGCCTGTAAGCCGTCTTCAAGGCGTCACTAGGCGTCATGCTGTCTGCTATGTTTCCTCACATTGAGCATCTTTTCATAAAAAAATCAGCCATCCACATCATACAATAATAGTTTCAAAACGTGTTCGAATCGATCGTGAACGTCGATCTGCGAGTTCGACTACTTGACTGATACATTTCAGGATACTTATGGACATGAAATTCGCGACCATGAGCGGATTCCAGAAGCTTTTCGTGGAGACTGGCCTCGACACGATAGAAGACGCGATACGGGACGATGAACTGCGGCCCGATTACTATATTTCGGGTTTGGATGCATTGCGGACGATTATCGATTCTCTGCCTAGTAATTCAGCGAACCAGAAAGATAGTTAATGAAATTGATAAAGAATAGTGAAAATTGCACAATTTTTTTTCTTCGTGGTGAATTGTACGATTCTTCCTCGAGGAATGCAATCCCTCTGGAACCATAGCTTTAAGATCTAATCATTGTTACCTCTTACGCGGTTGAAAAAACGCGTTCTCTTATTGATCGCTGACGTTGCATTTGTTACCTCTTGGCTGTAGAAACATACTGGTTTTATAGCTAAAAATCCAAGAACGTTTCAGCAAGGTTTTCAGCTGATTAAAAATATTCTCCATCAGCGGACGAAGATATTGTAAAAAAGAATAACAAGCTTCGAGCTACGATCTGTAAAGCAAAAGACATTGAAAAATGAACGTTGTTAGTCTCAAATTATTACTGACGACGAAATGCGTCGACTCAATACCGCAAACACCCAAAATTGGAAGAATTATGTATGCATCTGTTGTGACATGACCTTACGGAGATAGCAGTGAATACATACATATTACTCCAACATGATTCAATCGAATTTACATAATTAAACGAACGCCGGATTTCTTGCTCCAGCACTAGATTGCAAACTTAAAGAACGTAGAATAATACCCTTTACTCATTGATAACCAATAATCACACGAACAGTGTGAAAATCACAATTATTTGTAATAGTTGTTAGTGAGTATCGTCATGCATACCCCGTTTAGTCCACTTTGGATAGCTCTTATACCATTATGTGGACAGCTATCGTCTTGAACAAGCATTTGATTTGAAGCTTAAAGAACGTAGATTAATCCCCGTATATTGTCAATAACAATAAACGACGAGAACACTGTTAAAATCGCATTTAATCGCGGATTACCACTATTTTTTTGACCGGTGGCGCCACCCGTGGCGAATCGCTCAAACTGCTAGCCTAGAATTGGCTAGTAGTTTCAGCGATTCACCACGGGTGGCGCCACCAGTCAAAAAAATAGTGGTATTCCGCGATTAAATGCAATTTTGACAGTGTTCTGGTCGTTTAATCTTATTGTTATTGACAGAGGATTAATCTACGTTCTTTGAGCTTCAATCTGAATGCTTAGTGAAGACAAAAGATGTCAGCATAACATTGGAAGAGTTGTTGAAAGTCAACTAAACGGGGTACACGTGACGAGATACAGTTTCAACCGTTGGAAACAAATGTGATTTTAACAGTGTTCCTGTAATTACTGGTTCCCGGCTGCTAGAAAGTACTAATCTACGTTCTTTGAGCTTCAATCTGAATGCTTAGTCAAGACGGAAGCTGTTAGCATAATGTTGGAAGAGTTGTCCAAAGTGAACTAAACGGGGAACGCATGACGAGATACAGTGTCAACCGTGTCAAACAAATGTGATTTTAACAATGTTCCTGTAATTACTGGTTCCCAGCAGCTAGACAGAAGTAATCGACGTTCCTTGAGTATCGAATCTAATGCGTGACGAAGAAAAATGATGCCAATTCAGCAGTGTAAATGTGATCGCATGCTTTTGCAATTAAGGTTGCCGCTCCATAAGGGTCTTTGTTAATTCAGACCTAAATAATTTTACTAATTCCGGGGTCCTGAAGTATTGGGTCGATACATTAAGTCTTCAGGAATAATTTGAGACTAACGACGGTCATTTTGAACTCTTAATTACTGAAATATTCGCGGTTTTCCAACTTCAAAAATTTTCACTTACTTGTCGGTACAATTTGGCTAGCAGTTTGAGCAATTTGCCACGGGCGGCGCCATCGGTCAAAAAAATAGTGGTATTCCGCGATTAAATGCGATTTTAACCGTGTTCTGGTTATTTATTGTTATTATCAATATACAAAGATTAATCTATGTTCTTTAAGCTTCAAATGTAATGCTTGGTCAAGACGATAGCTATCCGCATAATGGTATAAGAGCTATCCAAAGTGGATTAAACGGGGTATGCATGACGATACTCACTAACAACTATTACAAACAATTGTGATTTTCACACTGTTCGTGTGATTGTTGCTTATCAATCAGTAAAGGGTATTATTCTACGTTCTTTAAGCTTCAAATCCAGTGCTGGAGGGAGAAATACGGCATTCGTTTAATCATATAAATGCGATTGAATCATGTTGGAGTAACATGTATGTACTGCTATCTCCGTAAGGACATGTGATTACAGATGCATACATAATACTTCTAATTCTGGATATTTGCGGGATTGATTCGATGCATTGGTTTGTCAGGAATAAGTTGATACCAACAACGTTCATTTTAAACGTCTAATTACTGAGATATTTGCGTTTTTCCAATTGTAGAAATTTTCACTTACCTGTCGGTATAATTTGGCTAGCAGTTTGAGCGATTCGCCACGGGTGGCGCCACCAGTCAAAAAAATAGTGGTATTCCGCGATTAAATGCGATTTTTACAGTGTTCTGGTCATTTATTGTTATTAACAATATGCTGGGTTTAATCTACATTTTTTCAGCTTCAAATCTAATGTTTGGTCAAGCCGAAAGCTATCGGCATAACGTTATAAGAACTGTCCAAAGTGAACTAAGCGGGATCCGGACGACGAGACCCAGTGCCAATCATTATAATGAAGTGCGATTTTAATAATGTTCTGGTCATTTATTGTTATTATCAGTATACAGGGATTAATCTTAGTTCTTGAAAGCTTCAAAGCAAGTACTCACGGAGGCAGAAAGCTGTGTATTAAACACTGTAACAACTGTCAAAGCTGAACTGAACGTATAATGGTACCCAGTGGACTATAAAGATTCCCCCATAATTACTATGCCGAATGCATACACGAATACTGGACGAATTTTCTACAAAAAGGAAAAGTCACATTATCTCTCGATTATTATAAACTTCCCTCGAGACCTAATCCCAGGAGGATCGAAGAATGATTTAATCCAAACGTGACCTAGACCCAACTCATACCACCATTGAAGAATAATTCAAGATCAGATTTAATTGATTCATATAGGAGCTGACTCAACCGTTTTTTTACATTTACATACTTGACACTCGTCAGTTTTCCTCACGTGGAACTCTCTACTCGAACATAATGTTATCGGCCGGTGTGGAAGCCTCCCGGCGCCAGTCAGTCCGCTCTCAGACGTCGCCCGGTGAACAGCGCAAAATCCTCGAGAACCAAGACCTGCGCCAGATAGATCAGCGTTAAACGGAGGCGAGGCATTGCATAATACCTAGTGAGAACGCCAGGAGTTAGAAATGATCGGGACACGCAGGTGAACTAGCTACGAAAAGGATCATCCGTCACCTGTGAACACCAGTGCTGCTTATTATGCAGGGACAATCGGTACGCCTAATTGTTTTCATTTGAAAATTATTCTAAACGTGTGTGGCAAGCAGTGTTGTTCATTGTGATTTATTTAATTATCGTCGGCTCGGTTACCAATTCAAAATTTCAAAATGACCCATGTCCTTTTCGAAGTTTCTTTTCTTATTTTTAACGATGGAGACAGTAAGAACCTATTTCGTGAACCACATTTTTATATATTTTTCACGTAAAAGTGGTAGCAAAGTAGAGAATTTCATACGAACGTAGTAATGTTTCATGATAAATTTTTTACTCCAGTGTAAAGGTCTGTGAAAGAGCATTTTTTGAGCGAAGTTGATTTCGTATTATTTACGCGTTCCTATACACTAAGGAAGGAAATAATCCGGCTTAAACTGGTCTTGCCTCGTGAATTCGATTAAGAAACTTGGATACACAATGCACGGTTGTGCGGTTGCCCTTCAAATTTCAGCTGGAACCGTTCCTACGCGAAGTTTGAAAACTTTTCCACGGGCAAATTGCCCATTTATGTTGTTATTCGCGCCCCAAACTAAAAGTAGTCCTCGATACTTATTCCAGAGGCCTATTACGAACTGTACGTTGATAACAATAATATATTCTTGTCGTGTTTCGTAAGTACACAAGATAAAACCGAATAATAATCGACGTATCGGTATCGACTACCAAAAGATAAACTATCAACACTTAATGAAATTTGTAGAATGCGATAATGGTTCGGTTAGTCGAGTGAATTTAGAAAAACATATAGTAACTATACAGAAATTGTAACAAAATTACAAAAATAAACAACCAAAGAAAAAAGGAAAAAATTACAAAAGTATCTAGAAATATATTCAGAAAGATACGATTATTTAGAAAGAAACGCGTAATTATCGATAAAGTAACAAATAACGGAATAGAAAATAGAAAAATAGAAATTATCCCCGTTAATATTTCGTTTCACTTGCGATTTTCATGATAAACAAACACTCACTGTTATAAATAAACAGTCACTGTGTTATTATTACTGGTAAATTCAGGATTGTATTTAATAATTTACATATAATTATAAAAATTTACATTTTTATTATATTCAGGATTGGCGGCCTACCGTGGCGATAACATGCAGTCTCGCGGCGGTTCTCGCAGTGGTCCTGTGGAACAAGCGGAGGAATTCTTCGGCAGTGTGCAAGAAGGTCCAACCGAGCGGGAACGAGTCGAAGATCGGCGAAATTTCACAGAACGACGCGACGAATCGTAATGTCGACTTGGCCCGCCGCGAGTATGACACGATTTCCGAGTTACCCGATCCAAAATGGGTGAAAGTGGGCCAGATCGAAGAACTGTACGTCTATCCAATGAAATCTGGACGGGGGAGGAATCTGCACGAATGCGATTTCACCGAGTTCGGTATCAGCATCGAGAGTGAAGGACGATTCACCCTTCGAGACAGGTGAGAAATCCTTCAGTAAAGAAAAAACATTTTGTAAATTAAATTTCGGTATAATTATTGGATAGAAATTTTTCTGTCGTCCTACATTTAAACTCGACGTTAACGCTTTGCCGCTGGTTAACGCTCATTAACATCCTGTAGTGTGAAGAACGTAGACAAGATCTGTACATCTATTGGAAAATTTCTTCAGTAATTAACAGAATATTTCATTTGTATCAATCATTGATAATATTTTGGGTGAACTTCCAAGAAGCACCTACATCCGACGCCCCTGGCCTTGGCACACGTTTTCAAGGTTACCATCCCGAGTAACCTTCAAAAGGTTTCAACTACCGATCATTAGTTATTAAAATGTTATGAACAAAAAAGTACTTGAACTGTCTCTGACCAACTCAGATCAGTATAATGCTTTGAACAGTATTTTCTAAAAACGCTGCGTTACAAACGTTCAGATTTTTCAAAAAATTACGGTACATTATTCAATATTTCTTTGGTAATAACTTTTTAGTAACCAATAATCGGTTGTTTAAACCTTTTCGAGCTTATTCGGGAAGATGATCTTGATAACATTTGTCAAGGTTAGGGTCATCCGGTGTGGGTGCTTTTCGAAAGTTCACCCGAAACCCCTTCCCGTACTGTTATTGACGATGAACGTTCACTGTTCCTCAGAATGTTTCTAGTGTACAACGAAGAGACAGGTCGCTTCCAGACCGGTAGACAGTACCCAACGATGATCCTGGTGAGCATGTCGGCGGTGGAAGAGGATAAAGTGCGACTCGAAGCCGTAGGGATGCCCAGCGTGGTGTTCACCGTGCCGAAATCCATCGACGAGGGTTCAGAAGCCGTTCCGTGCACTATGTGGTGGGGTGAACCGGTAAAGTGTATCGATTGCGGACCAGAACCGGCCGAATGGCTCTCGAGGTACACGAAGACCGCTTGAACGAACTTAACATAATTTCGGTAAATATTTAGAATAGAGGAGGTAGCTCCGATGACCTTGACATATGCAAGAAATGTCACATTTCTGAATGACCTTGAAAAAGTTAACAAATAAAGCCCGTAATATAAAGGTATATTATTAAGACGATAATTTAAATCTTACCTAAATAGTATAAACATTATATTGTTAGTATACTCATTTTCATTTAATCGGAAAATAAGTCGAATTAGGTTTGGGTTAGATTCTTTTCCTTGGCGAGAGTGCGGGGGAAGAGGGGAGCCACCCCACCCCACGCGATCTCTTAAAGAAGCAGATATGCTAATAATATAATGTTACTATGTAAAGTTTAAATTATGAAGTTGAATATACAACCCTATTCTACGAAGTTTATTTGTTATTAACTTTTTAACAAAACAAAGAGTGATGGCTGAAACCTTGTCAAGGTCACTGAAGAGGGAGATCTTGACAATACGTGTCAAGGTCATCAGAGTTGTCTCCTCTATTCTAAATATTTACCGCAATTTCTTTAACGGAAATGAAACGAAAATTTTTTTCAGATTTTTGACCGGGACGAATTCTGGTTTGCGACTGGGCTACTCCATGATGAACCGACGGGATCTTTCGATCGATCCATGGAACAAGTTCACGAAAGTGTTCAGCACCCTACAATCCGATGACACTGTAAGGATCAGAGCAATTAAGGTTTAATTCGGTGATTTCCATAATTCGATAAACGACAGGGATATCGTTTTAGGGTTTGTTCAGCGATCTGGCGAGTTATATGCTGATGACCACAGCGTCACTGAAGACGCTGAACGAGAAACTGGAGATACCTGTGCCTGCGCTACAATTCCGTCCGAATATCGTGGTCTCCGCGGAGAAATCTTTTGAGGAGGACAACTGGGAATGGATAAAAATCGGCGAGAAAACGGTGATTCGGAACGTCAAGCCGTGCACCAGGTTCGAAGGAATTTATTTTTATCAGGACATTTTTGTTCGACTATTTAGGACATTATTTATGTCGATAGTTTCTTTAAAACATCATCTGAATCTCGATATTTAACCCTCTCTGTGAGCTTCCTAGCTCTTTTATGGGACACGCGAAATTTTGCGCTCGAGTATCTTCGAAACAAAGGTATTGCTGTCGAAAAAAAAACCTTTTAACATTCAACTTTAAAAACAATTAGATCGTGTAGCAGAGACTCTAGGAAGTGTCTCTAATTTTGTCAGATTTTTTGCAATAGAATGTGAAAAAAGTTGGTTGACGGAAACAATAGAAGTAACTGAGATCATGAAGGGTTAGGAAAATTAGCATTCTGACGAACTGATCCATCGTTATTTCAAGATTCTAGAATCGTTGCTATATTGTTCCAGGTGCAAATTCATTCTAGTGAACCCTGAGACAGGCACCGCGGAGGGGGAGGAGCCATTAAAGACATTGAAGAGGTTTGTAAAATCGTCGTATCGATCGTTTAATTGAAACTATTTTACATACTTTTTGATGTTGCTTTTTTTCTTTTAGTTTTCGCCAGTCCACGGATCCAAATATAATGTCACTGGAGGGACAAGCACCATTGATGGGAATATACTGTGGGGCTTACATCCCCGGAAAAGTGAAACTCGGCGATGACGTGTTTGTCCACATACCCGATGATTCGGTCGAACTGAATCATCGAGGGGGCGTCTCCGAATAGAATTTTTAAATAACGATAAGAACTCCCGTCCCACTGTCTTCGCTTCCGAAACTAGATAAACTCATGTATTCTGTCGAATCGTTGACAGTTCGATAATACAATACCGTGATAATGCTTCCTGAGACGACAATACCGATGTACAATTTTTTCACGATCGATTTATTGTCGTTAGACACCAAAACGAACAAAGTGTTCAGCGTTAGGGTAATTTAGATACTCGATTTTCGTTGTGAAATAAAGTACGTTTTTTGATACAAGTCCCAGTGGTGTTGTTGGCACAATCTTTTTAGGTGGCAAAAGGGGGAGGGGAAGACGTTCCATGGCGATCAAGGAGAAGAAATGAAACGCTCTATGTGTTGGTAATGTGTAGGGTAAACGAATGAACACATTTGTAACTACTAAAGTCAAATTTTAAATGACATATATAGATGTTTGCCATATGAAAATTACATTTCTTAATATCTATACTTTTTTCTAAAATGTACAGATTTCAATCTGAAAACATAGAAAAATATAATTAATTTAAAGTGAAAAGAAAAAATACGGATTTTTCGCAGTGAATGAACAATATCACGTAAATGAACGTTTTTAACCAAAGGCACGGAAATTGTTTGAGTATTTTCAGACCTGAATTTTCTTTTAAGAGTAACAAAAATTTGATTAGACACTTTAACTCAGTAGACTGTTTAGATGATAATTTGTTTACAAATTGTTTTTATTTTTAAAAAAAAAAGGTTATTCAATTCTCAATTCACTAGACATACTAAAAACATTCAGAACATGAAAAAATTCAAATTTATAAGAAAAATATGGATTTGTGTGATATTGTAAGAAACTTCACGTACACAAATGTGGCCACCAGATCCGAAAGGGTTGACATTAAAGACACGTGCTGGTGATTGCGAATGTGGTATATGTATAAGTCGTGTGATCTTCGATTGAAAAATTCTTTCGCAATATCGGAAATATAAATCGATGTAACAGAAACTAAGAGAAAATTACTCGATACTTTTGTTCTTTTTGAGTTACACCACTTTCATAATCACCGGCACGATTATCGTCGACAATATTGTCCTGTGTCTTCAATATTTACCCATAGTCTCTTGAACTGTTTACCCAGATAAATAACGGAGCTCCCGAGAAACTTACCCGAAGCAATTCTCCGTCCACGAAGTCTCGGCGATAGCGATGTCTCGTCGAAAATGTAATTGCATCGTTGCGAACCATCGCGACGGTTAGTGGTCAGAGGTTCCATCAGATAAGGGGAGATGGTAGTCGGAGTAGGGAGGGATTGTGCTTTTATAATTCTCTATCGTCCGCCGTACAGTCTGAAACGGTCATTGCGAGACGATCGCCCGTGATGTCGTTGTTAAAGTTCTCGTTTGCAATTTTCGTGATCGTCGTAGTGCGCAGTGAACACGCGAAGCAGGATGGTAAGTGAATTATTTCAACCGTCATACCTACAGTTGACATTAATCCAGATAATATTCTTAGTTTCTTCTTTGATTGACCAGAACAACAAGAACACAAATTTTTATTCACAACTTTTAAACAAAATAATAATCGAGATTATTACCACAGTGATTTTCCTTTCATCAAAAATAAGAATAAAACTTTAGAATATTCTGCAGCTTTCCAGAACACGCTGGGTCACCTGAGACCCCAGACTCCGCTGGAAGTGCAGGCGAACGCGGCTAAGGGCGTCGCTGCGAGACTGCTGGGCGCGGATCGGGCCGAATTGTTCGTAATGATCGTGAACTCTGATCTAGGACCCATTGGAAAAGATACTTTCACGGTAATTCACTTACCTTTTCGTCGTTCAATTGGTATCAACAAAAAGTGGGAACGCGATGCATTCGTTATCTGGGCTCACAAGATTTTCTGATTGCTTGAGATGATTTTCACATAAACCAGTAACCAATAACTGAATTATAATAATAGTGTCATTTTAGATAATAAAAAATTCACTCGGAAAAATCGAGATCACCGGCACTTCCGGGGTGGCTGTAGCTTGGGGATTGTACTACTACCTGAAGACCTACTGCAACGTTCACGTATCATGGGATGGGGATCAGCTCGAGCTACCGAACACTCTTCCAGATGTTCGTGTGAACGTCACATCGAACGACAGGTTGCTTAAACATTACACATCTGAACCAACCCGTATCGATCGATTCTGTAACTAACATTATATTCACAACAGATTCAGATACTATCAAAACGTTTGCACTGGAAGCTACAGCTCAGCCTGGTGGCAGTGGGATGAATGGGAGCGAAACATCGACTGGATGGCCCTTAATGGGATCAATTTGGCGCTTGCTTTCACCGGGCAAGAAGCAATCTGGGAACGTGTATACCTTGAATTAAACTTCACCAGGGACGAGATCAATGGACACTTTGGGGGACCAGCATTTTTGACCTGGTAAAGCTGTCCCGATTGGTCTTATGCAAATACTCTTTGTACGTTCATGGTGATTTTAGGATGATTTTTCAGGGCTAGAATGGGCAACATCCGTGGTTTCGGTGGCCCTTTGACTCGAGCCTGGCACGAAAAATCGATCCGTCTGCAGCATCTTATCCTCCAGAGAATGAGAGATTTAGGGATCGTTCCTGTTCTACCAGCATTCGCAGGACACGTGCCCAGAGCCATTACAAGACTATTTCCCAAGGCGAATGTGACTAAATTTGGCACCTGGAATCAGTTTGAAGATAAGTATTGTTGGTAAGTGATACACAAAAATGATTCACCGAATCGTCACGAAGCTTCTCCTGTGATACAGAAAAAAGCATCCTCGTTTTTAGTCCCTACCTCTTAGAGCCCACGGATCCACTCTTCCAGACTATCGGTGAGAAGTTTTTGAAAACGGTAATTTGGGGACATCATTGTTAAACAAGACAACTGTTTTTTTTTTTTTCTTAATTGTATAATACCAAGCGTCACTGTTCGACAGTATATCGAAGAGTTTGGTACCGACCACGTCTACAATTGCGACACTTTCAATGAAAACGAACCGTACACCAGTGAGCTGAGGTTCCTCAGGAACATTGGACAATCGGTTTTCAAGGCTATGGAGAACGTTGACCCCAAAGCAATATGGTAGGGGCGTTAACAATTTGATAGACTATCATTTTAATTTAGGAAACAAATACAACACAAAATAAAGTGCACTTATTGGTCAAGGTTAATGCAAGGTTGGTTGTTCGTCCACGACTACACGTTCTGGACCGAACCCAGGGCGGAGGCTTTTCTGACGTCTGTGCCAATTGTAAATAGTCGAAAATAAAATAGAGAACTAGGAACTAAGAAGAAAGATTTCCGACTTCCGATCAGAATGTATAGTTGCTAATTTCAGGGACGGATGATCGTGTTGGATCTTCAATCGGAACAGCTCCCCGAGTACACAAGATTCAACTTCTACTACGGTCAACCTTTCATTTGGTGTATGCTTCACAACTTTGGCGGAACACTGGGCATGTTTGGCTCTGCGAGCATTATTAACCACGTGAGCATGACTTATAGTTCGTTATTTCCTGTAATACAAACGGACATGTGTCCAAACGATTCCTCGAATTAACCGCTTTCAGTCGAAACATTGAGGTACTGATTCTTTTTTCTTACCTCTTTTCGTTATACAGTAAATCATCGATGAGTGTTCGAAGGCTTCTCAGCGTTGAGTGTTCAGGTATCCCCACCACTTGGCCCTTGACTCGTTCTACCTTCTCCCCAGTGGTGGGTATGACGTCTGAACATTCAGGAGCTTTCAAACACTCATCGATGATTCACTGCATTTCGCTTTTATCTCAGCGCGTTCTCGAGGGAAGAAACACCAAGGGAAGTACAATGGTGGGGACAGGCTTAACACCCGAAGGAATAAACCAGAACTATGTGATCTACGAACTAATGAACGAGATGGCCTATCGCCGCGAGTCTATCAATTTAGACGATTGGTAATATTACAATTGTTTTTATCATGCTTCCTTCCACACGACTGTCGTCCGATACGAATACTTCAGGTTCGAGAACTATGCCAGTCGGAGGTACGGCGCGTGGAACGAATTCGCCGTCACAGCTTGGAAAAGTTTAGGACGAACTGTTTACAATTTCTCTGGCTTGAAACGTGTACGTGGACGTTACGTGATCACTCGACGTCCGAGTATGAATCTGACTCCTTGGGTACTTACGTCGTTTTCCGTAAAATTGGAGTAAGATTTATTCAAGCTTTCTTATTAACTTATGTTTTTTTAGGCTTGGTACAAGTCCGACGTGTTTTTCCATACGTGGAAAACTTTCTTGCAAGCGAGAGTCGGAAGAAGGAACAGTACCCTGTATCGTCACGACGTGGTGGACCTAACGAGGCAAGCTCTTCAGCTGAAAGCAGACGATATTTACGTGGACTTGATGGAATCTTTCGACAAACAAAACATTACTGCCTTCAGGTAACGATCGATTGATTTCTTTTTGGATTTGTTATAGTGCACTCTCCGGGGCATTTTAACCAGTTACCATTTTTTGTTCCATTCGCTTTAGATCGTATTCTGAATCGTTGCTAGAACTTTTCGACGATTTGGAGTCGATACTGGCCTCTGGAAAAAACTTTCTGCTGGGCACGTGGTTACGGGACGCGAAAAATCTGGCCGTGAATAACGCGGAGAAACTGTTGTACGAGTACAATGCCAGAAATCAGATTACATTATGGGGACCACGGGGTGAAATCAGGGACTACGCATGCAAGCAATGGTCGGGAATGATTGCGGATTATTACAAGCCACGATGGGCCATTTTCCTCGATGTCCTCGGTAACGATCTTAGTAACGGCACGAAGGTGAACGTTACCAAGATCAACGAGAGAATTTTCGAAGAGGTCGAGAAGCCTTTCACGTTTGACCGGAAGATTTATCCGTCGGAAACAAAAGGCGCGTAAAGGTTTGAACGGTTGATTAAAGATTAACTTAAGATTGCGCTGACAGTGTTGTTCGTAGGTGACAGTATCGAGTTAGCGATGAAAATTTTATCCAAGTGGCACAAACCAACGAAACTGGAGGCAAAGTCGCTTAGGATGTTTGGGAATCTAAACGGCAGATGGGAGGAAGGAAGGATCTAATTGAAGAATTATTTGTAAAATGATTTGTTCGACGAGGGTTGGGCGATTATTAAATACACGACCACGTAAACTTTATAAAGATGGTTAATATTGGTAAAAGGACATTCTAACGTCGGATAAAATATTACAGAATGAAACAACAACGATAGATTCGTTGCTCGGAGTCGAGCTAGAGGAAAATCGTAGACCTATAGAGATTGTAAAAAGGAATTATATTTAACAACCGACTGATACCTGGATAGAAAGTATGTCGGCTACGGTAAACTATTTAGACGCAAGAGATGTTGTAAAAGTACTTCGCTCGTCAGCTTCGTTCTCACTGATCAAAAGGTAATCTGGCAGTAGAGAATTAACGGTACCATTTGACTAACCAACTGCCTTTCCCTATGACAAAGTAAGTAACGAAAAATCATCGGTGAGATTGATTGTCGAAGAAAATCAATATTAGGTTTGAGAGAAATGACTTTTGGTCACTAGTCCAGTCAACGCTTTCTCTTCATCTCTTGACGATCTTTGAAACCTTAAACCCTCAATTGGCCAAGTTGATGACCTCTTCTATATATTCATTACGCAAACGACTCTACAGTTCTAATTTAATTATTGTGGGTAGATTGCTCGTTGAAATCCCCTGAATTAATTTTTAGATTGGAATAGAAGGAAAAATTATAAATGTACTTAAAACAATTACAGCTTGTTACATTTGTAATTTATGTTTAAATCGTCATTGAAACTCGCCCTAGAGGATGTAGTGACGTCATCTAGGAAACGTAACCTGGGACTAATTGGCTAATAGCTTGGACATTCTGCCGTAGATGGCTCCACTTTATCCCCTAAGGCGGGCTATAGAATTTAATCACAGAAAAAGTCGAATATTAATTAAAAACTTTATAGCTACCAATGGTTACTGTATAATATCGATTCAGGGGAATTCAATGATCAACTTGACATCATTTTGACCGTGGATTTACACGTAAACATATCTGTTTTCGCGAATAAAAAATTGCGAAGGACGCTAGTGGCGACATCATCTTCTTCTTGGTTTTGGCGGTAGAATCGGACGTGAGTGCCTGCACGAAGATTGCTCGCCGAAAAGATGCTCCAAATATTTTATGAAATAAATAGGTACGTAGGACTTTCTCATATATTTAAACCGTAAAATTCAGCAGACTGTAGAGTTTATGCATGAATAAGATTATAGATAATTTGTATGTTTACTTTTGTTTGATGGAATCTTTAACAACAGAAACAAGTGTTCTATTACATTCTCATTTTTGTAAATCAGTCTATAAAATACGTGAATTTGCATAAACGACCCCAGTCTTGCAACTGAATTGCACAAATTGATTGCCAATTGAGGGCTGAGTTTCCTTACAATGCCTATTTTACAATTTTACCATCGTACAATAGATTAAGAAACATAGTGTGCATCTAGTATAAGGTACAAAATATTTTGTGCATTTTGTAAGAGTATAATGTGAGTAACACCTATGTATTGTAAGACAATATTGTATACATTCATGGACAGAAGTGTTGTAAATCCTAAGATGCTGACAAATTTTTGTCCATGACCCTGTGTAAGAGGAGTTCCAAGAGGTAACGAACAAATTTGCTTGAGATTGCTGTACCATTCGTGTTGCTACATATCCAATATTTTCATGTTTTATATTGCTTTTACTGTCTTTTACTATTCTGAAGAATGCATATCATCACTACGGTTGTGATCTTAATGTACAAATCAATGTTATCTATAACTCATAGTGGTAAAAGGTACGATACATGGAAACACAGCCATGTTTGAGTTGCAAAGAGTAATTAACTGAAGTTTCTGAAACAAAATATTTTCAAGAAGAAGTCATGCTAGATTAATTACTCGACATAAGCTGACAAACATATTTGAAATGAATTTGTATAGCAATCTCACTCAACAATGTTATGTACCATTGGAAATACCATGGGTATAAGGTTCTAGTCTTCTGAATAACACACGTACCCGTAATAAGTTGACACAACAGCCCTATTGATACAACCAAAACATCCGATTTGATGTTTTATACATCAATGTTTCTGTTGCTCTAACAATTGTATAGGTATGAAAGAGATTGTACCAAATTATTCCAGTTTATGTCTACTTGGTCTACTCAGTAGAACATCGGTAGACACCTCTATCTTGTAGTGCCTCTAAGCATGTACAGTTAACCGGTAGTGACGCAGAAATAAGATTGGAAATCGTGTTGCCTCGTTTCGGCTGGATTAAATCTTGTACCACTTTTTGCGCCTCCGAGTCCAATTTCCGAATGAGTTCGCCAGGAACGAGATATGATAATCAGAAGTATCCGGTAGTAAAGTTGAAAACCTATCGAGTTTCTATTCAATACGTTTCCCATGGTCCCCCGGATGTCTGTTAAAGTCCAGCGAAATCACGAGTCTGACTTTGGTTTGCGGTAGCTTGGTCGCGTGCTTACATATAATCACTTAGGGCCTATAAATTCGACTATAAAATAGGAATTAATTATTTACAAAAATGGTCATGCGATTTCTGGATCACGTGACTTCGTTGTACTGAGTCCAGAATGTACACGATCACACGACTTTACCACGGTGTATATCACATTAAACCGAAACCGTGCAGGACGCAACGAAATATGCTCCGCGTTGGAAATTCTTTTCTGTACAGGGTATCTAGAAAGTAACGGACCGATGTGGATATATTCGCTCGACATTCGTTGCTGGACCCTGTACAGTTGATTTATAAACAAAACAAAAGAAAAAACTAACATATTCGAATTGAAACAAGTTTAAATGGTCGATACAAAATATTCTCCCCGGATGTAAAAGTATGAAAACAGTGCTTAATTACATCACAGAACGATCGAAAAGCATTAAATCATCCTTCTTCTCCCGGATCGTGCTAACGCGAATTTATAATATATATGTATAAATGTTGTCGTTGTCTCACAGGCTTCTTTTTCAAGCCCCTCACAAGATACGACTAACGTGCATACAAAATACAGCTAATTCTGTTCGCCTACTCAGGATCACCTAGCTAAAGTTAGTAAGTAAAATGCCATACGGCTTTGCGGTTCCCGGTTAATTCCTTCATGCCTTTACTATTTCTCGATCATATAGGGACGCAATTGTAAGCTGGTGACATTGTCGGAATCGTGTGTAAAAATTCATATTGCCAGGAGGTCAGTTCAGGAACACCTTTCCGATAGAATGTGTACGACAGAATGTAAGTTCGGGTGAAAGGAACCACGTTCATCGAACGAAGATGACCCGTACAGGACTAGAAGCGACACGGATCCAACCTACTTTCGTCGAATTCCGATGCTCTGTAGTTTGGACCCTGCTAAATCGATGGCACCGTGGGATTAAAAAGTGGAGACAAGCCGAAGGAATTAACCGGAACGAACACGTATCTTCTTTATCCCTAGGTCTTATCATAGGACTGCGTTTGTTTTCGCTTAAAACCACACGCCTACGCTCTAAAGCTTTGCTTCGTCTAACTTCACGCAGAAGTGGAACGCTTAAGATGAAGCTCCTCTCCGTTTGTGCCAACCGTATTGACCCGCTAACGTCCATATCATCCGTGCGGTCGTTACTTTCAAGTTTCAGGAATCGACTAAGTACGTTCTTGAAGTGTTTTAAGGCGAATTCACAGCTGGTGCTGTACCCCTCGCGATTGCAAATTGGACGAGCGAAGAATTGCATATCTTTGATTATTCTCGTGGCGCAACCTGAAATATTGTCGACAGTGTTGAATCAACTTCGACGGATAACGTGTTTTTTTATCGATAATTGGATTCTTAATTCTTCCTCGTACCTCGTCTATTGGATCGATCGAACGATAACAGTTTCCTACGACGTTGCTCCTGGATTCTCGGTAATATCACCGCCTTTCCGTTTCAGTTTCTTGACTGGAAGCTTCTGTGACAGGCGGCAGAGGACTGTCTATGGATATTTGCCTGAAAAATGAAGAAACATGCTTCAGGATGAACCACATTGAAAGATTCCAAATGGTTGATCATAAAGTGATATACAATAAATCATCGATAAGTATTCGAAGGCTCCTCGGCACTGAATGTTCAGACGTTATCCCCACCATTTGGAGGATTATCTGTGGAACCAGTCAAGCGTCCACTTGTGGAGATGGCGTCTGAACACTCAGCACCGAGTAAAGTACTGTACTACTATTGGACACGGAAGATACAGCGGAGTTTTTCAACGAATTTAATTGCAAAAGACCAACAGTACGCAGGCAACGCTTCCAAGAGCAAGTCTCGGATATATCCTGTGGATTGGACAAACGCGATGTTCAAACTTTAAAAAACTGATAGCTTTCCCCGCCCCTTTCTACGTGATTCACTCTTGGACGCTGTTCACCAGTCGCGAGCAAACAGTTAGAAGATCATTTACCCGCCATTTGTTTGCCAGTCATAAGAGTCTGGAGCAGAATTACTTCGTCCAGTTCGTTGAAATCGTTCTGTTTTCAAGTTCCTGGCCGGTTTTCCAGACACCGAAGTCTCTTCAGTCCTTGGTGACGAGGGCAACTCTAGACTATCGGTCGTCACTTCGGTGGACACCGTTTTCCCGCTCTTCTTCGGTAAAAATGGATTCTGCGAAAGAAAAAAACAGCATTCTTTAAATGAAATAAAAAAAAACAGCCAGAAAACACACGTATCGGGCGTGCCAGAGCATCATCGTTGAACTTGGAACGCGAATATCGATTGCCCCACGCATCGAATAACGAGACCACCGTAGACGTGGCGCCGGGAGATAGCTCTTTCACGTCTCGCGACAGCCGTTCACGAGTGGCTGTGTCGCCAGAAGAAAGATCTCGGGAAGACTTGACCTCCATCCTCGAAACGGAGGAGAGATCAAATATCGGCCGTAATTGAGATTCAGTTACGGTCGACACTGGCGTTGCGGATTTGCGACGGAGAATCGAGGAGGAAGACTGTCATTTTAAACAGAAATTGGACGGATGAAGAGTTCTCGCCGGAATTAAGTTTGTTGTCGTGGTAACGGACAAGGAGTTATCTCGTTACGATCCACGGAGTACAGTAAATCATCGATCAGCGCTCGAAGGCTCCTCGGTACTGACAAGGAGAGATCCTCCAGGTGTAACGCTCACTTTCTAATGAGGTTTAGCACCATTGATAGAGCTTGGAACTCGGAAGCCAATGGTACTTGTTTCTGGGTTAAGTTTCATGACGTCAGAACACTCAGTGCCGAGGAGCCTTCGAACACTCATCGATTATTTACTGTATTAAGTAAACAAATACTTTAGAGTGTACAATATTTTACTGAGAACTACGATTTAACGAATACTGTGAGTAAACTGGGGGATGTGAGTCTTTAAGTATGTTCGTGATTAAATAAGACAGTCCTTGACGAAGACCTTTCGAGTCAATCCTCTCGGGCCATTAGACGGATTACGTTTCTGATCGCTGTGATCCGTTGAAAATGTTGTTTCTGTGTTAAAAATCGTGGAAATTTCGTTACTTGAAAACTGTGCTGCTTCAGCATCGTCTTGATGAGAATCAAGGTGTCCAGCTTCGGTATCCTGGTGACAACACGTTCGACCTCCTCGTCTGTGACGGTGACCTGAAGCCGGCAATTGTCGGTCTCGGTTGGCAGTGGTTCGGCACTGCGTTTGGTCAGCCAGTCGTGGACCTTTATACCTGCCAACGGGATCCTGTCGGCGGGATTCTTGGCCAGCATTTGCGAGATCAGTCCACGAAGATCGTCCGTGAGAGAAGGTTCGTCTGGGAATTTCAAGGGCTCGGTACGGACCGCCGCTTGGACGCCGATTATGCTACCAGCACCGTCCCAGGGTACTCTTCCGGTCACGAGTGAGTACAGGGTTACTCCCATTGACCATACGTCGCATAACTGAAACATACGGGGAGGATCGATAGAGAATAGATCGTGGTACCAGTGTATTATCAGTGAAACTCTATTCCACTCTTCGAGCTTTGGCAATAACAAGAAGAGAACGAAGAGGGATGCAACAACGGAGGGTAATCCTCGTGGCGACAGCGCCTCTTAATGGAGGATCCTGTCGGGGCTGACGGTACAGCATTTACTTTATCGATCGTAAAAGTAAACTTGAACAAATACCCTTTAAAATTGACCGTCGCGTCGGGCTTATAAACTTCTTCGCAAAGGAAAACTGTCTTACCACCGAATCGACCGGGTTCTCGATAAGGTCACACGACGAGTTCTAGACTCTGATCTATGATATATGTATACACATACACACATGAATCAAGGATGAATCACGTTGGTTACCCTGGTAAATTACACCCTTTTGGAGCCGCGCTCGTCGAGCCAGACGGACGTAATAACGCGTTGCAAGTGTGTTGATTACGTTTGTTGTTCAATTGCAAAGTAGAGAATCAATTATGAGAGTCTACCGGTTGTCAGGAGATTGCATACAGTTAGAATTCTCTGTTTAACGAAACGATGTACCGTGTCGATCTTCGTGGATCTTAACCGAATTTGTTTCTGTCCGAATGTCAATTTCATTTTCCTCGAAACGGTGTCGTGGTCATCTGAAGTATCTGCTAGCGTTTTTAATTTAATATGGAATTATCTACTGTCTTGTAACTTCTTGAATAACGTCACGTGAGCGCGTTCGGTCTGCACCTGTCTTTTGCCTCGAGAAACTCGTATCGATCAATTATGAATAGATACGAGGGGGAAAACTTTCATTCGCTGGTTAATATACATTTTAACAAACGGAAGGGGCGGGGGAAGACTGTTGGCCAAGCTGCAACCCAATTTCCTGAGTGTGCAACTTTCCGTGGCCCTCAAGTTCACCTGCATATTTCACGATACCCTGAAGAAATCGATGTCGGTTACCCCGAGGTGTGCGACTAGTTTCATAAGTTTTCGCCTAGGTGCACCGTTTATATACGTGAAGCGTGCGCTGAAACTTTTCGATGGAAAGTTTCGGTTTGTGTGTCACTCTATCGCCGTGTCGTTGGATCGAGAGTATCTACAGAACAATCGGCGAAAATTGCAGTTTCGATCTAGAGAAATCGAGTCACTTGATTCTCGTTTTCTTTGAATTTATTCGTAAGAGCCACGGCAGACGGCGATAAGGATTAAGAAACTGGAAAAACGACCAAACACGGAGTAGTTAACTGTATTTAGATGCAAATTGAAGCGATTAAGTGATTTAGAAGCACGAATGCTGGTATCCTTGAAACTGTTCCGAGCGATTTAGTTTCGAAAGGGCATAAAGAAGAGAACGTGTACCACATACTCATTGGAAATATTTATATTGCATCGTATATATCCTATTGTTAGGGTCTATAGTACTTTCCTGGCTTTCTGATCGGTAAATCGGTTGGTATTTAAGCTACCTCGGCACGAAATTATTTGGGCGTATGATTAATACCGTGAGTCAAGTTGATTAATTGATTTAAACGTTACCGTCCATAGACAAGGCCGGAACCGACCCGTCAATGAACGCAATAACCCGACCTAGGGGAACCGTTTGCTTGCGAAAGTGAAAATCAATAACCAAGTCCACATATAATTGGCGTAAACTGTTCAGTAAGGTGAACTTTCCGCGCGTTCATCGTCAAGTCCGTGATGTCGCCGTTTGTTCTGATTAAAATTCACGGTGTTAACAGAGATTGAATCAGAATTATTTATACATATACTCCAGCGTGTATTTATTAATTTAGGCTTTAAAATATTCAGATTAGTCAGTGCTTGTCGGCGAACTAGGTAATTTCGCAACGTATCGAGGAACAGGGCCGCCATTAGTATTCCCTTCGGCGAAACGTTTCAATTGACCCCGGAACATAAGCCGTGTATAATTGCAACGTATGCACGCCTGATCTCGGGCTAATTGACGATAATTCATGTTTCTAACGGGAATTTGATACAGCAACAGAATCCCTTGAGTATATTAACGATCGTGGAATTAGTCGAGCACGAAGAGAGGAAATATTGTATTTCTCTAGTCTGTGCTTTGTTCGACGAATTTTCTTTTTTTCGATTCGACGAACGCCAACCTACGAACAGGGACGTGAAAATGGGAAATCGATCGAGCAGATCGTCTTACACAGCGGTAGGTACTCACGGTTCCGGAATAATGGGCGCCAGGTGTTGTTGTTTCGGGGGCCGCGAACGCCGGTGTACCGGCTGGTCCAGACAATAATTCTCCGGACGCCCTCAATTCCGCGCTGACCCCTAGATCAGCGATCTTGATCCGTCCGTCGCTGTCTACGAGCAGGTTGCTCGGTTTTATGTCGCGATGCACTATTCTCTGGTAGTGTACTGAAACGAAATCAGATTCCAAAGATGGGGAACGCTACTGTCGCGTCTCGAAACATGGAAAAGCTCGAATAGTTTAGGGGTAAGTTTTTTAAAAGTACAGGTAAAGATTCAGATTCGCGTAACCGTAAACATTTTTATACGAAAATCATCGGGGATAGTTGTCTTTCGTGGTATCGAAATGGAGCGTAGAAAAAACCGTTTACGTTGACTTGGCTTTATGTTAACCTTTTAACGGCCAGACCTTTAAATCGTTATTTCAAAATTATGAAATCTGATATACAGGGTGAAACAAAAAAAAAAGGTTCTAGCCGTAGTACTCAGGGCCGAAAAGGTATTTTAAAGGAAACATCTGACGAATTTGATTTCATTATATTTTACATGTTTTAGATATCAAGATGACCTTGAGTTTCATCAAGATCAATGCATCTTTTTTCTAATACCATAAATAAATTCGTCCTTCTATTGGCAACAATGTGGTATTAAAAACAATGCACTGACCTTGAAAAAACTCCGGGTCACCTTGATATTTTGAACAAAATAAGATATAAGAAAACCTCAAATTGTATCAATTGTTGTAAAATGTTACAGAATTCATTAAAATGTTCTCTGATATAACCAAAAGATAACGAGCTATTTTAGATAATAGTTCCTATTGACTCACCCTATATATCGATTTATCGAAATGTTTTGGGGGCCACTTACGATATTCCACGCCCATCACGACGTCACGGAAGTTCAGTCTGGCTGTTTCCTCGTCCAACGGTTTCTCCGCCGGAATCTGTAGTATCTCGCCCCGTTGGACCAGCTCGAAGACAAGATACAGATTGTCCTCGTCCGGATCGTCGAGCACCTCGACCAGCTTCACGACGTTCGGGTGATCCAATTTTTTCAGTAGCGCGATCTCCCTGTAGACCTTCGCCAACGGGTCCGCTGGGCCCTTTCTTCCCGGGGCCATTCTACCGAAGATGCCCGCTTTTTTCATCAGCTTCCTCTTGCTGAGGATCTTCATCGCATAGTGGGTCTCGTCCTCCTCGTTGTAAACCAATTTCACGATACCGTAAGAGCCCTGCCGGCACAAGGAAATAGGAACGGTCTGAATAGTGGTTCTCCAAGACTATGGGACGCAGAACATTGCCCTCTTTTCTTTCTCCGAGCTGTGAGGTCGGATATTTTCGTGTGAAATAATAAAATATCGGGTCGATCGGAACGTTCGTGACGTTTCGAGGTATAGTGCCTTCGTTACTTTTTTTTTAGTGGAATATTTTATGAAAATGGAAAGAAATTCTAGAAAAGAAAAGTGGTAAGAATTTGATATGACTTGAAAATGGTAGATTGTAACTGTACCCTTAGATTGCTACGAACTTAACAACCCAATAACTTCGTTCACGACTATAGATCGTGGATACGATTAAAACTGTGTTAAAGTGATTGCATCGTATCGGTTAGTTTTTACTGCTTAATTATTCGCTGGATCACCCTCTCCGGTTCCATCGTGATCAAGATACAAGGGCTCGAACGAACTAGGAGTGGAGCTTGTTACGAAGGTCATCGTGATTCATCGAGTCTCGTCGTGGTAATTTCATAGTTTACAACATTATCATGCTCCACCGAACTATTTATACTTCTGTCGACGTTCGTAAAAGGCAGCTCTAAATTACTTCCTCGGCTCCAACCCTTATCCCGCACCACCTGTTATTAGAGTTTATTTTCGACTGCTAGAGGCCTGATTATTTCGTAGATCGTGCACCAACAGAAAGTTCGAAGTATCTCGAGACACGGAAAACACAATAATTTTCTGTCTCTAATCAAGCCTCTTTGATCGTTCGTGCGTTCCAAGCGTGATCCACAAGGAGAAACGAAACGATACCGTCGTCGCTGCGTAACTGACTTGACGAATCGAGGCACAGGCGCGATCGAAAGAAATGAATTTCCATCGTTTCCATTGGTCGGTCCAGGTGGCGGCGACGATTTAATTTCAAGTTTGAGCGTAGTTGGAAAAGACGCGATCAGAGAAGATTGAATTGTCGACGCGGAACTTGAAAGCTCGAAACTACGTTCTTGGCAAAAATAAAAAAAAAAAACAAGAAGAAGCCTGCTATCGCCTCGGCTAAAGCTGTTTCTAGTATTCGCCTCACGAATGAAACTTTTTGGAACTTCGTATCTCTATCCATTTACTTCCTCTCCAGCTAATTTTCACAGACCGAACACCGTGGATGGAATTGTACGCGTTGGCTAATTAAAAGCAGACCACCCACGCTCGTAGAAGGTAGTTCTGACAAGGAGAGGTTCCCAGTTTAGCACTGCGATAAAGCTGAGAATTCTGAAGCCAATGATATTTGTGGGTTGGTGAGGTGTCTGTCTCTCAGGAAATCACGTGAGTTTGAAAGTTTGAACGTGTCAGAGACTGTTTTGGATTGTTTATCAGGAACAAAATCTCTTGATTACTCACCTGGCCAATATTATCCAGGAGTTTGTACTGGTTCAGCTGCAAAGCACCTTGCCTGTTGTCGATCGAGACCCTCCTGCTCTCCCTGAGAGGTCTTCTCCTGTTCCTGGGTGACCCTTGAGGACTACCATAAGGGGAGTACGGACAGTAAGGATAAATAGGCCTCACACTGGCGCCAGAATAATTATCCCCTAGAAACTTCTGATTCGTTCCTATATCGTTGGGTGTGGAGACTTTGTTCGTGAGGGTGTCATCGGTGATTTCAGCGAATAGTCGGGTTCCTGTGTCATTGGAGACACTGGTGGTCAACGTTAGGGTATTTCCCGCTTGCGTGGACAGGTCGTCGTTGGACCCACCGGACATTATTATAGACTCGGGGACATCGTTCTGTTTCGATATCTGCAGTGATATCCTTCTGTCCGCTAAGTATACTTCTCTATCGGTTCTATCCTCCGATTGGGTGGACAATAGTTGGTACACCTTGATAGTTCGAGGAAGAACCTCCGATTGATCATCCTCTGGCTGGCCAGTCTCGCTATTCCTGTTGTCTCCCAACGATAATCTGTCCGCTGGATCTTCCACGACCCGGATCTCGTCGACCATAGGCCTGATCTCATCGATGTTGATGGTCAAGCTCGATCGATCGCCTATCCGATCCGGTTGATCTGAGGTATTTCGACTACTCGAGCTCGACGATGACGGAACTCGCTGACAGACAATTCGGTTTAAAGCACTCCTAGACGTTGAACGCGTCGAGGGTCGATCAATCGCTCTACTCAGAGGGATGACACTGATGTCTGTAAATGGATCTTGGTATCCCGACGTGGCGGATGCCTTTGGTACGTCAAGGACCTCGGTGTCGAATTTCGGCGAAACACCCCGATCAGGTGTCTCTTCTGGATGACGGTGCACAGACAGCTCCTCTGGAAGAAGGAAATAACTTCTTAACCCTTTCTTTAATGGATCTCCAAATGGAAGATTGTCAGAAAAAAGAAAAAACAACGAGTGAAGGACTAAAAAGAGACCCGAAGGTCGTAGCAGGATTAATCAACAAAGAACAGAACCCAACACCCAATTATCTTCCAATTACGCGGCTACATTGGACTTAACTTTCAGCACCCCGATTTTCTAACCCACTGGCCATATCGAACTTCCTTCGAACAATCTTCAACTACCACAGTTCGATAGTAGACATGGATTGAAACTATAACCCACCCGGTCCACTTTTGCACAGAGCCAGATCCCAGGATACTCACCGACGCTAACCTGTTCCACGAGGTTACACAGGCTATCCAAGCCTTCCTGCTTGGATGACACTTCATCCCTGAGCAATTCTTTCATCTCGTCGATATTCGGCATCTCTAGTCCCGCGTTCGACAGCTTTCTGTGCACCTCCGTGGTCGGCATCCTGTCCACGACCGAGTCTACCTCCTCTGTCAGGCTTTCGTCCGCCTTGCTGACAATCAGTCGTGAGTTCAAGCGTTTCGGCCCGATGGACGATCTCCGTCTTTCCTTCAGGAACGAGGACAGATCTTGCAGAACGTCCGTGGAATAGGAGCTACGTCTGTCCTCGTCAAATGTGCCCAGATTGCTCGCGTATCCGCTGCTCTCCCGCCTAGGTCTGATGATCCTTGGTCCTCGGGATTTCAGGATCTCGCGAAGAGTCGGCAAACCTTCCGCCTCCTCGAGAAACAGGGCGCTGTCCTTTCTGACCTCGACGATCTCCTGATTAGGGAGCTCCTCGGGACTGGACGGAATCCTCGACGAATCCTCGCGATCCTTCGTTCTCAGTGTTGACGACTCCTCGGAGGTTAGCCTGATGGTCACCTTATCGTCCACATCGCAGGATCTTTTTGACACACGATCCCTCGACTTTGAACCACCCACAGATCTCCTTGCAACGGTCTCCTGTCTGTTCAACGATGTTTCCTGTCGCGTGAATCGCGAGTCTTGAACTTTTATCCCGAAATTCAGCGAACACTCCGACGAATAATGGAAACTGGTCTCTAAAGGGAACTGTTTGCTTGGATCGAATCTTTCAGCGGAGGAAAAGTGCTCGACGGTCGAGCCAGCGTCTAATGGAAAAACGATGCTCCCCGAACTGTCTAACGGGGAACAGTCTCTGGAGTCCTGGGGAACCGTCAGAGACTTCGGGATAGATCCTGGCGACTCTTCGTCCACCGCGTTGTGCCTGAAACCAAAACGATTCGTTTCTTAAAACAGGGTATTCTGTAACTAATCACACGATGATCGAACAAATAATTATACGTTTGTCTGACGAGTTGTTTCGTTCAGATGTTGGAAACAATTTGTTCAGGATTGGCTGGGCCGCTCACGAAAACTTTGTCCACAACGAAATGTTTACATCGTTCCTCGGTTATATAGGGTCGGGTGCACGCGATATGAATTATTCAAAACCGTGTATGTGTGTGGATAGAGATCTCTCGGGCGAAATCGTCGCGTGTCCGTATTGAACCACAACTATTATAACACGCGTTATCGACACTTTCAGACGCATCCATAAACTAGAACCAGAAGATCTCTTCGTGATGTTGGAGGTATCGGCTTGGTGGGAAAAGAGATTCGAGAATGTGAATTTTCCAAAGAAAATTCAATCAGGATCGAATTTTTCGTAAGCTGTATTATTTATTTTCGAGAAATTGCTCGATCTCTTGGTAACAGGGAAAATTCTGGGTTTTCAGGTGGTGAAGTCTCTTGGAGCGACTCCCAAATAGTAACCCCGTGACATCTCGACCATGAAGATTCATAAGAACAGCGGTTAACGGTAGAGCAACAACGATCCTAAACGACGTATCTTGCGGTAAAGGTGAGTACCATTTTATTCATATTCCCCTAGATATCGTTATATTACCAATCGTGCGAATCCATAAATTAAATGTCAATCCTCGATTAATCGAGGATGATCACAGAAATCGCAGGTATCTTCCTGCGTGGAACTCTCCAGTAGTAGGAATGACCCATAAGTATTTAACGTAGAGATCTTTCCGTGCAGTTATCGAGACTTTAGTATAATATCGAAATTGGATACAGATTGCGAAATTCCGTCACCTTTCTCGATCAACTTTCTTCTCCTTGAATTGAAAATCGTTGAAATTTCGATCGGGATAACGAATAAAAGTCGACTCTGGCACGGCTAAAGTCATTTCAACGCTGTTTAGGATTCCAGGCTCGATTTTTCGCTGCCGAGTTTCACGAACGTTTCCGAACGGAAGTTTCAGCCGCCTCCGGGGACGCGCCGTAGCTCATTAAATCCTCGTACATACGGCTCCTGTAGGACCGGTGATTTGCAATTGAGATCGCGCTAGTTAGAATGACGAAAATATGAAATTTAAATGAACGCGCGGAGGCACACGTCCCGCCGACGGTTCACGCGGGGTCGAAACGTCGAGAAATATTTCCCTTTCGCTGTCTGAATTAATGTGTCTCCGCGCGGTTAACGCGACCGACAGGTTCCTCTCCGATCCTTGGGTATCGATCTGATTTACGTCGACGCATATCACGTCTGATTTCAGTATGGTTCATCATAACCACGGGAATTCAGCTTTTTACATAATGAAAAATACTGGTGGGTTAGATCCATAATTTTTAAATGTTCGAAACTCGAATCAGAAACGCTGTAAGATTTCGAAACTCTCGAAACTTGAAGCGCTGATTTTTTTTTAAGATGAATATTTTGTTTCGAGAACTGGTCTCATAAAAATTTCTGCATAAATCTTGATAAACCGTAGCTAAACGAAACACAAACATAACGATATATTCATTTTTCCTTTTTTTAGCGCTAACACTCGATAGTTTAGCAGTTCCTTCTTTTTCACTACCACTGAATAATACTATAATATACGTAATTGAAAAGTAAAATTTGAAAAACACAGACATCGTATTTCTTACATTTATTGAATTTTAAGTTGAGTGTGCTACCAAGTTCCCACGAGCTCCGCGCTATTAATTTGTAGACTGTGGATATTTGTGTAAAATAACATTTTATACAGTAATTTACAAAGGCAGAATGAAACAGAAAGACTTTTTTTCCTCCTAGGGATTTTATTGCGTTAAAAATATTTCACATGCCCCTTTATGCTATGAATAAAATGAGAAATATTTTAAACACGATGGAAGTTTTGTCTTCTATTGTATTTCACATACCCCTTTATGCTATAAATGCATACAATCCACAGTCAATTAATTTATCGACGAGCAGTGGGCGAGTCGCGAGTTTATCGTGAATAAGTCGCGACAGAGTTCCATATATGAACAAAATTCCCTGGAGGCAGTGGGACTTCTGTGGAACGAAAATGCAGAGATTTATGGAATTCGAATAAATTAACGGAGTAGGCAACGGTGTATGGAAATACCGTGCTTCGTGTCGAAAGTATTCAGGGTCCAAGTGTGTTCCTAGAATATCGTTTCCAACGAGGATAATTAGTTACGATAAGTTCAGCCATAAAAGTAACTCGCGTTTAACGGCACAAGAGAAGGTTACACGCGTTTCATGGAAACGTCTGTTACTTCTACCGCTAGGGAACTGTCTTACGCCACATTAACACGCGCGCCCGAATGAGTTAGCTGTAGCAATTTATCGCCTGTCATCCCCCTGAGATAGACCATTGTTTGCTCCTCCTCTTGTTCCTTTTGGATCGTGAAGAATTTCACCAGGGAGCAGTGTTCTTCCCCCTCTTTAACCCTTCTGACTACGGTTGTCGTCGACAGAAGGTGACGAAGAAACATTCTCATGTAACAATACGAACAGTGAAAGTGATGGTAAGGAAATGGACAGTGACTTAACCCTCCATGACCGCCCTTATTTTTACTGCTTCCGTCACCCCCTGGGTCTTTTACGTCCAAACCTGTTTTTTTTTATCTTATATGCTTCCGAAAAATCTGAAAAAATGAGGGATACTTTTCAAGAGTCTCTACTACATGGTACAATATTTTTTAAAGTTGAATATTAAAAGATTGTTTTAAATAACAACCTCTTCGTTTCGAAAATATTTAAGCCCGAAATTTCGCTTGCGTCAGAAAAGACCCAGGGGGCTCACGGAGGGTTAAATGTTGGTGATAGTGACGACTATGTGGTTCTGCATAAAAATGTGGAGTCTAATTATTAGTATCATTTATTCACCTATATTTCTTGCGTTTCGGCGGCCAGTTTCACGAATATACATGTACAGATCAGTTAAACGGTTAACCAGAAGACGTTTTTTAGTCCGTCTGGCTGATCTGAATCGTTCACCAAACCGCGCTGTCAGTTAGATCGACGTTATTACACTTGTACAGCGGGGCAAGAAGGCAATCACGGCCGTTCGCTCCAATTCCGATTTTTCATTGGGGTCTAGCATAAGAGACCGATTTGACTTGGAAATAATGCCCGACGACGCGAATCAATTGTTCGGTCCCGAACTAGGCCAATGAAGAGGAGATGGCACCCACCGGCTGGGTGGATCATCCACGCTCTCGGAGCTTGTCGCCAGAGAGGTCTCGTCAGAGTTATCGGAGCTTCACGTACGTAATATACTACTCGTTTGTCACGCGTATCTGGCCGAATTGAATCAACCGTGGCGAACTCTGTTTATAATTATACAGTTGCTGAAATTCCTGTTCTTTAACTCTGTATTAATACAAATATGTTGTATTCGCCTTCGGTAACCGAAAAAAATGGTGTAAAATATTTTTTTGGTAATTTTCAAATAATTTGGGAACGAAAGGGTTGAGTAAGGTTCCTAGTTTCTGTAACTTTCTATTAATACAAATATGATATATTGGATATATAATATGTTATAAAAATCGTCGATGACACGCGTGTTCGATAGATAAATCCTATTGGTGACCTTGACAGGCCAATTTATTTCGTATCGACCACGTGGATCACCGTCACAGGCAAATTCTGTCGTACTCGGTAGACACGCGTGTATCACAGAAAACGCTCGTCATTCCCGTGAACGTGCGTCGTTCCCTGTCGTTTTTGCGCGTCTCGTCTCGCACGAAGAGAACCGGTAAGGCAATCGGAACCGATGGAATGAAAAATCTCGCGTAAACGGGAAATAGCTGTTACGCTGCGGCTGGTGCCTGCAAACAAAACAAAAAACCGAGCGACCATTGCGTCGACAAATTGAGCTCGAACGCTCTTTAGCCTGAATTCAGGAAATTGTGCATCTCTGTGCTGGCGCAGAATATTCCATTCGTGCATTCTATTAGATCGTTGCACAGGAAATGTTATGCTTTAATCGACTTTTATTTATAAATACAAACGAATATTTTAAGATTCAAACTATAAATTGTTTATAAATAAACAGTTCATATTTAAGTGTACGCAAATTTTCCTTTTTCAAAAAATGGACTTACAACACTTTCAAAATAAACGGCCCAGTTATACTCAACACTTTATACACTCTAAACAGTATTCGTGCGATCGGTTTCTCAGAGTGCAATTAACACTAGAACTGCAACCATGAAATATCCACTAAATTAAATTGTATAATATAATAATATACATAACAAATACTATAATTTAGTATAATATAGTACAACGTAAAGTGTACAGTAAATTAAAGGTCAACCTAGAACCCACCTAAAAGCACTATTATAATTTTAATAATTTTAAAATACGAAATCATTTCGACTTCATTCTTCGAAAATACGTGGGTCAACGGAATATTCCGAAGCAAGCTGATTATCAGAAATACGAACAGTAACGAACGTGTCCGCGGAAACTCCAGAGATCGATTCGTAAATGTTTCCATTGTATAAACGGAACGTTGGAGAACAATCCACGGCTCTGTTCGCGTATCGAAGACCGTCTAAGCGCATTACCGGTGGAAAAGTAGCTCGAGTATCCGCGAGAGTATCTCAAGAGAGATCCGTTTCCAAGACGCACACATTCCCTGTCGTGTCGACGGAGAAAAAAAAAGAACACGCACACATACGTGTCGTTGAAAGATCGAGGAATGAAAGCACGCTGGGTAAAAAAAAACGACACATCCATCGTGCTATGTCGCGCAACCAGCGTTTACGTACGACGAGCACGTAACGAAATGGAATGTGCATCGAGCCGCGAGTTTTGCGTTGTCGCGATCGCACCTGTCCGACTTGCAAACACCGTTCACGTGCGTGTACATCGCTAACGTAACATTTTCTACAGCGTGACGAAAAAACTGGCAAATTTCATCTGCTTTTTTTTTGCCTATGAATTCCAGTCATAGACATAGATATAATAGACTACGCATCTCCTTGAAAACGAGCGTCCCAAGTTTAGAAAAATGTGGATAGCTTTCGGAGGATTTGGCGTCTTTTTTTGAAATTTATGTGATGAGGAGTGAAAATGAAACTTTGTGGGTTTATAGAGTGATTCAGGATAAGAATAACGGTATGTTTTATTCGTGCCGAATCGCCCTTTAAGGGTGTGAAAACTAATCCTAAAGTTAAATAGCCACTCCCACTTTTCGGCGCATAACTATTAAAATACAAAAAATAGAAGAAAAATGTTTTAAACCAAAGTTAATGGTACAATAAACGCTATGAACTTACTGTAATAGAATTTTTAAAGATGCGTTTCATAATTTTTGTTTTAGGAAACACACTTTTTTCACATTTTTGTTAACACGAGTGTATAGCCCTTATTCCACCATTAAACTTTTGTTTGAAACATTTCGTTCTATCGTTTGTACTTTAAGAGTTCTACGCGAAACGGTGATTGTGTCTATTTTTACTTTTAGGTTAATTTTCACACCCTTAAAGGGCGATTAGGTACGAATAAAACATAGCGTTATTCTTGAATTGAATCAATCCATGAACCCCCAAAATTCCATTCCGATCCGCGAATCAACGTTCGCTGTGTTCCCTTGTCAAGAACTATGTTCAGGAACTATTGTTCTACATTAGGGAGAGACAGCAAGTTCTCCGAAAGTAACCCATCTCTTTCTAAAGTTGGGACGTCAGCCCAGCCTGACGCGCAGTCTATATTTCTATGTCTGTGTATCCAACGTGATAAAGTTCACTCGAACGGATTAAATGTCACGATGAAGGGGGAAGGTGTTTTTACGTGGCTGTATTAGTGCTAATTGGTAGAAGAAAAAAACAGATTAGAATCGTTAAAACGTGAGATCCGTCTGATCGAACTGTACGCAGCGTCCATGGTAGAGGAACGTTGAAGGATTGCCTGGAAACGTGATCGACTCTGAGGGCGGCTTTCTCTCTCACCCTTTCGGAAATTGGATCGTTCGACAGTAATTTACGAGGCCCACAGGAAATTCAACGGTGTGCCCCTCGGCGTTCCCTCTCGTGCACGCCCGAAACGCGCATCGCGATATCTCGTCACCTTCGATCCACGTATCTTCGTGTAAATTGAATCCCGATCCCTAAACCGATCTGTTACACACGAGCTCGAATCGAGAACTTTTGCCGTCGTACTGACGTCTAGAAAAAGTCTTCCAACGTGTTCCGTTTTTCTTGCTGCAGGCTAGATAACGTATTATAATGAACGATAATTAGCGTTAACGGTAACTGTAATGTTTGACGTTTAAGAGCTCGACCTTCGAATCGACGTGTGTACTACGCGAAGATAATTGAGAGACAGACAAGACGTCGATGACATCATTACGCGCGCGTGGGATCCGACCGTGAACGTCTCACGCAATTCCCAAGACCGAAAAGAAAATTTCGCATGAACTCTTGTGTGTCCTTTGCAAATGTCAACGTTTAATTAACTGCCGCCGGGCGTGGGTGGCCTCTTCGCCGATGAAGAATCTGCATCAGATCCTCGAACTAAGGAAATTCAGGACGCCAGGACATTTGTGTCTCTAAGACGTTTAAGACTGTAGGACATTTAGGACTCCAGGACATTAGGACTTCACAACACTTAGGAGTCTAAGACGTTTGTGAGTTTAAAACGTTTAGGACTCTAGGACACTTAGATCTCTAAAACATTTAGGACTCTGGGACATTTAGATCTCTAAAACATTTAGGACTCCGTGATATTTAGGAATCCAGGACAATTAGGACTCTTTTGGGATTCTAAGACGTTTAAGACCCTAGGACATTTAGGTCTCTGAGACGCCTTGGTTTTAGGACTCCAACAGTCCAGACGTCTAGAATTCTGAAACTATAGAAACTTCAGTTTCATTGGCCAAATCCTACCATATTATGAATTCTACTTTCACTTCAATCGGTCCGTTCTGCTTTCAAAATCAAGATCAATTCTTACGAAGAACATTGAGATAGAGAGAACATTTCCCCTTTCCACTTATGGTAACCTCCGCAACCGGAAACATATGTAAATTACATCTTCTGAAAGCATAGTCACGGTCGACATTTGCTCACTCGTCGATGTGTAATATCGAAAAGTATTTGCTCCACGATCCGAAGTTCCACGATTCTATTCTCCACGGACCGTTTCTACGTTATTTTCCGCCGAACGAAATCTCCTTTCAACGTCTGTTGAATCATTTACGAGTGAATGGCACCCGTTTGGTTTAACACGAGGACGAGGATGCGCCAATTGAACGTTTTAGGAGAAGTGCTGCCTGTTTCGGTCTCCAAACAAATTGGGTAACACGAGACTGCACGTGATACTGTTCTGGCTAAGAAACACATATGCTGGAATAACCTACGTAAAATCCCACATCGTAAAAATAAGAAAATAATTTCAAGACTATGATCCTAATTACAGAAACTCCGTTGAAACATCTTGTAGAGAGTGACGTATACTTTTCTCTTGAATTCTTAACCCGCTAATTGCATTTGTCCACTACAGCAGACGCCTATATTATCACTTCAGTGACAACATCAGGAACATTTCTTAACGATCGGTAACACGAAACTTCTTTAGCACTAGAACTACCAGCATCGAATCAATACTAAATTACATTGTATAACATAGTTATATACATAACATTGAGTCCAATTTAGTATAATATAGTATACCATAAAATGTATAGTAATTAAAAGCCAGCATAAAGTCCACTAAAAGAAATATAATTTCAGTAATTATAAGGTCAAGTCATTTGGACGGGTTTGGTAATTCTAGTGTTAAATGACATCCAATTATTAAAAAAACAGTGTTACTATGTCTACTAATTCGTCATTTATCACGAGCAAACACACTATTTATACAAAAAAAGGATTTTAAAATGTTTTAAATATTCTTAAAATGACTACTTGTTCTTGATTTTATGAAGAAAAAAATTCTACAGCTGCAGTGAGCGAGTTAGTTGTCTAGAACAGTTAAAACGTTCGAGTCCACGAACACTTGATAATTTCCATGTCAAATAACAGTTAACTCGAACGTCTGCAATATCATCGTCGCGCCTGCTATTTTTCATTCCCACCCAGAAACATTATTACCGGTCATGGCGTCGTTATCTCTCTCATTATTTCGAGTAACGGCGTCGATATTAGTCTGTCCACGTCCCGTCGAGGCCGTAGATGACGTAACACTCGGCCGAAAACCATTTGACCGAGGACAAGTATTTGTTGAAATCCCGACTACGTCAGCAAACGTACACGGCTTTCATTCCCGTCGATGAACATTAAGAAATATTTATGTGTCCAATATCGACGTTTAATGGACAGGCCGAGTACGTCGTCATGTTTTACGCGTTGCTAATACGGGCATAGTCCTTTCAAAAATAAGAATTATACAGAGTGGGCCACTTAACTGTACCACCTAAATTTACTCATAAACTACTTGTTTTATTAAAAAATGTTTCAAACGAAATATGTTTGATATCGAACAGGGAATATAGTGTAATAATTATGTTTTCCATGTTTTGTTATTTCATCAAGACATGAAGGTGACCTTGAGTTTTTATATCATAATGTGTAATATTGAACCGGCGGTTCGAAAAAATATTGAATACTGAGTAAAAAGCTATTAAGGTATATGAGGTCGAAAAGTAATAATTATTCTAATAAAGGATGATGGAACTTCTGTGCAGAAGTCCATACAACACTTGCCCGCTTGATACAGGAGTTCAGTGTCTACAAGCATATCATTCTGATCCGATAATTCGATGTTGTTGCTGCGAACTTTACTTATGTAGTAGTGTATACTACTAAAGATAGAGTAAGTAAATTTAAGTGGTTCAGTTAAGTGACTCACCCTGTATATCCACATACACCTATGGACCTTCGAATCTGTACAATTTTCGAATTACAAACTATCAAACACTTAAAATTCGAGTAACACAGAAATTAAGTCCAGTTATTCTAACGAATGTCAATAGGGACATTATCACTCCGTTGCTGAACCACCATAGTAACTGAAGGGGAGGGGGGAGGGTGATCCTGCAGAAACGGCAATACGATCCTGACAGGTGTTGTTCCTCGTAAATTTCCTATGCGAGCCTGTCGGAGCCAGGTTCCTGTTTACAACGAGCATTGACGCAAGAGCACCGTTCCCATAGGACCCACGGTTACGTGACGTTTCACGGAGAGACGCGCGTAAACTTCTAACCTAATATTCATATAACATTCTACAGAGTAGATGGAAGAATTTCATTCTCCAGGGAGGAAGCAGTTTGTTAAGTCAATAAGACGTTAAAGCAACGTTTCCCAACGTGAGGCGTCTATTTGAATATTTTGCGGGCCAATTGTAAAGAATTGACATTTGTCACTCATCAGTTTGACCTGTGTACCTTTTTTTATTTCTAGCAGCTATTAATGTTAAATTTTTTCGAAACTTCGCCTACTATTATGCTAGGAGGGCATCAAGATCTTTGATGCGTTGAGATGGGGCATGGTGTAAAAACGGTTGGAAAACACTGCGTTAAGGCAACGGGATACCAAGAGTAATGAAATCGTTGCAACTTGCCTTACTTGCTCCAGGTACACCAGGCGAAGTTTCATCGTAATAATGGCTACTAACATGGTTTTGCTCCAGCGTTACCCTGTTCCTAATTCACGAGCCACTTTCTACGCCAAAGTATTTATGTCCTGGTAGTCCATTATACGTTCGGTGGTTAACAATCGCCAGTCCGCGTGCAGCCTGACTTTTAAGGAGAGGGCTTAACTATCTCAACGGCGAAAACTTTCCGACAGTTTGGGAAAAGGATGGCACGCGAAAGTTCACGGTTGGCTACCCCGTTATCCGGCAGAACCTGTCCCTCCCCATTGTTCAGAACTTAATATATACGGGTGTGCGCTCCAGGAAGACATATTCTCTTCTATACATCCTCCAACTGCACTTTCGGCCCATACGATTAAGGTCTGGAGCGACTTCTCGGGAAGTCTGTCTTTAGTTATTTCGTGCAGCGTTATTATTATTTCGGTAATTGGTGTTGGAACTCGGAGGAAGTTGTATCATTAAGAACTGAGGTTAGTAATGAGTAGATTCTGAAGTCTTCTTGGGTTTCCAGCTTGCAGAAGCTGTAGGCTCTGGTATCGTCTAGGTGTTAGATGTTCAAGGGTACCTAACTATTAAGAGTATGAATTGGTTTTGAGAGTCTCCATGAATTCGTTAATGAATAGATTTGGTTCGAAAGACCAATTATTCTATCCATGTTTTCCAGAAAATGGGGAAAGGTTGTAGGAAATCGGGGAAGATGTTTTGATTAATGTAACTAACATTATTTTCTTTGATTGAATGCGTTTACTAGTCAACAAATTCCTTAAAATTAATCCACACTCATTATACTAGCTAAAGAATCCTAATTATGTTTTAAGTTTCTAATTGGAGGTTCTAAGTGATTCGTCTGCTGAAAGGGCAACAATGACAATTTGACGGGAGCAAAAGTATTCGATCTCGTGATTCAGGCGACCTGAATTTCGAGCTTTTGTTTCTATGAATTCGCTTATCGACGTTACGGCACAAGTGACCGCGCGAATTAAAGTCGAGTCGTAATGCGCTTATCATTCCCTCGACTTGAGCCCGAGATTTACAGCCGAGACGTGTACAGTGCCCAGCACTCGAACCACATCCGTTTGGCTGTATCTAACCACGTTCTACGCTAAAAATAGCGCACTTTTCCTCGTGAATTTCTTCGTGTTCTTTTAGCTCAGCGTGGCGGTTGCATTCAACAAGTTTGCGGTGTGCGTGAAGTCTTATTCAGGAAGAACCTAATAGTCGAGTGTTTTTGATTTACGCCTCAACGACCACCCCCGGTTCGTGCATAATACTTCCCTAATTAGCCTCGAGTTTAAATTCTAGCTTTCATGACGGTGGCCGACCACTTTGTAATTGAATTTCTTCACGCAACATTCCCGGGAAATTTATGGTATCGCTGACACGGCCCCACGCGAGGAGACCGCGTTCTCCACTCTAACATTGCCGAACTTCCAGCGATTTATCTCTTTTAGCGATAGAATCCTGAAATATTGGCTGACACGATGATTACAGGGCCCTTCGGACGGGACAACATTAATGATCCGTTCGTTTTAAGATTCGAGGGAAATATAAAAAATTCAGAGTCGCAAGATTCGCGGAATTATATTGAAAATATCTTTCACGGTAACTCCTTAATTATTAAATACACTCAGTATGACTTGTTTAGCTAAAATCTATGAATAAATTCTAGGCTAAATACCTATATAAAATAAATGAATTTTAGATTTTTATCGATAGACATGTCCGAGAAAGGTAAAATCAATGGGTGAACGTCAATCCTTGTTCGGCTGTCGGCGCAAACCCGTCAATGATTGAAACGAGCGAAGAGAACCGGGACATTAATTAGCTTCGTTAATTGATCCGGTCTCGCGATAACCGAAGCTGAAAATATCGAGGATGAAAAGCCGAACCCCGATGCGTTTGCGCTTTCCTTGCGGGCTTGCTTGTGATGTATCGATCTGGTTCCCGATGATGACGGGTCTGTTAATTGGTTTCGTTAATTACTCCGACCACGGTTGTTCCGGGAATCGCTGATTTCATGAAATAAGTCGTAGAATTCCAGTAGCTTAAAGATTCAGGAATCGTGAGATTGTGGGACTTTAGGCGTTTAGGGTCCTAGGACTAAGACTCTAGAACTCTAGAACTAGGACTCTAGGGCTAGGACCCTAAGATTTTAGGACTCTAGGACTCTGAATCTGTAGGATTCCAGGGCCCTAGAACTCCAGTAAATTTATGATTTTACAACTCTGGGACACTTGGTTTCTACACTGAAGTTTTATAACATGCAGAATTTCATGTAAAACTCCGGCACACTCCGATCCAGAAAAAGCGTACACCTGATGTTGCTCCGCAAAGGGATCGACGCGAAAATGAGATCCTACAGAGACAAACAGAGAGAAAAGGACCGAAACCCAATTATTCGCGGGATTGTCAAGCATCTCTCGAACGAACATAAATATTGATTCGGTCGCGAAAAAAAAACGAATAAATTAATTCTGCACTCGTTTCAAACCGTCAGAAATGTTGAAGAAGTGTTGAAGTGGGACCCGCTAATCGATCAATCATCGCGTCCACCACGTTTCGATATACCGAGCCAAAGATATAGAGTGGTGGTTAGATGTAATTCGTGAGGAATTCAGTACCAGACGTTGAAATAAGTTGAAAGTATCCACGTGCAAATCCATTTTGGAAAGAAGATGTTACTTCAGTCGAGTCTTTATAGGTACCCATAATCGAATAATATTCAGTCTGATAGTTTCCAGTGTAATTTAACATAAATTGATACATACTACGTAGCGTATGTGGCTGTTATAAGTAGAAACAGCCTGCAACGAACATACACATTAACGAGCTGCGTTTGACAGCCCGCGTAATCGACGAATTTACAAAGTCGATTATCTAACAAACGAATCGTCGTATAGAATGCACATTTTCCATTTGTTGCATAGAATTGTTCCACCGTGTGGTCCTGTGTCCACTCTGGATTGCAACGAGTTTGCAACCGTTGGAACGACACGTATCGATTTACATGTACGGCACCGTTTGTCTTTCTTCGTGGCATCGTTCCCGACCCTTGACAGATTTAATAACGTTCTGTCGGTTCACCGATTAAATTGACATCGATGCTCTCGTAGTTCACCAATTTGATAAATTACCTGTGAAAGTGAGTTCGGGATCTCTCCCTTTCTTAATGCAAAATCCTAAAAGAAAAGATTTTGTTATGACACCTTGTGGACAAACTTGTGAAATACTTTCAGCGTCGACGTTCGTTAGATAAGAACGGCAAGGTTTCGACACTGAAGAAGGACGGACGTCGATGAAATACTTTACATATAAATTGACGATATACATGTAAATAAGTATAATACGAATAATCGGGCCGTCACGTTTTGAATTCTAATTAACACGTAACACGAGACCGTAATTACAGGATGATAAATATGTATCTCCCGCGAAATGTTCGCGCCGTCGTATTTTTATACACGATATTTCGAAACCGGGAGTTTGGTTTTGCAATAAATAATCCGTATCTCTCGATACGAAAGGTCGTCGTGGTATCTAGAAAAATTGCAAACTCTTGGCTGGTTCGTTCGAACGTTAGTCAGAGACACCAACAATATTCGAGGAATTCTTTAATAACGTGGATATTTTAACGTGAATGATTTTTTTGCGTTCCCCCTGTTCGATTGACTTTTCCGATTTATAAGGAATTGAATTTGCAACACGTCACACGGAATATCTGCAACACGCGTGGAAGCGACCACGTGACACGTTAAACACAGCTGCGAAAGCTAAACTGTTAACACCGCGATATCGTTTCACTGACGTGGTTTACTTAATCGGCGAGAATTATCGTAGTTTGATTTTTTGTCGTGTCAAAGGTCCGAGTCGAATCTTTTCGAAAATGGACGTACATTACGGATTCGAGGAGAATTTATGAAAATAGAACTAGTTTCGTGCTTGTAGATTTCAATAAATGTATGAATATAATAAAATAAAGATTCTAATATAGTTTAACGCTATTTATGAGTTACTATTAACGTAGTAAAATCTTTAATACAAAATTCAAAATTTTACATTCTGAAATTGTGTAAATTTGCATAAACTTCCGCTCTCTAATAATCGGTGTACACCTTTACTATACAATAGGAAGAGATAATTCGTACCCTTCGGGTTTTTTATTTATCGAGAATATAATTCGTGGGGATAATAAAACCGTGATTACACTTCGTGAATATTCATATACGGAAGTTTATCCACGGTCCATTATAAAAAAAGGGAGGTGGGAGAAATGTAAACGAAGCACACGGGATTTACAGCTAAAAAAACATTTTGCAAACCATTCGGATCCGCGGAATCCCGTATGAAAACCAAACAGCCGCGATGTAAATGTTTGTTTGTTTATGTTATTACGTGGCTGGTTCTCGAGGTAAAAATAAGCTGTTGGTCGAATATTCGCGAGAAAACATACAAAAATATTTTACATGCGACTGCCTGAACGTTACGAGAAAGAGGAAATGAAATTGCAAGTGCAAGAAACGCAACAATTCCAATAACATCGTTATCATTCAAGTGAGAACAAATCGAACTCACCCTTTCTTCGTTGCCCCCGAAAGTGAACTTCAGGAAACCGATCCAGCAACTACTTGGCTCAAGTTCAACATTAACAAACTACAAGACTACTGTCATACAGTTGAACCATCACGGATCAATATTTCCCCGTTTGAACTTCATCACTCGTTAGTTCCTAAGTGGAGTTGTAGATGATTATACACAGAACCGAAGGATACACTTCAACTATAATTAGACCAGTTCATTATCCATCGGTTACAAGTCAGACCAAGTCAACGTTATCTGCTACTTAAGAGAACTAGGCAGTCAGATTTGGTAAAAGTGAACATTTGTTTTGGGAATTAATTGTAAGAAAATTACGATTACAACCGCACCGTTCACCACATTCCCAGATGATCGTGGACTGAACGAAGACCAACGATACTCCGTCCAATATAGATCACTCCGGTACGAGAGAGTCTCTGGTGTTTCGACACCACAGCCGTCAGTCATCGGATCCTCGAGAGTCACACTGGTGCTTCCGGCCAGCCGCCACACCGGAGGCAGACTCGTTCGTCGTTTATACTTCCATCGACTACGGTGTGCTGCGAAGTTCGTCAGCGACCGCGTGTAGTCTGCGACTCGTCCCACCACCGTTGACCAACACGCTTTCGATCATTCCCCGTCACCGTCGTGCATCGCTGCCACCAGCCTATCATAGGCCTCTGGTCGAACACCTCCTACGGGCCGATTACGTAAACATGGAAAGAACGAATAACGCGATCTTTCACTGTGATGCTCGGAGTTCAGTCAGTTCTGACAGTCGTTAAAATTCTCTTTGGTAGTCTGGACTTCTCGAGAGCTATTAGGCTTTCCAAATATCATCATCAGCCCAAGGCTCCTCATCAATTAGCTACCAGGCACTATGGGCCAGAAAGGAAAATTGCATGACAAAAATCGGAAATTTTGTTCGATACATATCATGGTTTAACTTCTTCAGAAACGGATTTATTGAGAGCAGGAAATTAATTGAAGTATATGTGTAAATATTAACGACAATCAATTGGTAGAATGTCCTGTTTTGATGGGGAATTTCCTAGTGAACATTCCAGTACAGTTTTGCAATAGTGCTCGGAAGAAAGGAAAACTAAACGTACAGATATGTGCCAGTATTTCTCAAGAGGTTAACTAGTATATTATTCACTGTATTTAATCCCTAAAGAATCTTTTAATTCGGTATTACCATGACTGAGATCTGGGTCCTTAAAAGTGGCTCAGGAAGTGCTGTTCTGTCCCACTTCACTTTCTTGAAAAATTTCGACTGAAGGTGCAAGTATTATATAATTTTATCACCAACGATCTACGGTTATTTTCTTTTTAAATACCATCAATTTAAAAGACTTAGATCCCAGTCATTGTGTTAATTGGTCCACAGGCTGTCGATAAATTGATAACCCGTATCCGTAAAAGTCTGGAAGCTTTTAGCAGCTGATGGCCAAGCGCGCGGAGACCGTAAATCCGAGCTGAGTTTAGGGCTCCCTTTTTATGTAATTGCCATCCCAACGGTTGGATCGTCGAGGATTTACAGGGGGTATCGGGGAGAATTAACTACTACCGAGCGATCCATAAATCGACGGTGATCGTTCGTGGGGAAAAAAAAAGAGAGGAATATCACACGAGTCCCGACCCCGTTGGCCACATGCCATCGTGTTCTCTTGACAGGAGGATCTCTCGATCTTACTGAACCGTGGAGCAACCTTTTGTCCTGATTCCATAGGATTACTATTCGACATTGTTCTCTGTGCATAGACGATCAATCGTTCGAAAAATGATTTATGGTCCATATAGATAAAAGTTCGGACTTTTCTGTTGTGTGTCAAATAACGTTTTTAGGAGATCTCTTGAAAAATACCCTTAATAAATGATTCCAAGGTAACTTGGAATAAGTCTGTTGGACACATTGAGCCACAAACTTACCAGGCTGCGTTGGTAATGTAATAACCAGGAGGAAGGAAATTAATTAAATTCCTATAGTTGTGTGCTGCATCTTCTTTGAACATTCCTAAAACCGTGTTCCCTCGTTTTCTCTGCTGCCTCGTATATTCACATTTCGGATGACATGTTCTGGATGGAAAGTCATCTAGGATACAAAATTCCCAAGGCTGTGCCTTGAAATACAACCACCCCTCCCCCTCTACGGCTGGATCATATCTCAGAAGGCATTTTCGCAGGGAACGTGCCGTAGAAAGCACACGCCACTCAATTTGCTTAATGGAAAGAGCTTCGAGTAATTTACAATCCGCGACGCGAGACGGTAATTTACGTTTCGTAGCGCTCGCCTGCGTTTCATCGAGACCGCCCGCCGACGCTTTTTATAAAACAAGTGTCGCGTGTTTTATCGAATCGGAAGAATAAAGGTGGTTCCTGTAATTCTGTGGACCAATTAGGGTAAACCAACCAGTAATTGACTGCATACCAGTGAATGACCATTAGACAGAGAAATGTAAATTTAAAAATCATTAAATGTTTACAAATGGAGTGTAGATGTAGAAAGAAGGTTAAATGCAATTACAAAATTTTTGTGTGAAATTAATTTCGGGCAGTTGACAAATTTTCTCTCGAAAAAATAATAACGATTTTTAGCCAATCATTCATTAGATCTAATATTTTCGTCGATTTATGACTTGAAAAAACGAAATAGAGTGTATCTGCCTACACACGGCCATTTTTACCGTGGGAGTCAACGTGTTAATACCTTGGTCGCGATCCCGACTGGAATAAATTCAACGCAATCTCGAGCGTTCTCGCGATCGTATCCACAATGTGTATTTTCCGAACGGTACACGCCAGCACCATCGGTCTTAATTATAAAAAAAAAACGAGAATTTCCGGCGGAACGATCATTTTTAACCGTGCGGATTAATCCATGGTGACCACCAACGTGTTGCGTGAATTGAGCGAGAGTTACACAAATTCCGCGACAGTCATCGTGGGAGAAAAATCGTGGTGGAAATTCACGATGAGTGTCACGCGAGATGCAAATTCGCGAGATCCCGCTCGATCGGGGTCGTGTATCGTGATCAAACGTGACTCAGAAACGCAGAGAGGGTTGCTCGTTAATTTTAATGAATTATTGGGATCTCCAGCGAACGATATGTAATTTCCTTTTGATAATAGATGGAACAGGAAAAGAGCTGCAATTTTCGTTTCACCATTTTCTTCGCTGCATATGTATTTCACACGCGATGCAGACACGACAATAAATTTTCGAGACTAATTCTAATCCCATCAAAGTGGGGATGAATGTAAACAGTTACGTACTCCGTTACCTATATCCCGTAAACTATCAACCGTCTACTCCTATAAAAAAATAGGGACAACCGTGTTCACCTCGAGGAGTACCCTAAAAAAACTAGCAAAACCTGATTCAACGGTAAGGGCCACACACGCGGAAAGTGTCCCTCGTTAGTCCACGCTCCACCGAACGGAGGAAAACCACGGGCCGGAGGGTTCATCTCGTTCGACCCGGTTTTTCGTTACCTAACCGTGTATATGTATACATTCGTTTCTGCTCCAAGGATTCCCTTCTGAGCCTTGGTGTGTTGGTGCCTATACGTGCGCGTCCCAGGCCTCGAAACAAAGATAGCATCGGTCACGTTGCCGTGTACGCGACACGAGTGGACAACCATACCTGAAGTTAAACCGGCCGATCGTTTTAATCACGAAACAGTAGGACCGGTTGAGGACAAATAGGAAAGAGGACGAAATGCATCGAGGTTAACCGCGTCTGTACGACCGCCGGGCCTCGTCAGTGTCTGCCTGGCTGAGCTTGCATTAGCCCGCGCGGAGCTTCACGCTCGATGGACCGTGGTTTAACCGAGCTTTTCATCGACCCACCCATTCGACGTAGAGAGAGAGGTACCCTATCCCGAGTCACAGAGAGACACATACCTCCTATTTCTGACTGGGGCGGTCAAGTAACCGTCGCGTGGACACTCCTCGGATCTCCATTGTACTCCATTTTGATTTTTGAGCACGATATTCCAGTGTCCCACTTGGCCTACCTTGCCGATAGAATCAATATTCTGTGCCGTTTCACCGGTTGATATGGTTCCAGGCCTGAGATTCCAGAAGAGATACCAGTTTGTAGGTGTATTAGTTCAGAAAGATAAGGGATGTCTAGTCTGGACGGTAGTATCTAGACTTCAATACCTGTCAGATCCAAGATTCTATGATACAACAGCACTGAGTTTCATAGTCTCTTGCTTAGAATGCACAAAGTGTTCAAAATGTTCGTTTAAACATCGTGTGCGTCTCAGGTGCAGAACTCCAAGCTCCAACATCCACTGTAAATCCCTTTCCAGATAAGTTTCACTGAAACCAAGGGTGTCCTATCCTCCCATCGCAATATTCCTGGACATAAATTCCAAAAGAGATCTCTCGAACGCCGCGTATTATCCCCGCGGAAATAGATGCTCCGTTTAATAGATCCATTAGTCGGAGGCGTGGTGTCGCTTTTAAGAGATATCCTGGACCACAGCCAGAATTCGCTGATCCACGGACTCCCCCGCGTTCACCTAGAACCTAACCACGTATTTCGCAGAGACGCTCCAGCAACACCACTGATCATCAGGGGACGACGATAATTCACTTGATGTGGGGGGGGGGGATCCCAGACAAAACGGCCGTCCCGTGCATCATCGCCTCGCATATCATCGGTTCTCTCTGCTAAAGCATGAATTTCCTTGGACAGAAAATTCAGTCAGGCTGATGCATCGTCGCGATATTTACAAACAATAAACTTAACGCCTGCGCGTGCGGCCGGGCTTCGTAATTCGTTGTTTTCGCGCACTTTGCGTCACGATCTGCGTGGAAGGTATCTGAATGTGTGTGTCTGTGTGTATGCAGGGCTTCATAAATGATTTTCGTGTCCCATAGGCTCGCACGTTCTGCCATCCTCCCAGCGGCTGGGGTTCAATTATTGATCACGGATTATCCGCGGCGATCCCCGGCCAACCGGCGGCGATCCACCTGCGGTTTATTCCTGCCCCCCTCCCCTGCCCCCTGGACACACATTCTATCTATGGCCCCTCTCCACAACGGTTTTGCACCATCAAATTCCGTCATATGTATTGTAATCTCGATTGAGTATGTGGACCGATCTTCGTTGTTTCGGTCCGTTCGTCGCGAGAGAAGAAAAGATAAGTAAAACAATGGCCGGAACGGGGAGGCAAGAACCGACGACCTAATCTGCCATAATGCAGCCCCGACATGCAAATAGATATTTTTAACCTTGTCTCGAAGGCGATCGATAGCTGCGAAGGCGGCACGGAGCTCGTCTAAATAATTGCTCCTCCCACGACGTCAGACACACAGAACACGCTGTTCGTTTGTCGTCTTTCGCTTGGGGGAAGGGATCGGGGGAATAGCGTCAAAGGGTTGAGAATGTTTTTTCCATCCGTGTCGGGAGTGGATCCATTTTTCCGCCGAGCGTATCAAGGTCGACTGGGCTCGATGGACCCGATGGTTTTCACCCCATTCGCCTACGCGAGCTTTTTTCGTTTGAAGGAAACGAAGACTTCCTTTTGGGGGATCGGAAGCTTCCGGTACTATAATAAGTATTGGGTCGTCCAAAAAGTTTGTGGCTTTTCGAGTGTCTTTGTTACCTTTTCACCTGGCCGAAGGAAATGTGGTTAATCTAGCGAACAGATACTGCGTTACAGGTGTAAATTGAATGTACAGTAAATCTTCGATTAACGCTCGAAACTCGGCATCGCTTTGGAGCAGTTATCGTAGAGGGTTTCTGCACTTCATGAACTGCATTTTGGGATGAACTTCCTGTGCGGAACCCTTCAGTAGTGGGAATGAAGCAGAATGATATCTTCATCAACGACGGTGGATCGTGGTTACGATTAAGTAAGTTCAAAGTGATTGCATCCCTGTGCTTTAAAATAATTTTTATCAGAAGGAGAATGATTTTATTCTGCGCCACGTTTCGATCATCCCCCGTTCGAGAAGTCGCGAGCGTTAACGAATGGCCCTCTTCGCGTCGTTTAACTGAAAATGCATTATACCCGATACTTCGAAAATCTTGATCCTTTCAGTTATGCTAACACCGTCTAAGTAATTCTAATCCGTGAATCGATATCCGGGGGTTCTTACTATGAAACTTCCTCGGAAAGTTTAGCGGTGAGCTGTCTGTGTGTGGATCTTGGATACAGATGAGCTTTCGAGACTCCTAAATCCTGATCATCCCTTCTCGTGATTTTAAGGAAGCGTATTATGCTGGAAGTTTGCCAAGTTTAAATCATTATGCGGATCCCGTATCTTTATTCAGGCTATATGTAGATTAACAGTTGCTAAAACGGTGGACCTGCAGTGGCCTCTGGCAACAGTCGCAATAATAACTTTTACCTAAGATCGAATTGTAACGTTTTTGGGGACATTTCGTGCACATCTTACGAGACAGATATACAGGGTGAATCAATAGGAACTACTATTTAAAATAACGTTACCTATTTATTGTATCAGAAAATGTTTTAATGAATTATGCAGCATATTTAAGGGATGCATCGGGTGGAAACAATTTGATGTTTTCATATCTTATTTTTTTGAGATATCAAGGTGACCTCGAGTTTTTTCATGGTCAATGCATCATTTGTTAATACTATAAAATAAAGATGCTGAAGAATAGTAATAAAAAAAAAGATGCCTTGACGTTGAAAAAACTCAGTCACCTAGGCATCCAGAAAAAAATAAGATATAATGAACTCAACCTGTATCCATTCGACATGCCCCTTAAAATGCTACGTAATTCGTTGAAATGTTTTTTGATACAACTAATGGCTAATAAATTATTTTAGATAGTAGTTCGTGTTAACTCACCCTGTATCTATTACACGGTTAAAATGAACGCAAGTTTGGGGAAGTTTTTTCTGGTATTAATTCCGATGGAAATTTTTGTACTCACTTTGGAATATCGCCGATCTTCGGTGGCCGACATTTTCGCGGAGGAACGTCTCCCCATACGTTGTACGCTGGAAAATAATAGAAAAAAAGTAAAGTAAAGTCATTTGCAACGAATCGTTGGTATTGGTTAGAAGATTTCTCGCGAGTACGTACTCTCATCAGAGCTGTGATATTTTAGTGTAATCGTGTGTTGGTCGTCGAAGAATGGAAACACGTGTCTAGGAATTCGAATATCGGCGGATCTTTTATACTAATTGCCGGCATTACCCGTAAGTGTAGTTCAGTTCCCTTCCCGCTTACTTTCCTCGAACGTGTAACGGTTGTAATAGGATCGAGAAGCGTTGGCTGCTCTCAGCGTCTCGGACCTTTTAATCAATTATCTCCTTACGTGTGCGATAACGCAATAACAGAGGCTCCTTGTTCGTCTCTGCTGGATACGGAACGAAGAACGATGCAATTTTATCAGTGCTGTTGCCATACGATCTGACTATTTAACTAGGATATACCGCACCGTTTCTTCTATTTACGAAAAATCATCGGCACGACGGAACCGCTGTCTTCTCCTAGCAATATAATTATTTCATAATTAAATGTACCGTAAAACATCGAGGTTGGTAACTCAATATTTCGTCGACGAACCGAAAAATTCAGTTTCAAATAATTCGTTATTATAATATGATATAATATTCATTTATAAACGGGTTATGAACCCTTTGGTACAATATACAAGTAGAATAAACGCACAATTGAATGAGCACTTAAGAGATTTCCTAACTATTAAAATTAGATTTTTCAATATCTATGCCTTTTTTATGACGTATAACAATAACCATAACAGTAGCAAAAACAATAACAAAAACAATAATAATTTAGTTCTAGGTATTTCGTTATTATAGTAAATTTCCAAATTGCTTCGATGATCTATCTGCGGACCCAATTTCACAGAACAATTTTCGTACATGTTACGAATTTCATTCGCTCTATCCAGATCGTCGAAATTCGCGCATTCGTTTTCGCGAAACTGTGGAAAACTCGATTATAAACCGTGTGGCTAAAGTGGCCGGGGATAGTCCAGTCCTGCCAGCACTCATACATCAGAAACATTGTACATACATACAAAGGGTGAAACTTTATAATTAGTAAATGCCTCTGGAGCCACGCGATCGATGGAGAATGAATGGAAGATCCACGGGCCACGCTGAGTAAAGGAATCACGGTACGGTAACAATGAGTCGCAATTAACCCGGATGTTCCGGTTTCCGGGTGTACCATCTGTCCCTCCCATTCCCGTTTTCGTTTCTTTTCTGTTTGTCGAAGAAACTCTTCGGAAGAACACGCGTGTCGATTCCAGTCGGAAGGCTTCTTCTAAGGTTCAATTTAATTCTTCTGGATAAGAACCTTTTTTTACAAATATTTTTCAACGTACAATGGAAATTTTTCTTAGTTGTCTAACATAGTAAAGTACGTGACAATCTCATTAGGAAAATAGACAGCATATCATTAGATAAGTGCATGGTTTCGTTTGTTAAAATTGCTCAGTGAATTTGAAAAAAAAATCTCAAAGAAACCTCGAAAAGTATAACGTGGTGCAAAGTAACGGCGTTTTTTTTTTTAATAATTCGAGGCTATCGAACGCACCGAATAAAAACTCTCGAAGTTCGAAAGTTTAAAAGTGAAAAGTTTCGATTTAAATTGAGGATACAGTCCGGATTTTAATATCGAGATCACCGTAGTAAATTGTTTCGACGAGCGGAGGTAATTATTATAGCGATTAATCCCCTCATTAATAATGGACTGCATCGATCAGCGATCAAAGCTCAGGGGACGAGCTTTTTCCAATGGCGGCGTCGAACGCGTCGATTAATTGGAAATAATTATATCATCGATCGAATCATGCAACCCCCCCCCCCCCGTGACTTGAAAAAGGGGGATACAGAAAACTTTTCCTTTTCGATCGTGCGTGAATAGGATCGATTATGTCGATTCGGAATCGAGACAGCAGCGGAGGCCTCGTCGATGTCACGTCGTGTTGTAACCGATAAACTTCGTTACCGCGAGCGATCGTGTACGCGTCGAGAGCGATAATTAATTGAAAGGTCGGTGATCAAAGCTGGGACAGGTTCTACGGGTCGGACGGGATGGATTCTATGGTCTCGCGAGGAAAATTGACCGAGATCGGACGAAGAATCATCGATGAGCGCTTTAATAATCGCCGTCGAATATGTTACGTTACCTTCTAGGCACATATCAAATTTAGAATCAATTGTTTCGAAAGAATTCTTTTTCCATTCGATTCGAGACAATTTGATTCTGTTCGTAAAAAGTACTGTACGTAAAAAAACCCTCTATCATAATAATAAAGTAATAAGAATTTATTGTGACGGGCGTACATTCGCCCAGTATGCATTCAAATAACAACAAGAACATATTATAATACAATTAAACTTAATCACAGTTAGGATTAAAACTAAAACGAAGAAAGACAGAAGGAAAGAAGAAAAAAAACAGGAAATGGAAAAGCATGATATTATAATTGAATGTTGCATAAGCGTTTTTAACACGCGACTGCCACAGTGAAAAAGGCCGTCCGTAGTCAGACACACTTTATTCCATTTTTCAAGTTATAAATCGTCGAAAATATATCCATTCAGTTAATACAGGCTGTTTGCCTTATTTGAAATTATAATACCTACGATATGAATTTTGCGGAAAAATTTTGTAACAATATTTGAATAATCCAGCCAGTCTTTGCAATGTTTCAACTACGAGTTATCTCGCAGTTGGCAGTCCAACGTGTCAAAAACTAAAATGTATATGCTCCACGAGGAATGTATTTTGAATTTACATCGGAAGTCGAGGACCGAAACTATTTTAATTACCAGGCTCTTTCAAAGAAAAAACAGAGCAGCTGTTGTTTCGGGGAAACATTTATACGACCTCGACTGCGTGCTGCGATACCGGGCAATTAATTAAAAGCGCAACAACGAATCCCCCTAGGAGCTTCTCGTAATTTCTAATTACAGCCAATCGATCATATCGAAACCGCGCTCCTTTCGTTGACGCACATGCAATTATTATTACGAGTTCTCTGCCGATGAAATTTGCCGTTCACGGTCAACAATCAACGAGTCAATTTTTACCTACAAATGTCCCGGTTCGTAAATTTCCGATGAGTGATATTCCGTTAGTTAATCTTATTAAAATAGTTCCAGCTCGTGCTACGTCCACCGAAAGTGTTAACATGTTGCCCAGTTCCTCGTCGCAATTGAAATTTCGTTATCGCGTCGCACGCATCGACCGATAATCAAACGATAATTAATCCCCGAGAGAATCGACCAAACAGAGGGGTGGGTGAAACAGGCGACGATACAATTTTTCTACAGAACTCCGTGGAGATTCAAGAAACGCGGTCGAGCAAAAAGTTCCCATGATCAGCATTTTTAATCCCTCCATTTGAAACGGTAAACCGATTTTCCACGTTGGACTTTAATAAACGCTCCATCGTTTCGAGGATTATTTATTCCACCAGTGGCCTCGGAATCGTGGACGTACCCAGAGCGATATCGAATTTCCCAATACGTAAGAGAGAGAAATCTGTTTAAATGAAATACAAATTGCTGTCGACGAACGAGACCGGAAGAAATTTCACGAGAATTCTCGAGATCGAAATTGTGATTTCGATTGATTTTGAAGATTTGTAAATTCATCGTTAATTTATATTTAGTTTTTGATATTTGTTGATTTCACCTTCCGTAAATTTTTGTATAGTCATGAAAATTTCCATTATTTGCAGCAGCATATTACTGTGTTTATGTACATTCTTGTTTTCTTTCTTTTTCTTTTTAGTTTTAATCTCAATTGTGATTAAGTTTAATTTTATTATATGTATATTCTTTCTATTATTTGAATGTATACTGGGTGAACTAACGCCTGTTAGAATAAATTATCATTATTATTAAAAAAATTCAGGCTGTAGAGGCTTAAGCAGAATAGATCATTAGCGAGGAACGACGAGCACGACTTGCAGTTTGTGTTTTTCACGGCCTTAACTAGAACGATTGCGATCCGCAACGAAATCATTCTTTCGTCGTCTTCGAGATCGATATCATACCTATGTGTGTGTGTGTGTGTGTGTGTGTGTGTGTGTGTGTGTGTCACTGGAACGAGTCCAGCAGAGACGGGGCCGAAGTTATCTGGCACCGGGTGTAGACTGAAAAGAGGATATGACCGAGATAATGCGGACACGGGTCCGGGACTGAAACGATTCGTGGTCCCTTGGCGATTTAACAATTGACTTGTGCCTGGAATGTCCGTCTGTGGAGTAATTGGAAGCTGACCTGTGTGTGCTCGCTGTATCACTCTCGATTATGTACACAAGATCCGGATTAATAACACTTAAAATCGACCACCACATAATGTTTTATTAAAAAAAGATAAGGAAAAAAAATAGAATAAAATTTTATGATACGTCTGTGCATTCGTCATCATTAGGACTGCGGGTTTTATGCTTTTCTAGCCTCTAGGGGTCTGTAAAATACAATCCAATGAGTTTCCAGGTTTATCCTGAGCACAATATGATGCTTAAGAAAAGAATGTAATTCCTACATTTGCACTTCTCTGTATGAATTACTTTAAAAACTATCATTTTGCATAAAAATCCGAAATCTAGTCATCATGGTACTAAGTAGAGATGTACGATTGCGATTCGATTCTTCAGAAGATTGATTCCCTTGTTCCAAAAGTATGGAACCAGAGTTCATGATTGATGGAACAGTAACAATACATCCCTAGTAGTAAGTACAAACAGAATGCATTGACCAAACGCACGTTAACCAAGTGCTATTCAATTCCAGCAGATTTTCTCGGAAAACTAAGCCATGAAAAACAAAATTTTATTCCACATTTTTCCCTGATTTTTTCATAAAAAATCGCGTAGTACCTCCATTTTACATATTATTCGATCTCCACTGGATCTATAAACCAAGGGCACGAAGTAAACCTTATTTCATAGAAAGAAGACTTTCATGAATCCCAGTGGCGATATTTCATTGGAATTCCCAATAACGGCTACCGCAAGAGAAGAGGCTCAGCCTTTCTTCTTTGAGGATGCAGTTCCGATCCAAGGTATCGGGGAACTCGTTTCAAAGTTTCCGCGGTTTTTCTGTCGCGAGGGTCATGCGAACGGTCTTGGCGAAGTTCCAGCACAAAGGCGCGCACCTTTGATCCTTCGAGGGGATCGGATGGTGGAACGAAGTTATAGACGATGTAATGGACGATAATCGAATTTCGACCCCGGTTTCTGACTAGAAATCCACGGGGGAAAGTTTAAAGGGTTTCGGAGAATTGGACCGGCTGATGAAGTTGGCCGATTCCCTCGATCTGGGTTAGATCAAAGGTGTTCCTCCACGATGAATCACGTGATCTCCCCACCTATTCGAATTCCCTGGCCCGATAGTATCATCACGGTGAAATTATCGCGACGTGATTAACTTCGACTGCTACCATCTGGTGTGCAACGTTGGATTAACATATATGCACGCGTGTACCCGCCCTCAAACGTGATGAAACGACCGTTATTGATTATCGTCAGTCCAATCAAACGCGTGTATTACTTCGGGGGGCTTGTCAATTGAATAATATTAATTAAACCGAAGCTTGGAGGAATCGGGCGTGTCCGACCCGGTGTGTCCATTAAAACGAACGAATTTTCCTCGCCTTCGATCGATTACCAAGAGAAGAATAGAGGAATTTTCCCCTCCGATCACGTGAAAATTTCTATGGAAAATTGAAGAGACCTTCGACCACACTTTTTTTACAGAGTGATTCACCTGTCACTGCCACCTGAATTACTCGTACAAAATGTTTGAAGCAAAACAATGGTATGGTATCAATGGGGGCACACAATGTAATCATCTTATTAAATATCTTGGTAAGTATTGATTATTCGACCAATATACCCTAATAGTTTTTTTATTCAGCGTTCAACAATCTTTCCGATTGCAGGGTCAAATTGTACACATTACGATACAGAAACTCAAAGTGTCTTTCATATCTCGATAAAAACACAAAATAACAAAAAACTAATTACTACATAGTATACCTCCCTTAATACCTTACAACTTTAGTTTAAAATATTTTTTCCTATAAGCAACGGTTTACAGATAATTCGGGTGGCAGCACTAGATGAATCCTGTATATCTAGAATGACTCTACGTTTATTTAATCTTGAAGTGTCTTTCCTTGATATTAAATGCTGAGGATTCACTGCTCAAAGTTACGATTACCGACCGTTTACTTTTCCGTATAAACGAGGGTTTTCGCGTGTTTCATCCGGTCCGAAGATTGGAAAGATGGGATTCGTGCGCGATCGAGAGCCACAAGGGAGAAATCTAATCTAGATTGCTTCTCGAGCCTTTATGATCAATGAAAGCGAGTGGAATTTTACCTCGAGCTTTTAACAAAATTTTCCTGCTCCAGATCAAACAGACCCCACGTGCAAACAATGGTGGATCGAGGTCGAGGAGAAGGGTTTTCCGGTGGAGACAGAGAAATACCGAAAGTTCCCGGTACACGGAATCATCGTTTCTTTCAATTCCAGGGCGTGTTTCTCGGAACCGTTTCGTAAACATTCATCAGAGCCGGGGACCTAGGATTATTTAGATACTCACTCAATAGTAGTTGTGTGTCAACCCTGACGAGGCAAATCCCAGGTGTTTGCGAACGATCGCGGTTTGGGGAGTGGGGAACCTGGATATATATTTTCCTGTGAATCAATATGGCCCGGCTAATTACATTCGATCGGACTCTGTCCGTAGAATAAACAAGCACAATTACTTCTAGCTGTGATGAATCTGTGGCTCTAAAAATTCCGCATGTGACAATTTCAAAAAAATTGGGTTTATACATTAATCGAACTGTAGAATACAGGATTTATGTGTTTATCAGAACAATATTGCTTGCAAACAGGTTTTATGTGCCTGAAAAAAATAATGCTATTTAACCGGAGTCCAATATTCAATTCATACGCATCAGTCAAAACAACGTAAGTACACAAAATTTTGTAAATACGACGAATATTCCGTATCGTTCTTTTGTGACAATTTTTTGTTTTTTTTTACTTCAATTAATCTGCTTATACTATAACGTATTTTTTATAAGAAGGCCGTGGAACTTACCAGCGCATAGTTTATTGTCCCCATTTTTGTTAGTGAGGGTCGGACATCGAGTAAACAATATATTTGTGAGATTTTTAAACGATTCACCGTGCACCATAAAAGTTTTAAAGCGGACTCGAGTTTCAAACTCTCATGAAGACCTTAGTGTAACTTGTATTTCACAAAGAACAGTGTCATATACAGTAGAATATTATGCAGAGTGAAGGAAATATACATTTGTATCGTAAAAAGAAAACAAGGAATTATTGCTAATAAGAAGCATTGGTATTCAGAACTTTAAACGACAATATCTCGAAAGTGAAAGCATTTTTCTAACAACCACAGAAATATCCATAAATTACAATACCAACTTCGATGAATCGTCTTCCCATGGCTTGAAACGGGCTCCGTTCAATTACTCGTTGCAATTACACCGCTTGTGTCTGTTTATATATGAAATAGACCGCGCGTAAGTTTCGTTTGTGTACCCTGAACACCGTCAGTGTACGTGTGAGTTGGCTTGATCGCGTACGATAACTCTCCGCTCGAATATCCCGTTCAGGGACTCGGTGAATTAACGAACTGTCTAACTTACATCGAACGAAAGATCATACTCTATTAAATCCACGGGTAGATGGAGAAGGATCAAATTGTTGCCACGGGGGACAGAGAGGATAGTTGTACGTGCAATTAATACCAGCTGCTACTAGTTAGATCTTGCCGCTTGCTCGACCAGTAATTGCGGACGCGTTTTCCATTTTTTTCTTTTGTTAACTGATGTCATGATTCGTTGCGACGGGTAGACTCATTTTACAGAATGATCGATGCACAGAGCAGCACACGAAAGTTGTAGAAGGTGTGCGTAAGTGGAAAGTAATTAGAATCATAGATAGAAAATATATTAATCATACACGAAGATATACGCTACCGCTCATAAGTATTAGGACACCTGAGCGATACGAAGACAATGGGATGTTTCGTAAAAATGATATATTTTAGCCCAATTCTGCTAACATCAAGGTATCATAAGCGTTGTCCATCAAGCATCAATATCCCCCAAACAATATTTATTTCAGACTTTCAGCAATTTCGTAGTGCCTTGTATCATTTACTGCATGCTCGATAAGTGTCGTAACACTTATAAGTGGTAGCATACTTAATAAGTATGAAATGTAAAGATCAACTTCGAAGCAAGAAAAGAGAGACAGATCGACAAACGCAAGGATAGATGAATCCCTCTTACCTTCCATAGTCATGTTATCTCCCAGCTTCATTTCGATGTACTTGTTTTTTACGATGGTCCCTCGTTGTTTTCAGCGTAAAGTTCAATCGAGAATCGATTCCCAGGGTATTCTGTCACGATCGAGCCTCTATCATCCCGTGCGTGTTACAGTTCGATGCCCTCTGGATCGCTTGTCGATCTTCTTATCGAGTTCTACGCGGTCTCCTTTTCCTCTCGACTACGGTTCGTTAAAAGGCAGGCTCGCGGACGTCCGCTCCAGGCCATAATCAGCGTCGTTTCCCGCGAATCGAATCATCAAACGCACCGTACCACGACACGTGGATCAGGTGATAAATCGTGGTACCCCTTGTTCGACTCGAAACACGGCACCTTTGAGTCCCCAGTAGTCATCCTGTCAAAGAAATTGTCTCCTTCCTCTCGCAGCTTCCAGGATCCCTCAGGGCTCAATTTTTCTCTCCTTGTTATTCAAGGGATATGACGAACATTCCGTCGCGTTCTCACTCATTGGAGGATCTGTGAAACAAGAGCAGACGTTTGTATTTTTATAGCTGACGCGCCGTTAGATTTATGGAATACCGTAAAGTCGCGCTAACTACGCGACACAATGTAATCTCAGCAGTGATAGTGAATGAGAAAGAAATAGAAGTTAACCTCTTATTAATTAATTAGACTAGAATTATTAAGACTAGAAAAAATATTTTTTTTATTCTTCAGCTGTATGTAAATTAAAATATATTTATAAATATTAACGACAATTGGTAGAATATTCTTTTTTATTGAAGAATTTCCTAATGAACATGTAATAACAGTTTCAGAATAATGCTTGAATAAAAGAAAAACTGTACGTACATATACGTGCGAGAATCCCGCTAGAGGCTAAGAGTCGAGGCAGCCGAAATTTGCATTAGCGTAATAAATTACTCGCTTAATTGGTTTGAAGAGTGATCTTCCACCAGTGGTGGATATGACGCGTAGACAGTCAACGTGGAGGTCGTTACGTGCAGTTAACGCGACTTTACATAATGTACATGCATAGAAATCACATTTATTTCACACCGTTTCTGTTATCACGGATCAGCGTGAATACAATCGATTGATCGGATTAATCCACGGTTCATTGAGGAGGCCTCGCTCCTAAATGTCGATACCGAACTATCTATCCAACGTCGATTAATAAATCGTGAATAGAGCCGAGGATAAGCCGCTATAATTGAATACGTCCCCGTCCACTTTTGTGTCGGATGCCACGGAAACCGTAAAGCCGATCGTTATCTATACAAAAAGAATTCCAGGCATTTAATTCGACCTGCGCGTAGTGTGAAAGCCCTTTACGGATTATTCTTTCGATTTGCGCTCGAATGAACGATATTCACTCTTTAATTAAACTGAAACATACGACGATACCACACGGTGTTCAAAAAATTAAAATTATTATTTCTCGTGTATGTTTCCGTGCTTTCTTGCAACATCACGATTCTGTTCCGTTTTATTCATTCTTGAAACATTTTCCGTTGTATCCGACCAAGGGTGGAAAAAAAGACACGACGCCGACGGGCGTGTAAAAATATTTCAAAGAATATATTCCACGTGGTGAACAGCTCGCCGTTTATCGCGATGTTTCCAGTGTTCCGTGAATATTCCCGTGAAACGGATGTAGAATATCGCGTGAAAATCGAAGAAGCTTTTTCGGAGTTCGCTTCGGAAAAAGTCGATCCCGGATATACACGGTGGAGGGATATATCTGTTTCGTTACCGCGGCCACTGGTAAACATTCGGCTGTTATTAAAAGAAAATACCGTTGCAACGTTATTCGAAACTCTGTGAAAACTTTTCAGGCGGTAATAGCTTTTCCAGGGAGGGGCTCCGTTTTTGTAAAGTTTCATCATGGAAATTTGAACATATCAGTGCCGAAAGCTTAATTAAACGATCCCGTCAGTTAATACAAGTTCATTTCTGTTTCTTGACTGCAGAATTATTTCTCTCCGTTTTTAATTCACGGATTCCATTCGTGAAAAATGCGAATGACAATTCATATCTCTATTGCTTGGCGAATAAAACGTTCCACCGTCTCTTTTGCACTTTTAATGAAGAGTGTGTGTATGTGTGTATGTCCCATCCCAGGTGATAAATATTCTACGTTCCGAACGAGTATCACTCGTAGCTACATATTACGACGAGAGCGGCGTTACACGACTTTATATATCCCGACCGTCGAAAACGGCATCGGAAAAGCGAAGCACGTACTCGTATCGCATAAAATTTGTAGATACTTCGAAACCCGCTCGATTCCGGGGAATGCTTTGAGTCATTTTCTACGTGTTTCTGTTTCTGTTTTTCTTTTTTTTTTTTCGTAAAACCGGAATGGGAAATAGCTTTCTCGAAATCTCTCAGCTCGACTTAAAAAATTCAGAGAATTGCGAAAACAAAAGGCCAACGTAGATGGAACAGGAACAAAAAAGAGTACAGCAGCATAACTAATACAAAAATTAGATGATACAGAATTATGAGAAACACTAAAAATAATGAACAATGTCTTGTATAGATTTATTTCAACTGCTGGATAACGACAACGCATTCATTAAGAACAAAAAGAACGTGTCGTGCACAGTTAAATGGAATTAAGGGCGTGTTTGTCGAAGCGTTTATTCCGAATTAAGGTGAAACGAAATCGGGTCGCGTTAATTCAAACTATATTTATTTTTAATCGACCCCGATTTTTCCCAGTCCTTGTCAATACAATTTCTTTAACGCACCTGTGCAATTCAGGTCAATTTCACCCCCAAAGTAAATGTTCGAATCTTAACACTGGAACTACCAGTACTGAATGTATAGTAAATAAAATTGTATAATATGGTAAAATGTAAAATGTAGCGCATAATTTAACGTAAGAAAGTACAATGTAAAATGTCTAGTGAGTTAAAAGTCAACATAAATTTTTCCAAAGGCCATTTATATATAATCTCATGTATAATCTCAGTAATCATAAAATAAGAAATTTGCAATCCGTCATTTTGACGAGTTTGGTAGTTATTTGTTAATTATATTTTTTCTTTAAAACTAAACTTTAGAAGTTTCGTTGAACCTTTTTTTAAACTTCTTCGGAACTGTAAAATGTTAGAGTAAATCTCAGAGGGCAATCTAAAATATTCTTCCAAGCCAATCCAACTAAACCTATGTCGGTATTTAGGAATTTGCCTCGTGTCGTGTAGTCTGTCAAACCAGTTCAGCGTGGATATCAAGTTAAGCGGATAAATAAAAAGAAATTTCCATACGCAATTTCGATCTATATCCACCGACCTCCCACTCACCGTGGCGTACGTTTTACGAGACCTCCGGATGATAAGGATATCTCTCAGGATTAAACAGGTGAAGCTAGAGAGGTACAAGAGACAGGCCCCCTGAAGATACTAGTTCAGCAACAGCGTGCCCCCCTGTTCTTCGCTTCTCTACCGATGCTTACAAGCCACGTACAACGTCGAGCTTTTTCGTATTCCATGAACGCCGCCTCGACTTCACCGTAAATTCGCCGAGCTTAAAGGTAAACCGCGAAAAGCTCCGTAAGTACGTCGGGCGTACCACCCTTCTGTGTATACTTGACGCGACCTGGTCGTCTTTTGAGTTATGGATACTCGGCTGGAATTCAGTACCAGGACTCGTGAATCGCACAGAACTTCATCAATCTGAAGTGACTTAAAATTATTCGTACAAATAACAAAGATTCGAAAGAACTGGAGAACATTTTAAATATTACTTGGTATCTGGACTTAAAGAGGCCAGAGAGATTATAGAAATATAAAATTTCACACCCTTGATCTTTAGATCCCGCGCGATTTTCAAATATCGGAGGATTAGAGGGGACCAAATAGTGTGAAGAGGTGATCGACCAAAAATTCTTTCAGTTCTCATCGAACTCTCCCCACTGTCTACCCTCTGTCCTCTATCCCACTCATGGTTACTCTATGGTCATGGTTGGTCAGTGGTTAGGGAGTAAGTAGGGGTCATTACCTTGAATAGCCCATCCTGGACCACTAGAGTCACTCTTCCGTCCTCCAACATTAAATTTCAAATAGACTAAAATTTAAATCTATCCCTCGATTTAGTTCAATTTACTCCATTCTAGTAACAAATTCAACCTAACCGATTACTGATATTTCAAAGTTCTCAGGTGGTTAAATCATCGAGAATGTTTCACGAACTCCCGCAAGAAATACGATAGTTTTGTCAGGAAAGAAAGCCACCAGGCCAATCGAGAGTTCGGGAAACAAAAGCTGTCCCTCGATGGTAACACTTCTCAACCCTCTCTAACCATTTTTTTTATATCCCACCATTTCGTTCGTCCCGTATCTTTTATCGCCGGACGAGTTCTTGGTCTTTTGTTTCCATGCTCCGTTTTCCAAACATCTCTTTTCAGCCCCTTCACATCCCCCCTCCCCACATTCGTCGACCTAGCTCCTCGTCCAGCTGGCTATCTCTTTCTGTCAACCCTTTCGTTATGCGACCACGACCTTGTCCCCGCAGCGCCAACCCTATCGTGTCTTTCACCGCGTACAATATTACTGTCAAACTCAAGAAATAGCAACCGAGACGAAGGTCAGGGTCACACGGCTAAACCGTCCGTTGCGAATCTTTTTCAACCACTGAGTGTTTAACTGTCTCCAGGGGAGAGTGGTGGGGATGACGTCTGGACATTCAGTGCCGTGAAGCCTTCATTCATCTATGATTTACTGTACTATCAACACTTCCGAGAATATCGGCAGCCAACGATCTCCATATGTATTCGTGACCATCCACAATTCCAGTACGTATCCGATCAACATCTTCGGGAATACCTCGCTAAACGTTATCGCGCGGCGGAACTGTCTCGTAAAGAAGTGAAAAATACGAGGTGGAAATTGTGCACACGTTCTTGCCTCTGTTTTGACATGGAAGTTTACAAGAACGAGTGGCGGAACTGTGTGCTGAGAAGGAATTGTTTGTTTGCGTTTCGTTCGTCGACAGAGACGCATAAGAAGAGCACCGCGCGCGCCACTCGAGATTTTCATGAATTTTAATGCCGGTGGATGCGCAAATCGTAACAGTTACGATCTACGCGTGTCCCTGTTGCACAAACGAAATTACATTGTCGGAACGGAAGTTAGCTTTCCTCCTGCCCTCGGTGACGACGCTGTTTTTCCGCGCTTCTGCGACGATGAAAGATCGTTTTTTCCAGGTAACTCTGCTTTTTTTTAAGGACTTTCATGATTTCTCTATCCGTCTTGTAGTTTTCTTCCTCGCGCTGTTTATATACACGAGCGACTTGAAATTAAAGCTACGGGCTTATTCGTCCGGGGGGAGGAAAGGTTAATTGAAATTAATTCCTCGCGAGTCGAGGCTCGCGTTCGAAGACTGTGGTGGTTTAACTTTCGTTCGAGGAGTTGAGGAACATACACCAGAAGTATTGGTAGAATTTCAGGCATGTATACCATAAGTGTTAGTAGAACTTTAGGAACATGCACCATAAGTAGACCACGAATATTCATGTATTTATACTGTTTTCTAATCTGCAAAAACACACTGGAATGTAAATTTTAATTGAGTTCGTTATTCTTCATGTATTATTATTAACATATTAAAGCTTCCAATGCGGGGAATAAAATTGTACATAATTTTTATAGTTGTATATTAGTGTTCAAAACTATCATTTTGCATAAACATTCGCAGTCTATCCATAAATACTATATTAAGACAGCTGATCTATATCGAAGAAAATATTTCGTGAAAATTTTACATTTTCGTGCACTTTTATTGCTACATAGAACGCATATGCGTTGCCTGTTGAACTTTAGTGCCCCCCTGAAAATTTTTTATTTCAGACTTTCAGTAATTTTGCGATGTTTGGTAACGTTTAATTTGTATATTCAATAAATGTCCTAATACTTGTGAGCAGTAGTGTATGTAGATATATTAACCAGGAGATTCGATAAACCGCTGTTCAATTTGGCCCGAATAGTGTTTTGGTCGACCGTGGACGTCTGTCTCGATTTCGTGGAACGATGTAAATGAAGCTTGTGTAATGACATTTGCAATGCGGTCGGGGAACTCGTCCGACAACCCAATATTTGCTGAATAACGTTGATAAACGCCAATGAAATACTATTAGGATGACAAACCGGCGACACCCGGCCACGAGTCGCAAACGCGTGCTACCAACTGGAGATACACGTATAACAGTTCGTCGAATCGAGTTTAGGGACCATTCGCTGATAAATCAACGTATCAAAGTGTCCAAAAGATATTCAACAATTTTCAACTTGAATATCTAAATAATAGAAATATATATTATTTTTTTCTGGTTTAGATTAAAAGGATCGAAGTTGAACAAAGAAATTCTAACGATAAAAATTCCTTAACCCTATAACGCCTGAATTTTCATTTTCATATTTATAAACATATAAATTCTAAAGCACATCTGGAAACATCAGGAGTCCCTTCTGTTCACATAGACATTACGGAATTGTCAGATATTTTTTTCATCTATCATTTTTTTTATCACTATATTTTTTTATTGTAGAACGATATATTTTGAATGAAAAATATCTTTCCTACAATTTCACCGAGTGAAATTAGCGTAGAATCTTGGAATATCATTCTGAATTATAAATTGAACATAGATCCCCGACTTCTACAGAAATTTCTACTGATCTCGTCAAGGAACGGTGAAATTACCTGTTGGTACATCGAATGATTTATTGCTTATATAACAATGACGGAATGTAATTACAGAGCTCTCAAGACATCAATTAACACGGAATTTCATAAGAATTTTCAGTGGACATTTAAGTCGGTTCGAGTAACCGAAGACACCGGGTTGGAAATATCGGTTTTTCTTGGCTGCAGGCCGCCGGGATATCTGGTAATTAGTTTGTGCAAGCTATTAACTGAAAAACCAAGCCGCAGAGCATCGTTCAGGGCCCGGAGGCGAACAGTGGGACAAGAAGAACCACGGTGAAAGATGAAAGTACGCGTGATGTCCTTGACGAGGGGGTGGAAGTCGAGCCTATCGATTTTCGTACAACATTTTGCTCGTCGGATGAACCGTGGTGCGATTTTACCACCGGAGAAAATATTCAGGCAAACAGTTTCGTTTTCCTAATCCCTTTCCCTTTGACATACTTGCGGGAAGTTCGAAAAGGAAATTGGGGAAACGAAAACTTCATGATAATGGAGGTTAAGGGGTGATTCCGCGTGAACAGAAAGAGAAAACACTCGAAAATCTTGATAGCAGTGTAGACGCACCAATAAATAGACACGTACTAACGAATGAACATTATATATAAAAACGAATAAAATAACTTATTAAAATAGGTAAATGATTAAATATTGATTTCTTCAATTCCTTGTTTCATATTCAATTTTCGCGCCACTGGTTAGAAATGTTCATTTAGTGATGAAATCAGAATTTTTTTTTTAATTTATCAATTACATTCTTCCAATTCTTTTACATTGAAATCTATACGTTATCAAAAGTTATAGATACTACAAAATCGAATTTTCATGTGGCAAATATCTATTAATATTATTATCATTTAAAATTCGACTTAAATAATTACAAAATCGCATAAGTGGTCGTTCATTGGTTTATCCTACTCAGATTCTTTACGGTGAGAACTCGAACATTTGGAATCGATCATTATACCGTAAATCCTCGACGAGTGTCACATATTTCTTGGGCTTATTATTATGTTTATTTTCAATTAGTGTGGGAAACTGTGAGAACTGATCACTTTACATCCACCATCGACCACGTAACCGATGGTTCATTCGAGTAACCGCGACCACGCAATCTTTACATAATTGCCCTGGAATGTGTTATTAAACCACCCCGGTACGTGGAAACCAAGGAGACCGTAATACGATGCATAATTCCAATGGGCGAATCGCTTCCGACTATTAATACGCCCCCCGTGCCGTGAAGTCGAAAACGTCGATGCCGCAACGAGCATAATCAAAAACCTCCTAACCCTCCGACGACCGTACCTTCGAGTATTCCCAAGTTCTGTTGATCGAATTCAATTATTCAAATCTGAGGGATCGGATACAGATGCTCGTTTTCTCTCTCTCTCTCTCTCTCTCTCTTTCTGCTACACGTTTATATGGTGGCCTGGGCGATTTATACTCTCTGAAAACTTTCTTGTTATCTATTTTTGTAATTCTTCATAGAGTCTCATAGAATTTTTGTTTAGTTTTATTAAACTTTCTGTATAGTTACTATAATGTCTGTAAACTTTGCTTTACCCTTACGCATCATTTCCCGCCGTTTCGATTAACTTTCGACGCGCTGTGCCGTTTTTACGACCTCGACTATATATCTTAACCTGTACTATAATTGGAACGCTTATTCCTATTGTGTGCGTTGTTCACGAACAAACGCGCGTTTGTTCTTTGGTACGGTATTGCGGACAGAAATACGAAAAAATGCAAGCTTTGTGGATGATGAAAAGTTTCCGTCCGCCGAACGGAATCGTGGAATCCGTTCCTTTTTTTTTTCTTGCCGAAAAGGAAGGAGGGACATTGTTGCTCGAGACGTTTACTGCATTATCACGGTATCACGCGCAGCATCAAGATACGATAAAATAACGAGAGGGAGGGAGGGTTCAAGGATACGGAGGAGTTGCACGAGGATCCCAACTAGAAATTCCACCCACGTGCGAGGGAGCTCCTCTCTGTCGATTCTCGCGTCCGTGCCTACCACCGGAAGGTGATGCAAATTACGTAGCTAAGGCCTCTACACGTGTGCTATCGCAGTTGCTTAAAGTTGTCTATGAGGCAGCGGGTAAATGGATGGTAAATTAAACTTGTCATTTCACTTGAAAAACCACCTCATGAAAATAATTAACAAAAAGTGCAGTGAATTCGTATCTTTCTGTCTGGACGTAAGTGGAACGTCCACTTCTGTGGTCAGACACGGGTGAAATCCATAGAAATTTGCAACTGAATTTGTGATTTGGGTTTGAATGAAAAATAAAATCGTGGAAAATTATATGGACAGATAAAATGAAGTTTCTGCACTGAAAAATGGACAGTTGACATGATTTTTGTGTGCCTTGGGATAAGACTTGCTGAACCACCGACGTCAATTCACTGGGATTGTTAATTCGTCAATTAAGGCAGTTTCGCTTATATCAGATTTCCCCGAGAGTGTGCAATCCTCGACTGTTTTCTCGGCCGAGGATAAGACTCAAGTACAGTATTTAATTAGTTTAACAATCGAATGAGTTCTGTTTGTCAACACTGTTGCCTTGAAATTCAATTTTAATAAAGTGACATCTAGAATCGAACAGAAAAAGCAGTAATTCATCGTATTTAAACGTGTTTCGACAAGAAAGAAACCATTGTTTGTTGAACAGAAGATCGAAATCGTGCAGGAACAGTGACGAATGGTGACAGGATAGAAAAAATGGCGTCGGTGAAGCGTGGAAAATCGTTGCCAGTTCGCGACAGAACGAAGATATACATCGTTCGAGCGAAATAAAATAACAAATACGAGATAGGGGGGAATTGTCGCGCCACAGGGGGGCGGTTCGATCGAATATCGTTCAATTATCAATGAATTACGTCAGAACGACCGCTTTATTTGCCGTGGCAAATGTCAAAACAAAAGACCCGGGAGGCCAGCTTCGATGACGTAACCGTATATCAAGCACGCGATATCGTATCGAAAGAGGTGACTGTCCCCCACTTCGGCCTCGAAAGGAGAGAGAAGAAAGAAAAAAGAAAGAAATAATAACGTAGGGGTTGTTGGGATAGAGAGTGGGCCTCGAGGATCCTTCAAAGCCAGTGGTTTCGTCCGTGCAAGGTCAGCCCCCGACTCGATAAGCCTCCACCGGATATGCACGTCCGAAGGTCAAGTATTTAGGGACCTTTCTTTTCTAATTGAATGGACCTCGGTTTGGTAAAGCAACCGAGGTACCAGTCCACAAACAGGCAATTTTGTTAATTTCACTACTAACGTACCGAATTCGGAATACAATTCCAATTGTAATATTCCATTGATGGTGTCCGAATAGTTTCCGATCTTATCCACATTGAATTGTTTCGACCCGACGGGGTGAGAATTCCATCGATTAACCCTTTGCACACGGAATTCTCTAATTCCTCCATTACTATTTGTCCTTTCAGTAAGGAGAATCAAGTGCAAAGGGTTAAGTATAATAACTGTACGGTTGATATTGATTCGTGATTCCGCAGCTTTGCTTTTACTTTTCTCTTATCCCGAGGAACTGTTTATCCGGTCACAGTGATTGCAGAAGCTCGATGGGAAACCCATCCATCTCGAGGATATATCTGTTACGTCTTTACCCCCTTTTTCGACGGACCTTACATGATATATCGCTTTGCAATGAAACGAGTATATGGAAAGAACCGTTCTGATTGATGACTGAGGAGCGCCTGGGTTTGCGATCGGGATAAGAATCTTCGTAATGTCTTTGATGAGTAACTTTAACCCGTTTCCTGCATCTTTTTGATATCTTGTAGAAAATTCGTTTTTTTTCATGAAATCAAGAACTAATAGTCATTGTAACCCACTCATACCTGAATTTCCTTTTAAAAGCAAAAGAAACATTTGATTACACATTTTGAACTCAGTAGATTGTTCAGAAAGATATTTTGTACGTAATATAGTATAACATAAAATGTGTAGTAAATTAGAAGCCAATGTAAATTTCGCCTAAAACACTGTTATAATATCAGTAATCCCAAAATAAGAAGCTCAATCCGTCATTTTTACTGGTTTGATAGTTCCAGTGTTAAGAACATAACCCTGTCGAAATTTCAATCTTTCAATTTTGTGACCTTCAAAATTCGTAAGTTTGCAGTTCGACAAATCAAATACTAATATATATTTTTCGCTAAATCCACAGAAAAATGAATTTTCTCGTGCTCGATGACAAAGGAGAGATTTTATGTCTCTCACGGGGCAGGTGGGGGAGGGCGAGGGTCCCGTTTCATAAAGGTTATCGTTGTACGAACCGGAAACCGGGCAGATTAGAGGTTTGCACGTAAGTTACTCGGGTATTCCACAATGGCGTACTTTTCCGCTGGCGTTCGAAAACGTTGGCCCACGCTGCCTGTTACCGGAAACCGGATAACTCTCTCGGTAATGGTAAACGTTATCAGTTTACGGTGAATTAAGCTTCGCATTCGGCGACTGGAATCGCGTGTTTTTTTTTCTTTTTTATCTTAGTTGTGCTCGCGTGACCGAACGAGGCGAAGCCACGCTTTTGAAAGCCTCTGGCAATTCAGCCGAAACTATCGCCGGTGAAATATTTTGCGTATCTTTCTACAACAATGGTAACTTTCTGTTTATTTTTAAAATGTAATCTCGACTGAATTTCGAACACGATCTTTCTTTTCCAAGAAGTTAGTATTAAATAATATATAGAGTTTATTCGATTCATTTTGTAACGCGCTAACTTCAATCGCGTTTGCATAATATATTTTCAGGCGAACAGTTCGCTTTTCCACTGGATGACGAAAGAATTGAAAGAAAAAGGGATCGATCGGCTCTCCCGCGTTAATGGAACCTTTTCGCTTTATTGAATATAAAGCCGGTGAGAACATTGAGATTGAGTGTAAAAGAAAAATAAAGAAAATTGTGCAGTTTCGAGGGAAAATTCGAATTCTTTCGTGTAATATACGCGGCGGGTAGAATAATTATACGCGCGAAGAATTGTTGAGAAATCCAGTCGAGGATAGACTTTAACGGATTAACAGAGGTCTTGTTCCCGACGGTAGACTGTGTTTAACCATAGGCAAAAGTCTATGGACGTGAATACCTTCAGTCATCGCGTGAGCAAGCAAATATTCGTGTGTAGTGTCCATCCACGATATTGTATTCCTGGACATGTAAAGATTCTGTTTAACTCGAGGTACATGGATTCAAGAAAGGCTAAAGCGCGACAACGTTCCTATGTCTCATTTTTCCCAAGAGAAGTTAATTTAAAGCAATTGTTAAATGAGCATTCGTCTCTGACCCTTAACAATTGAGTATTCAAAATTAAATGGCTGAATAAAATCAGAATTAAAAGTTCTACCGCTACAGAAATATTTCTTTACTTTTTTCTTTTAAAAAAGAATTATCGTAAAATTACATTTTGAATGAGTTACAGTCACGCTTTCTTCTTTACTGGAATTTGTAACGCGATATAAAACGTTCCAGCGCAGCTCTTTGTTGCTTCTTTCAATTTATTGAACTTGAAAGAATTTTGTATCTATTTTACGGGGAGAAAAGTTTAACATAATATATCGTGTACCCAAATGGACATTTAATAACGCTGCTGCTTTGGATTTTGCTCGAAGAACACCGTGCAACAATATTAAACTTCTTATAGTGATCCTTAGTCATGACATTACCATTAAGTACTCCTCCAAGCAACTTTTATCTTTCGATTGACGACATACACATTTAATATCATTTTTCACGATTCACCCGTTAACGCTATTTTTGAACGTAGATTCCTTTAACTAACCATATAAATTTATCTACCAAGGATTTTATCTTTAGGCAAAAGATTGAACCCTCCGTTAATCTACCAGAGATTGATTTATCATTCAAAAATAACATTCGGTTGCAACAGTGAAGACCGGAACAACTGAATTACTTTTCGGAATGAAGTTATAGTCCCAGTACATGTATTCTGTGATATACTATTCAATTTTTGCGTGTAAGAACGAAAATATTCCGTTGAATTTATATGCAATAAACACTGTTCACTAGTAACGAATAGCTCTGTACTGAACTAAAAAGAAATAATACCAGTACAATCTATACATTTCGCCAAACAAACGACAATACATATTATCGCGTTGTACCGATTTACACGGTGCCGTAGTACAATCGCGTAATATTTTGCAATACCAATTCATTCCAACGAGAAACAATTTACAGAAACAATTTACAGATACTAAATAGAATAAATGCTGTAAAATTTCCCACTCGACGTGCATATTTTTTAGATAGTGCGATTGAACTACACTGTATACTCGATCCTATTATTCAAAAAACATAAATTCCTCTACTAAACTCACATAGCACATATAATATGAAATCTGTTTTGAGGACAGTGTATGTTCACCGTTTCTACCGATTATCTATCTCTCCAGTAAAAATAATAATATGAAAAACAGCCATTTTCCGTACTACCTTAACCTCTTGAAGGATACTGGCACGTATGTGTACGGTTAGTTTATCTTTTATTCAAGCATTATGCCGAAACTGCAATTCGATATTCACTAAGAAATTCCCTAACAAAAAAGCACATTTTACCAGTTGACTGTCGGTAATATTTATAAATATATTTTAATTAAAAACTGCCGACGAATAAAAAAATATTCTTTCTGGTCTTAATAACATCGTCCATGAAGAGGTTAAAATCATCACAAAAACTCCATAATATTTCTCCTCTAAATAATAGTTTTAATGAAATTCAATGCCATTTGTGTATTATTACTAACATAGCAAAGCCTCCAGTACAAAATTCATAATTTCGTTACATTTTAATTCCCAGATATTCGTGTTTGTGAATTTGCATAAACTTCCGCAGTCTAGTTACGACGATCTATCATGTTCGATCGGACAGAAATCATTTCACTCGATAACAGGGGAGGCACCGTGCGCATGGCCAGCGCACGTGGCCCCCGCCAAAAACAATAACCAAACATACATAGTGTGCCATACCCGTGGAAAACGAAACCAGGCCTTCCCGTTTTCATTCCTCTTCCCCCAAACGCCGGCTCGGATCGTTCCTGCGATATCTCCGTGAACGGGGAAAAACTCTAGTCCCTTTGCGAGTCAAGAAGGAAAATGATCGTCCTAGCAGAGCGGTCGATCAACCCACTTTTATCGAATCCAAACGAGGGAAAGGGAGAAACGACGAAGTTAACGAAAATATGAGCACACCGACTAAATCACGAATAAAAAAAAAAACTGAATCTCTCGGTGTGTATATGTTCCTTTATTTATTTATTCTCGATTTTTGATCATTTCGACGAAACGTCGCGTGTTCCATTGGGGACAAGGACCAACGAGCGACCATCCGCCGCCGCGTCGCTCGATCGACTGAGTGAGTCTCCGCTCCCCCGTACGACTCGAATCGTTTTATTCCATCTCCCACCATCTTGCTCTCTCCCACCCTATTCGACGATGTATAGGGCTGCCGTGTACAGGGTGTCTCATAACGCGCGACTCTGGGGGGATGGAGTGTGGGCATCTCGAAAGAATTCGTCTATTTCGGTCAATCGTGAGGTATGATTGACACTTGAATCGAATCGTTAAGGATCGAAAAATTTAGGAGGAATCTTGTCATGATAAATTTAAAGAAAAAAGTATTTATTTTCCTGGGAAACAAATTTGAGACCGTCCTGTTTTGGAGCGGTCTGTAGAGGACGTCTACCACTGAATTTGTTAACGCCACTCGGTTCAAGAGGATAGGGCGCATCCCTTAAGTAGAGAGGTTTCTCTTTCGTCAGACCGTACCACGATACTGGGACTGGGCGTAGGAAAACTAGCTATAGAAAAATTTATACGCATAAATTCCTAATTACAGTGGGTGATGAAATTATTATGAACACTTCGAAGTACCACTCATTTGAATTTTTATTAAGAAGGGAATTGACAATACACTTATAATAGTACCTTCTTTATTACAAAACATATTATTATTCTATATGAATTCAAGTAGGAGATAAACAATCCTCAACAATCAATATTTATTTCGGTTTCGTACTTTTTCACATTTCCGTCTACATACATATATCGATGAAAATGACGATACAAAAACTGTACAGAACTTCTCTAATCCTCTACGATTGAATTATTATTTATTGGTCTGTCCAAGATACATTCTTATTTAGTACATCACTCTTATTCAGTGGAAATCGCGCGTTTTCCACTTCCGTCACAATTAAGGCACATTTCCACGTGGCAGTAAAAGTGTCACGGCTTTTCCTGTCGCGACACTGTATGACAATGTAAATCAACGTCACGACAACATCTATCTAGTTTTCACGACGACGGAAGTCATAACATTTAGTGTCACGACCGTAAAATTCACTGTCACGTGGAAACGTACCTTTATCGACAGAATAACGCGTGCAACAATAATCCACGCGAATTCCAGCCTCGTGAGCAGCAAGTCGACTATCTAATTTGCCCCCCCCCCCTAATTCCACGCGATAATGACAGACAGGGGAGGATGGGCGGGGGACGTCTTCGGTTCCGTAGGTAATGCGGCTAATCCGACACGAGGTCCTCCACTATACGAGCAAGTAGCGAAACGGACCCTGGGTTGGGTGAAACTTCCGGGGCCATTACAGCGAAGAGCACGTTACATTTTCCCCCCACCCCTCCCCCAGTCTTTGGCCACGATACTTACCAGAATCTTGACGTGCTCTTAGAAACTCTCTCTTGAGCTATCAGGAGGCCGATGCTGGTATCACGAATGGAAAATGGACGTTTATGGCCTCTCGGTTCTGTTCCATCTATCGATTGACGCCTACCTCATTAGGTCATTGCTGTTTATCGTTATATACGGTAAACTTAATATGATCAGGAGCGTCAGCCACGACGCGACACAAAAATATCGATCGTTTAAATCCCCTTCATCGTTGGAATCTTGATCCATCGGCTTTAACCCTTTAACCCGCAAAGTTGCACCGGTGCAACACTTATTTTAAAAATGTATCAAAGTCTGTCTTCGGTTAGTATAGACTCCTCTCGATTATTGTCCCGAACTCGGATCCACGCCAGGACAATAATCTTATAGGGAGAAATGCTTCAGACCCTCGTAAATTCGTTTTCAGATTGATTTTGTGATTTTTCGAAACGCGTAGGAATTTATTGATACAAAATCGACGAACCAACCACAGAACATTCTCGTGGCCCCTTGTCGAAATTCTTTTCTGTTTATTCCCGTTTCAGCGAAACGTTTTCCGAGGCCTCTGAACGTTTTCCCGCGACACTGGGGAAATCCGTGTCGGAGAAAATTCCAGGCCAGTAGGTGATATGTGTGCATGCACATTATACAGCCTGGTTGCTGCGCTTTGAAACAAGAGGACTAGCTGGGGACAGCTCGTTAAAACTTTGATATCGACACACCAGGTCCTCTGTGTTCTACGAAACCTCCGTCGACAATTTTCGTAGAACCGCGTGTGGACGTTGCGGTAAATACGCACAAATTCCAATGTACAGTTCGTGGCCAAAAAATTAGGACTGCCTATAATTATCCAAATGTTTCGTGGTAATCGTGGAATGAAAAGATCAGAGTGTAATTTAATAATAAATTCCATTAGCTGCTAAAGTACGTACATATAATTACATATTGATAATGTATATATTATTGCACGTAATTCCTTATTATTTTTTTACTTTTACCAGGCAACTCTCCCGACATGCTGTAATAAAAGCAAAGGGGGAAACACAAATTATTAATACATATTTATGTAATATATACGTACGTACCTTAGTAATCCATTCAATTATACGATTACCGCGAAAAATTTGGAAAATTGTGGGTGGCCCTAATTTTTTAGCCAAAGACTGTACAACAGAAAACGTTTCATTAATAAATATATCAATATTAATATTGATTTTTCTACGACAAAATTTATCACAAGCTATAAGTTCCTCTTTATAAAATTCTATAGTAATTTTCAAAATTGTCTGGATAAAACTCTGCAATAATTCATTTTTTATATAATTCTTCCCCCTATTAAAAATTTCCCAGCACCTCAGCAACTCAAGAAATATTATTTCTAAATTTTTAGCACGAGCACATAAAAAGATTACGCCACCACTGGCCTGGGCTAACGAAATTCCACGATATCACGTTATTTCTACGTTTCTCCCGGTTCTACTTCTTCCTGTACGGCGTCGGATAATCCGTGAGAACGCTTCCCGTTGAAAGTATCACCCCGGGACCCCCTAGGATCCCGCCCTTGTTCGCCAGCCAGCCGTTTCCGCCGAAAAATCCGGCTGGATCGAGCCTGTCCGTGTAATATCCAGCGTCGTTCGCCCCCGCAACCTGCAGCAATCCGTTCCCGTTTCCAAACTGCTTCCCCTCGCTGTTCCCTTGGACTCCAAGATTGTTCAGCGTCTCCTTCAACTGGACGATACGGTCCCGTAGGAAAGTTTGCGGCGAGAATTGCACGTTTTGCGACAGGGGCGCGAGAAACCAGGTGAGAAGACTCGGTTTCGCGGTGCTGGATCCGTCAGGCTGTACAAATGTAATATTGAAAAATATAATATTAAAATCTTAACACCGGTTAGTGCAAAAAATAACGTGGTGAATAAGATTGACCGTTAGAGTGCAAAGGGTTAAACACTGACCTTCTTAGTGGTTCCATCGTTTGAACTCGATGCAGAAGTGTCTTGATCCACGCCTGTCCCCTCTGATCGTACCTCACCGTCGATCTTGTTCGTGGATCCGTCAATGAATGTGTCCAGGGCTTTCGAGTGTATTCCAACGATCTAAATATTTAACGAAATTAAATCCAATTTGAGGTACACGAAAATTCTGTTTCACTTTTGAACAGAAGTCGATAAAGCTAAGTGTGAAGTTACCGTTAAAAGCAGTAGAAAAACCAACGCTGACGGCATTGTATATCTCTATCCTAGCGACAATACCGATTACACCCAAAAAACACGTTTCCAGAAACTTCACAGAATTTACAAGGAACGTTACAGTCGAAATGCAGCCGAGTTGAAATATGTCCAGTATATATATGCATCGTTCCTTACACCTCGTGTTCCCTTTATCGTATAGGGGCACCCTCATGACTCGCAGATAAGGACGAAATTACCAAATTGTACGTATATGTCCATTCATATGGGCATAGGACGGATTGATTCATGTCGAACCCATTTCCCTAATCGCAGTGAAACTTGACGGCTTCTCCAATCGGAAAACGCTGGTTATTAACAATCAAGGACACGGGTGGTGTATTCCGTACGCCATTGATATGGAGAACTCTTTCATTTCTCTAATATTTTTCTCGAAAAATGTCTTCTTAATCCTAATTATCTACAATTAAACTTAGAAAATTATTCAATTAAAGGATAAACAAAAAACTTGCTGCTGTATTTTAAAACTGCGAAGAAAGAAATTACGTATTCATAGTCTGTGTCCTTGAAAGTTAACTATTCGCGAAGAACGAACTACAATCTGATTGGTGTTCCGTTTACTAGTTTACCGATGCACACTCACACTCGTAAGTATTCGAACACTTATCGAATATGCAGTGAATGTCACGTGGCATTACGAAATCTCTGAAAGTATGAAATAAATATTGTTTAGGGGATGCTGAAGCTCATAAACAACGCTCATGTTGTACAAACTAATAAAACTGGCCTAAGGTATATTAACCTCTTGAGGAATATGGCACATCCTATGTTATACCTATATATTATATCTCTACTTATATACTTATTGTACTGCTTACTCTTATTTTTGCGGAAGCATCACATTTTTCGTACAGAATAAATATCCTAATAATTACGAGTGGCAGTGAACATCTAGAGTAATCGTACAAGTAAAATATAATATTAACTTCTTTCAATTTTCTCTCAGGATTCCACTGTTTCTGGAACTGTATCAAGAGGAACGCGAAACGATTCCGAGAGAACCGGTCGACCTTTCATTTTTTACCATTGTATTCAACCGTGTTCCCATAACTGAATCGCCTTGAAGGATCCATGTCTTCCATTCCCTTTTTTCATTCCATGAGATCGTTACCGGTAGCCTTGTGCAAGGTCGCAGTCTCTCTCTCGAGAACGAAAGTCCCAATCGTGTTCCTGAACCGCCACTTGTTTCGCCGCCATCTTGTTTTGTTCCCCTTTTCAGTTCCTTCCGATTCACTTTCGTCCCAGCTACATTCCATACGAATATATCTCTATCGTTTCCGTACAGTGACCACCAACGCATCTGATTAATTCGCGACAAAAACATAGTGATATTATTCGATTCCGATTCGATTGTTCAGAAGATCGATTCCCTTAGATAACACGTCACTGTCATATATAACACATACACCAACAGCCAAAAGTACGGGACTGAAAAAAAGTCTGATAATGAGAGAAAAAAATTTGAAACTCAAAGTCACCCAGGTATCTAAAAAAAAAATCTATTTGTATCCATCCGATGCGTCCCTTAAAACGCTTTAATTACAATGTTTAATTTAGATAATAATTCTTATTGACTCACCCTGTATATACCGATTCCATAACTTTCATTTTATCGTAACAGAATAATCAGTTACTGTTCCATCACTCAACTCTGGTACCATACTTTTGTCTGTGCATTATACTTGTCAGTGAGGTGTTACCCAAGGGAATCTTCTAAAAAATCGAATCAGAATCGAACGCATCCCCACTTGATATACAACTCAAAGGAATGAAACAGCGCTCCGTTTCGAACCCCTTTTTTTCCTCCCTGAAGGTCTCCGATCGAACGTCGATAAACAGCTGAATTACCATAAGCGCCGTCCCGTCCAGTGTCTCCGGACAGTCGCAAAGAACCAGTTGCATATAGCGGGAAAAGCATCGACCGTGGTTCACGGACACGGTCCGCATGCCGATGGATCGCGAACTTAATTTAAGTGTCACGATAGCCAGGCCAGTTAATACACCTGCGGAGACGTGACGGAGGAACCCGGGACTCGTTTACGTACGCGCGATCACACGTAGAATATAGGTGTGCGCGGCGAGGACGAGCTGGAACCGTTACCAGCTTGCTCTGCGTTCCCTCGTTCCAGTCGTGTGTCTCGTGATCGTTCGATCGGGCGCTCGATCCGATCAAGGAAAATCGAAAGAATTCCCTGTGGGGGGTGGTGGTGTCCAGCATTTTCGGACCGGTCCATCGAAACGGTGGCCACGTAGTCGGCCATTGGCGAGCAAACTGTGTGCACCACAGGGACCAAATTTCGGCGCGAACGACGTCATCCCTAGAGGATCGGACGCTGATAAGAAAGTGTTCAGATTCGTGTCTTTGAAAAGTTGTGACCTTGAAGTGATAGAAGTTACTAGTTTTTAATTTTAAAAGAAGGAATTCGAGGGAAATTGTTGAGGTAGTTTTCGGGATTGGAGCTGTCGAAGTGTGTTTGAAGGACCATCATGAACACCGTTTGTTGTCTCTTTGTGACCCTCCTGTTTCACCAGGTGAGCAATGATCGTAGGAACGTTCGTGGTATCTCACTTCTTAGTCACTCTGTGTATCCACCGTAATGGGGATCTATGAAAGTCTAACTTTAGGATACCCTTGAACTCGAACCATAATGTTCTCGTTAGTGGAGGAGGGGGTTCAAATATAGGGGTCTAAATATGGGATAGTTCAAATATAGAGTCCTGTTAGATGCTTCATTCTAACAGAAATAGTGTGAAACTGCGACCCAAGAAAGAAAGAAGTTTACTTTAACTGCATATCATATAGCAAACGATATACAGTAAATCCTGGATAAGTGCTAATGGTCATATGCGACTGAAACGAATATCGTTGGTTTCGGAACTCCAAACTCTATCACTTTGTTAAACCTCATTAAAAAATCAGCTACACCTGGGGACTTCTTCTTGTCAATGGCCAAAAGCCTTCGAACACTCGTCGAGGATTTACTGTATGGGGATCGTAGGATTCGGTTCGAGTCGAATGGTTCATTAACACTTTCCTCCTGCAGGCTATCAGCGGGGTGGTCAGAGGTCCGCCAGCGTTTTCAAATCCTGTGTACTCAGATTCTTATCTTCCTGCAGCCATGCAGGTAAGTCTTGCGCTTAATTAAACGGGACTTAATCACGCACCCTACCCTTTCGTCGACGGAAATTTATGACGCTTCACGAGACGGGGACGATTTCATTACCTACTGAACGTTTCTTTACACTTGCCCCCCCATTAGAACAATACCTAGGTCGACCAGCACCATTCTTCTATTGACCAGTAATGAATTATGCTCCAAAAATAATATATATTATGTAATAATAATACTGATATAATATTTATTTATAACCGGGTTATAAACTCTTTGATACAATATACAAGTATATGGAAGTCTAGAGGAGAAACAAAAAGTTTAGATACACAATAATACGTAAAAATACACCAGAGTTTATAAAAACTGATAGTTTAATAAAATTTCACAAAAGTTCTACAGGACTATATAAAAAATTAGAAAAAAATGAACAAAAAAACGAACAAAAATTACAAAGGCATTTGCAAGAATATACAGAAACTTACGATTATGTAGAAAGTTATAAACATAAATAGAAATAGATCGATTGACACGAAACAACCGCACCTGGTACAGGTGATATTCCACGCGGTGGACCAATTGAAGCTACTCCAGTTAACGGAAGCGATTGCTAACACCTCGCCCATCAGCCACATAAACTGGTACGAGCAGAATCAGGAATTTTCAACAGCCTCAACGGAAACAGAGACCACCCAATCAGACAAGGGAATAGAGGAAGATGGCGTATCGACGGAAATAATCCCTGAAACGTCGAATACCGTAGAAAACACGACGAAATCGTACGAAATCGGCGAGGAATCGACGGAAAACACCTCGAGTGAACCGATCGAAGAAACCTCGAACCATCAGGAATCGCCAGAGGTGAACGCGGAAACGCCAGAAACGAACTACGCGACACCGGAGACGAATTACGAGACGCCGGAAGACGTGCAAGACGTCCAGGAGACGAACGAAGAAGTCCCTGAAGAGAATCATCACGAGTGGAGTCTATCCACCGTCGACACGAATGCTTCTTCCGCTACGGAAACGACCGCAGGTAGTGATGTGCCATATTCGAAATATCGATACTTTTCAATTGAAATATCGATACTTAAAGTGACGAGATATTACAGTATCCTTAATCTGAAAATATCGAAATTTCAATACAACCGCTGAATTTGCTGTAACGTAACAGATCGTAAGGAAAATGATATCAATCGCGAACTTCCTATAATGTTTTTGCAATTGGTCGATATCTTTTCCATGTTGTTACCTGATAATCTGTCTTACCAAATATCTGCTTGAATAATGATTCATTTTTTATTTTTTCGATTTTTTACTTTTGATTTAATTGCTAGTATCGATACCGATAATATTGATATTTTATTCCCCATACTTTGAGTATCAATACGTATGGATACCAAATATCTATACCAAATTTCGATACCAAATATCGATACAATTCAAATGTATCGCCATCACTGACCGCAGGATCGACGAGTATTTCGACTGGTTCGTTATCGGTCGAGGAATCGATCGAGCAAAAGAAAAAGGAACCCACTGTCGAGAGCGTGGTCCAGGAAGTGTACGAAATTCTACGACCTACACCATCGGAATTCCTGGACGTGGACACTGCGACCATGACGGAGTCGAAAAACGCCGCAGGAGTTTCGGTCGAAAACGAAACGGAGCACACTGAAGACGAGAACGACGAGAACAGGTGAAGAGATTTTACTTATTGTAGTTTTTGTTGAATTTTTTAATTCTGTGTCGTGTTTGTTGTTCGCTGTTCCTCCTACAATTTGAATACTAGTATTTAAGCCTGTCTTTGCCAGGCTTTACTATGGTACCGCAAAGATATTGAGCTAGGCTCATTTCAAACAATTAGGTGCTCAAAGTATACTTCTTTGAAAACAACTTACTTTTTGTAAACAACTTATTTGATTTTTTTAAGAGTTTCATTTCAACCTTCCTGGTCTTCGGGATGACCAAAAAAATGCCTCTTGACAGATTTTGCTAACAAACGCGCAGACACGTAAAGCATCTTATTATATAGGATATAGGGTGAACCAAAAAAGGGTTCATAACTTCCAGGATAGATAATACCTAATGAGGAAAAAAAGTCCTATTAAACTTGGCCCGAAAAATTACTATTTTCAAACAGTGTTCCATTTTAGTTAAAGCAACTGACGGTTCACGCGTCTATGCGAGAGAGTCGATTTATTTGAATACATCAATCGACTTCCGAGGAATCGGAAGAATTGTTGCCATACATTCACATCTACTATCGCCTAAAATTATCAAATACACGAATTTGTTCGAAATACCAGCCCAATTTATTTAGACAAACAGGTGTCTAAATGGTTAACGAGACGGTCCTTTCGAACCCAATTTGTGTAGGTTCACACGTCTAGGCGAGAGGGTCACGCAAGTGCCGAGGCCAAGCCTAATCAGCTACTTGAAACGCGCCCGAGTGCCGCCGAGCGCGACTCTTCAGCAGCTGGCGAACCTGTACGACTCGCTGAGCAAGGACGCGAGGAAACAAGGCTTCGGCAAGTACACTGGATACTCCGACGAGGTTCTAAACACCTTGGAAACGTCCGCAGAGGGTGGGATCGTGCCACAACTAAAGCAACTCTTGGAGAAGGTCCTGGAACGAAACGAACTGATGCGAGTGGACTCGAGGAACAAAACCAGACAGGCTATCCAAGATCTGAACGATCCGTCGAGCAGCCTCAACAAGGAATTGAGGCCCCTGTTACCTTTACGATACTCGCTTTAAACGGTTCAGGATCGGTCTGTTGTATTTAGAATTAATTTCTGTTTTTCATTCTAGAAGGAACATTAAACCCTTGCCTTATAATGACGAGTCAGACTAAACAGTCGTCGAAAAAAATCATACGACAATGGGTTAATCAGCGTGATATAAATATTCGTGAAACGAACCGAACGCCTGAATAGAACCAATAGACAAGTAGCCATAAATCGATGATCAATCGATCATGTTTTTGTTTCTCTTTTTTTACAATCTGAAAAAACATCGATTAACATGTTGTAGATACCAATCAGGAACTACCAATAGGAAGTGAATCGAAATGACTGAATAGAAGTCGAGAAAGTAATTTCAGTAGTGATATTCCAACGACGTTTGAACCGATCTACACGTAATATCTTTAAGAAGCCCAGGAAGATACCTGGACGCGGTAACAACACCGTTTATGTATAATTAATGCTCAATAAAAAGCTTCTGTATTCAATCGACCCGTTGACTCATTCAGCCAGAACAGTCAGGCTAACGTGAGGATAATTATGAATACAATAAAGTATTGACTCATGAATTCGTACCAGCTATAGTCAAAACGAGTAAACATATTTTAACAATTAATTTGTCACAAGAATAATTAGTTGTGCATTCAAGTGTTAGGTATCGAATGTTTCTAATCAGTATGAATATATCATCGAAATAAAATATAGAATAACTCACGAGATCTAGGCACATCGAGGGGGGAGGGTGGCCAAAATTTCGCGAATTTCAACAATCCACCTTGACCCGTCGTTCGAACCAGAGACGATATTGTTTATTGCTCGGACGATATGACCGGGACACAGAGCCCACGAAGCGGTGTCGTTACGTGCCCCGAATAGAAATCTCGTTAAGCAATTCTCTGTGTCGATGGTTTGTCCCAAGGAGCCAAAGGCGTAGAACGAAAAACAATGGGGGGATGCATGGGACCACGAACACAATTACACTTCGTCGGTAGTGTCACGCCGTTGCGTTGCACGTCGGTATAAATGGATTTTGAAATCGATGGGTCCTTCAGTACGGTTCGTTTCGCCTCGAACGAAAGGAATAATCGAACGAGTGACATGAAGATTCACACATTGGCGCTCTCTCTTCTTTGCGTAAGTGAAATTTTCTCAAAAAGAAAAAAAAGAAATCTAAATCACACCCTTCCCTTAATCAGCAGTAAAATTGAATTTAAAATCTGTGCGCTGAGAAAGCTTGATTAAAAATAAATTGAGAAATTTCGACGGAGGTAGGTCACCGAACAGAGTTACAACAATTAGAACGTAGTTAGTGTTCTACCAGTGCCCCCAAGAAATTCATTTCCCCGGGCAGTGCGTTTAATTAGAGTAGTAAATGTGACTCGAACAGTGAAAAAGAATGGAAACAGATCTCCTTTCTTTAACGAAAAGTTGATTCAATTTAAATGAGGGTAGGTACAATCAGTGGTGTTCTTAGCATTTGTACCACCCGGCGCGGTAATTCGTAGTGTCACCCCCAATCCCTCAATATTATATAAAATGTTTGGTCGTTAGAAAGCATGGATTTAAGAGTTCGTAGGGAATATCATATATTGTAGGAAAGGGCTGACAGTTGTAAAATTGGCAAAAATGTAATTTTCTAACATACGTTTGAAAATATTGGGTGTCACCCCCACGATTGTGCCAGTCTGGGTGCTAGTTAATAAATTAATTCTGAGTCTCGTCAATTATAAATGGGAAACCAAATGATTTACAAGCGCAAAAACCTGGGTTTTTCTAAGTCGAACCATCGGAGTTCCCAATATATCCCCTGTCGTTAGTGGTGCTTACATCAGGCCCTCCTCCTGTTCCCATTGTCACCAAGTTTCTGGACCCCAAATGGGACCAAACGTGCACATTTTTAATAATGGACGAAAACGCGCGTATTTTCAGCTCTCCGTGGCGAGAGTGCAATCGAAGCCGCAGATAACGAAGCTATTTCCGGTCCAGGAGGCCGTGGAATACCATCAACGAATTGGCAACGAGACAAAACCGTTGGACAGGTTTCTCGGTAAGTTACGAGCCACGTACGACTTTGTCTTCCGAAAACCGGAGAACACCAGCAACGTGGAGAAAATATTAGCAAAGGACGCACCTGATCCGGACGTGAACGCGTTCAAATTGATCTGGTCGAATCGGATGCAAGAAAGCTCGAGGAAGAACAATGTGGATGCAGAAAAGTCTCGTCCGACCGAGCACGTTTTCCGTCTAATGAGGGACGATTGGGTGAACGATATTCAACCTTTGGATCAGTTGGAACCTCTGGAACCATTGGATTTAGAGGACGAAACGGTTGATAAAGACAGCGAGGTGGAATTTGTCACTCCGAAATCCAGTCTACAGTTTCCTGTCACGTTAAGCAGACACCTTGTCGACTGGCTTGGATCACTTCTGGGGGTCACTTACGGGGTCTACTCGAAGCTGGCCAAAGCTATTTACAATAATAACACTACAGTGAATAATTGACGGTAATTAGTGCAAGGAATGCGTATTTTGTCGGATAAAATGGAAATTGAGATTCGGATCCGTTTCAGGGTTATCGTGTGATCAGTTTATCGAAAAGGATTCAAGGATGATCTTCTGGTCAAGTAAAGCGAACGACGGTTCTTTACACTTGTTTTATTCAAAAATATCTCGGTCTGAAAAATACATGTGTCACATTTTGTCCATTTTCTCTTTTGGCAATCATTGTATCATACAATAACAATCGTTTTTTTTTCTTCGAGTAACACCTTATTGTAAATGCGTGTTCATTGTTAAAATACTTTATCATTGTATCGCCTTATGCACGATGACCACCACTGTGAGCATCGAGATCTTATAACTAATTAATTAATTTTATTCAGAAGTAAAATGTTTTCTTAACCCAGGATAGTACAATGTCAAAAAAAAAAAACGAACAAAATACTCCATACCAACCTGCTCCTCTGCCTGGGTTAAGGAAACGAAAAAATTAAAAAAAGTTTAGGAAGAAGAGATAAAATACTGCTATTTCTCGTACATTGAAAGTCTTTGGTTCTATTATGACGCGGCTTGAATCTTATCTTAGAGCCATTTGTTCTAAAGTAATATCTAATAGACATTTGATTGACTTCGAAACATCTTTGTCGTTGCCGAACATAATCACAAATGTTAAACTCTACAGTGGGTCGATGTTTCGAGTGAACCGAATGACAAAGCAAATTTATCTTCACTGTAGATGACGTAGGTTATCAAAAAATCTGTATTTTTAATTCTACAGCACTAATAAGAGAAAATTGATAATCGTTTAATTAACTAAAGAGAACTCCAAGAAATATAATTGATTTCTTTCAATTTTTTGACAACCTAACTTAGTTTTTATGTCAAAATTAATTTTGAGCAATTTTACTGTTTTCAGTTACATTGGCCACTATATCGGCTTTGGACAATAATTTGTTGCAAAGATAAAATTTAACTCTTTCATGCATAATTACATAGACATGGTAAAAGGCAATTGAATAAATGCAAAAGTAATGAGAACTCTCCCCAGATATACTAATTTAAATATAAAAAATATATTAAAAACGATTATTTAATCAAATATATTCGAAATTAAAGAATATTATTTTGCCGAATATTCTTTGATTAAATTTTTGACTTCGTATTACAAGAAGCCATTAATAGTGCACGTTCTTTGAGCATTGCAAAATTAATATCACGTTTTTTTTTAAGCTATGGTAAAAAATTACAAAGAATAAATCGCTGCCGAATCTTTAAAGAACTTACTTTGGTTGCTAGAATAAAAATTCCTATTGCTTTTGCCTTAAAAAATAGTAAAAAGATAATTTAAAAAAAATAAAATAAAAAATCATACGAAATAATGAATGAAAGTGTATATGCTGAAATAAAAACACTGACTGATTGTGAGTTTGATCGCGCATGAAAAAGTTAAAAAATAAAAAAATAAGTAATAGATTAAAACATGATGAGTGAGAATGAATGCTTTCCTAAAATATGCACTATGCATTTGTTGCTAAAGATGAACACGGACGAATCAGAGATCAAGTTCAAACAACATACCTACTAAGTCTCTTTCAGGTAAAATTTGTATCTTATTTATATACATAAATATTCTACAAACTGTATAACGACGATTATCGGCAGTATACTATTACTTAACTACTGGTACTCGTTTCGAGAAATTGTTATCCTAATGGCAGATTGGTTTAAGTGTCTCATTCAGTAGTATTGGTCATACTTATGATCCAAACATATTCCATGTGAGATTAAGAAAATGCATTTAGAACTCTATCTAATTATAGTTGTCGTGATCGTAGACTAGAATCAGTAAAGAAACTATATTCTTCAAAGCTAGTTTAAATTAGACAAACGGTGTGCATTTATACAAAATTATCCCTCTCCCTTTTGTACAAGTACCAAATCAGACTGACATAAACTTAAAAAATTAAGTATTATCTTCATGCAAATAATAAAACTTAGTGCATAGCCCTCGCTTCAGAGTGCAACCGCTAAGAATACAAATTTTTAGGTTGTGTTCACGGAATACTAATTATTAAGTGTATTACAAAATTTCATGGCATTAATTTTCTTTACAGACGGAAAAATAGCTAAAAGTCTTTATTTAGAATGCAAATGGCGCTCAGTGATATGACCGCCATCAATTTTCGTTGAAATTTACATCGTTCGACGCCGATGAAAAATTTATTTTAATTGCACCTCAAACATTTAGTGCTGCCCCAATCATTTTCTTTTCAAGTCCTAGAATATTCTTCAATTCCTAATGTGTCTAACGAATTTTCTATTTGTGCTAACCTCAACACACTTCGTAAACAGCCTTTATTGCTTTGGACTTACATCAGATTATCGACTTACGACTAAGATGGCATTAAGTACCTTGTATTTTGAGGCAGAATCTCGTTCATGTTGACAGCCTGCTGTTGCAAAACATTTGCTTCTTTCATTGCTTGCTCTTTAAATGAGGAAAACGTATGTATTAAATTTTGATCTTTCTGGAGATTCTGAATGTACTGAAGAAATTGGTTGGGTTCTTGCTTTATGAACCCATCCTTCAGGAAAAAGTTCACTTCCTGTTTGGGCATTACACTGATTTCAGGAGTCTTTTCAAAGGATTCCTTCTGATCTACATAGAAAGTATCTTTCTTTGTTCTATTCCTCCTGATTCCTAAATGTGTTTGAGTATGTTTGTTCAAGTGATCCTTTCTAGAAAATGCCTTTTGGCATACCGAACAAGCAAAATTCTTATCACCAGAGTGAATAACATAATGCCTGGTTAAATGCTCATTCCTTTTGAATGCTTTTTGGCACACAGGACATTTGAACGGTCTTTCATCCGAATGGCCACGCATATGCTGATCAAGGTGCTCTTTCCTTTTTAACATAGCACCGCATTCTTTGCATTGATATTTTCGTTCCTGAAACAATGTTAAACATTTAAAAAATGATAAATAGCTTAATGAATTTTTGTAATTCAATGCATACCTGTATATGAGCTTGAATGTGCTGCTCTATTTCTGCCTTGTCTGAAAATGCTAAATTACACTCAGGACAGCAATAGAGCGTTGAACCATCTAGACCAACACTGATTTTAATTTCTCCAGTCTTAGCTCTAAATTTCATTTTTCTTTCAGTTTTAGGAGAATCCGTCTGTATTTGCTGCTCTACTTTCACACTATGCACCATGTTTCCATTTTCTTGCTGGTTCTCGACATGCACATTTAAATCATTTGGATTAATGGATACCATCATATGCTCAGGGTTCATAAAAGTGGTTCCATTCTGTAACTGAGCGTTCCTAAACACTGGAACACTAGGAATGTTAAGAATATTGTTCTGCGTGTGTTCCACTTTCTCTTCTTCAGTCTTGTCTTTCTTTACTTGTTCTGTTTGCAACTTAATTAACTGTTGCAATGTCAGCGGAAGAGTGGTAGCTTGTAACTTCTGAAAATATTCTGCCATGGCACTTTGTTGCTGGACCTGGACTTGAGAATCTTGCTGAAAAAAAGTCACATTTCTCATTCAGTATAAAGCTAGAAACATATTCTATACATCTGAACACAGAAATATAGTACCATGGCAGATGTCTTAGCTTCAATTTCATTCCTTGTATCTATTTTAACATTCTCTGGTTGAGAGGTAGAAGGCAAGTACACATTAGGTATGATCCTTACAGGTAAAGTATTAGGCTGAACTCCTAATATTGGGTTGTTTTGATTATAATTAGGAATGTTAATAGCCTGAATACCCTGCTTCTCACAGAGTTGCATGAGAGTATTGGGATCTGGCCAAGCAAGTATTGGTCCTGTGTACTTGTTAGTCGAATTCACCTAAAATTAAAATGTATATAACTGTCAAAGAGAACTCGAACGAAAAGGATCTTAACTCGGCAAATTCTGCGAAATCTCACCAATAAAGTCTGTTTCGGTTGATGCGATCCGGCGGCGGTAGTGTAAACAGCGGTTTGTTCCCCGTGAACAGTATCACCGCTGGTGAATTTCAACGTTGAACCGGGATTCGGTTGAGACGTTAGCTCCGAAAACTGAGGAAGGACCCCCTGGACAACGTTGCTCCCGGAGAAATCCATTTCACCGCGGAAAGGTACGCGTCTCCAGGATTCAAACATGCGATCGTTTATAACCTCTAGTATTCGCCACCGAGTGGCACAGAGTGAGCAACCACGATCACGTATCCAGATTCATATTTTTTTTTGTCGTGCAAAACCACAAGCTACTTTACGGACGAAGCATCGGTGAAAAACACGAGTTCGTTAATTAAATTAAAAAACACTTCTTCAATGACGATACATCGTAACGTAACGCCGCGTCCTGTGCGTTTCTCCAACATGGCCACGATAAAACACTATCCCGGACGTTGCTTTGAACATCATAAAATACAAACGATTAATTCCCCCATAATGTAATTAATGCCTATCTATTCGTTTCTCTTCTAAAGAGTATTCATCATATGAGAGAACAATAATAAACACATGTTTTTTTTGTCATTTCAATTAATTAAAAATTCGTGGGGAAAACATTATTTCATTGGGGTGGCGCGCCTGGATGGCATCTTTCTGTTTACAGTGGACGCTTGTCAAACTTCAAACGTTGGAATAAAAATAAACATTTCACTGGGGGATTTTCGGAGTCGAACTTGGATTGTTCTGTCAATTATTTGAAGTAATTGGAAAATGGTTAATAATATTCGAGGAAACGTGAATGTACATGACTGAGAATTGTTAAGAAGGGTATTAAATTTTATTGATTTCTTACGATTCCGTTAAATACCTAATACAGTATTTACTGGTGCTGTAATAGATGAAGTCCTAATCCCCTTCAACATCCAACATATATTGCTCTGACCATTTGTTGTCCAAAACTAATGTCTAACTAGTATAGGCTTGATAACTTCAATGTAATTCAGACCTATCAGACATTCCATATCTCCACATCTGACCTAAATCTAATTTGGATCTATCTAATTATCTATCTGAGCTTCTTTGAAATTTAACAATAGACTAAAGTTCTTTTTATTGGTAGGTGAATATGTAATGATCATATGGAGCAAAGCTTCAATGAACGTATAGATCAATTGCGTAAAAAAAGTAGACTTTTGTTGGCCCAAGTAGATAGGAATTCTCAGAGGGTTAAAGAGGAAATTAAAAGATTATACTCACAGTGAGTTCTGTTTGTCACCTGCAAAAGTATATATCTGGGAGCAAGCGTTGATCGTATTATGCTTTGTCTTTCATTTATAGAACTTTGGGGGACAATTACTATACAGCCAACAGAAGTTCATGTCATAGGGGAAATATCAAATCATGGCAATTACGGAATGATTCTAGTGGTGTTGGTGAAGCATTGCATTTAGATTATATTTCTGATAGCTCAGACCATTTACCTGCATCAATGCCTAACTTATCAAGAGCCAGAAGGGTATTAATAACATCGAAAAAACATTCTGAGCCACAGTGTTGCTCGAAAAATGTACAGAAGAAACCTGTAAAAGAATGTTACTGTCACCCGGAAGTGAAAAAAGTACAATTGAGGTCCACAAGAACTCAACATAAATCGGATACAGCCTGCAAATACTGCAGAAATCATATTGAGTTCAAGCCAGCAATTATAAAGGACAGTCTTGAAAGGTCACTAATAAATTCACCGATTAGTTGTGAGACTCTGAGGAGAGTTCAGAGAATAGACTATGCACCTAGATCACAATTTTTGCGCAATGTGCAAAGCAAAGTCTCCCTGCTAGATACTGCAGCAACAGGAGATTGCCCAGACACATGTTACAGATCGCCATGTTACCACGAATTTATCGGTAAGAGGAAACAATCAGAAATTACCGACAACTTAACAAAATCAAAATCCGTATCCGACAACGTAACGAAATTGAAATCTGTATCTGGAGTGGTAACAGATTTAGAGTTCACCGAGGAGGAAGAAAGTCCTAAGACTTCGAGGCAATCAAGACCAAAATACATAATCAAGAGAACCTTAACTTCGAAGAGAAGTGTACCTGACTTAAGTAAGACTAAATCAAGTTCCAAAACGTCGACAAACGGTAAAAGAACGATACAATCGTTCGCCAAAGAGTGTCCATGCTGCTCCAGAAATAAGGTGGAACAACCGACCAGAATTGCTTTGGTGAAAGAGGATATTCACTCGGGAGATTATGAACCTTCGGTTTACGTCAGTAATTTGGAACAAACAGAAAGGGACAAGCAGCATATTTCGGATAACGAACTGAGGGAACTCAGAAAATTCCGTGAACAAAATTACTTCGACACCCACGGGTCCAGCCACACGTTACACTCGTCGAAATCCTCGGGCTCTTTGGAACAGTATCTGCTGAACGACCGACTATTCCCAGAACCAGCGAGAACAATTCACAAAAAAGACTTGGTGGTGACGATGCCTGCCTGCGCCACGTTGCAGAGAAAACGAATTCATTATTTTCCACGGTACATCGTTCATCAGGAGAAGAACAACAGCAACACCAACTACAAAAAAAAGCGTTGCCAGACATGTCCCTTAACTGGCCACGCTATCGATCTTGGTGTCACGAAGGCTAGACCGCCACTAAATAGTTTGGCGTTAAAGTACCAAAAACGACTACCATAAGGGAAGCTAATTGAATAATTACCATAGTTAATGCCCAGTAAACATGTATATGTGTAGGTGAACGAAGTAAGAAGTCCGTGTCTGTAGTTCCGATGATCTCATTTCGCTCGAAGAAAAATTAGGAGAGGGGGATAAAGTATATTATTTTCCGTTAAATTTTCTACAGAATATTCAATTGTAAATTGTATCAATAAAATGATGTTTCCAGTGAATCGAATTCTGATTCAGAGCGTATAAGGAACGTGCATCGGGTCACGGCGTGCCACGAAAAGCACTTTGTATTTTGGCTTTTCCGCAAGATTCAACCTTGCGCAGCAGGTTTATCGCATTGAATAAAATATAAGGGCGAAAAAGTACGCTCGTTTCGGCGAGAAGAAAGTACGTAACACGGTAAGGAAGATGCAATGTACGATGTATGTATGTATGTAAGTATATGCGAGACGGCTACGTGATCTCATCCACGAGCCGAAGCCCAAGACACAGATAGGATTAGCCGTTTTTCGTGGCCATGTTGGATTCACGACGACCTCTAACGAGTTCAAGCTCACTCTATGCAAATCTCTCGTGAATAAAAGATACGCGAAGCAGTGCAATTCTGAATAGAATTAAAACCATCGGAGCATCTGATAATATGTTGTAGCCGGCTGGTACTGTGTTGTAACCGAGGAAGATTTTTTCGAATGCAACAAATGTAATGATTTATTACTAATGAATCACACGCTGATGTAACCCACAGATTATAAATCTGTAGGAACAGAAGGGAATTTGCACGCAAAAATCTCAATGAAAGTTAATCATTTCGTTTTCGAGGAATCGAAAGAACGATGATTAGTTTCTGTTTAATTTCATGCGGAATACGAGTTGTATGTTCAAACAATGCCCATAACTGCATGTCGTTGTTGCATAAATTTGAGTCAGGATCACCGTGTGCACTTCCGTATGAATCATTCGATGGTAGATATACGTACGTGGACAAACATTTTGTTCAATTAAATGCCTGAACAACATTGATTTCTTTTCTTCAACGCGTAGAGACGAATTTTTCGATGCTTCGTTTCAAAACAATAATAGACAGAAAATATCCGTATAAATTCGTGCGATTTGTTGGAGGTATCGTGACTCGAATATGCGAGAATATTGTTAAAACTGAAGTGAAGGGTCCAAGGGGGAAACAGAGTAAGGGTAAACGAAGGACAAGGTTGAAGACTGGTCGGTGGCATTAAACGAGATAAAATTCATCATTTTGTCCCCGGGAACTACTCGAATCGTGGAGGTGTTTATGGCCGACCTCGCCTTGTCGACATGTCGGTGCAAAGTAACTTACACATCTCAATTTTGTTTGTCGCGTATCTTTATTCGGATAATCGTAACGGTTTACAAGCAAATAATTTTCTTACGATAGATTGAGTTATTTCGAGTCGAATGGTGAATTATTTGATTGGTTTCTGTAAACAACACACGCAACGTTGGCTGTTCGTACGGCGTGGATAATGGCGTCGTCTCTGTCTTCGAAAATGGAGAGACGGTCGTTATTTAAATTGGACCTAGAAAAACCGTAATCGTCGTTCCAAATCGACGTAAACCTCTCGGTCTGAACCAATTTTCCACTGTCCATTCTCGTTATTTTGTTTATACCCCCTTATGTCTTCATTCTGGATGACGAGCGAATAGGTACCAGCTTTCGTTTCACGATCGTCACCTTTATTTCTTGTAATATTAACAAGTTAATAATCTTGTGCAATTCTTCAATTATAATTTTCTCGGATGGAATGATTAAAATCGAACGTAATGAGCGTCGGGATCCGCTTGCTTTGAGATTCGTGATTTGAATTGCAATTAACGCAATCACGTCAGAATTCTCGCTGGAATAAACAGAATTGTGGAACTAGTTCTCGATGAGAGATCAATTTCTAAGATTTATTCTACATCTCGAATAAATAATAATGAACCAGGATAACAGCTTTTTCTACCAAAAGTCACGATTTTAGCCATTAAAAAACTGATCCTTAATCACTTATACTTGAATCGCGTTGCGTAAATCCACAATATGCAAACTTCAGTTGACTTTATTAACAATCCTATTATGTTAAAGAATTGAAAGAATAAATCGTTAGTTGTGCACTTCGTGAGAATGTCGGAGGAGGACGTGCCTCGAATCAAAATTTTCTTATAATGTATTTCTGGCCATTGTTCGGTGTAGGTAACTGAAAATACGATCGATGAGAGAAGTTACGCGTTTCCCGATATATGTAGAATCAATTTAAACAAATAAAAATGATTGATGGTAGACGGTTCACATCCAAAGAACAACGGGAACAACAAGATGTACGTGTTTGAAAGGTTCGTGACGCCATCAAGAATTTTACGCGTCTGATCCACCGTACATCATGTGCTCCACTATGAAAATAAAAATATATCCATCAGCCACGACTCGAAATAACTTTGAACGAAAGATTCGAAAATCTACGAACGGTGTCCGTGATATCGATCGTACATGAAAGTGAATTCTTTTGTTAATGACAGGTCATAAACGGGGTAGTTTACTTATCGCCGTTAGAAACATGGAAATAGCAGCTAATCAACGAAACCGTCGATCACTCTGGTGCAATACACAACTGCGTTTCTCTTCTCGAGCAAAAAAAGCGAATTCCTTCTCATCTGTCGCATCATAAATCGTCGTTTCTTTCATCTTGAAAATGGCCTGCAAGCAGAGTCGTCGCGTTTTACGATCGTTTAGGCTGGAATTCGGACGTCATTGAATTTCAATCGTCAGTCGAGATTTGAATCCCCTCGAGCGTTCGTCAATTCGGATTCGAAGGAACGGTCGATTCTTCGTTTGACCTGATCGAGAGAGAAATCTTCCTTGGTATTAAGAAAATCTCCTTTTTTATTAACATTACTTGAATATATGCTTTTAGTTTCATGAAAAACGACTGAATTTTGAGGTTACCCGTTCAAGGTAACCAACGCCTCAAGGTTCGCTGATCCCCGATTTAATGGCCGCCATTCGCTTCGCGGTGCTCCCCACAATTCCTTCGAAATTCGTCCAATCTGCTCTATTTCCCTAAAATCATTTCAATCTACCGAAGAGGAAAAATTCAAGAACAATTAAACGAAATTGATCATTTGAAATGTGTCGTCAGAAACCGCGGTCTCCTATTCACTCGACGTCCGGTTGTTCCCCTGAATATGGCCCGAATCGGTCAATTCTCTCAAAGAAAACAGAGAAAAAAAAGTGTGGACTAGAAGAAACGTGAGACGGTGCGAGAAAAATACTTTTACTTTCGAAGTGAACACGTTAAGTGGCGAATAAAGGACCAACCGCCATCTATTTGCGTGCTAATAAAAACATAGGTATGTACACCTGATGAAAAAGTTCTCGACCATGTATGTAAGTGTTTGTCCATTCAGGCTTAGAAGAAAGGAAAAACACGTGAGAGGGCCGTCCGATTTGATATGTAAAGTTTTGGCCAATTTTTCGGTCTCTATCCGAATGAAGGCGGACGTGGTCTCTCGACCGGGGAAAAAAAGTTTTCCATCGGCAACCCAGTGAATCATCCCTGGCGGACTGACCTCGGCTAAGCATATTATTCGACAATTTCATTTCCCTTTTTTTTTTTCTTTTTTTTTCATCTTTTTCGTTTTTCCCGTGATCCTGCGTGAAGAGACACGCGTCCCCGTTCAAAGCCGATGATGGTGGGGCGGTCGGTCGTGCTGTTTAAATAGACTGCATGAATGACCGTTTCTTCCAGTTCACATTCAGCTTGTCCGAAGTAATTTCCATCGGAAGAAAATCGTGTGTCCGGTCTGGTGAATTGGAAAAAGACTAACTTCTATAATTCGACATGAACACTATCGCGGTATTACCGTTGGTCCTTCTGGCGGCCGTGTTCTCCGGTACCACGGGAATCGAATTGCGTGAGTATAAGTTCCGTACGATCTATGCCAGGAATTTCCACCATGGACGTAATATTATACGATTAATCGATAAAATTGTTCGGTTGGTTTATTTAAGCAACACGAAGAAATCCAGATGGTTTAAAGATCATTTATTTTATTTAATATATCAATTATCGAATTAGAAATTGATGATTAGACTGCGGATTTTATGCATTTGTTGAATATTCGATCTTTTAACATTTAATATACACTATAAAGTTTCGATAAATTTATCGAGATTTTCCTCGTATTTTTAACCTGCTAGCACCCTCAACAGGGTAAATAAATTTTTCATTACGTTCAGTTTCGTGCATATTGACTGATAAAATATGTTTCTAAACATCCGCCAGTCTATCGATGATAAGTAACGATCTAGGAGAAAAGTTTGTGTAAATTTGAACGATTTATATTAACAAGACAGAATAGATTAACACAATTCCATCTTACACTAATGTTTACTAAATAATCTAGTTGAATGTCAGTTTGAAAGTTCCGAATGATCATCGAAATTTTACGGTTTCGTTCCAATTGATTTGATTGGGCATAATCGGGAAAGCTCGATTCGATAAGTAGACATCCACTTTCAATCTAGTCGAGTTTGCTCTTCAATACAGCATTTTTCTCCATTACCCACGGCCACGAAAAACGAAACGACACAAGGATATACCATCGTTGACCGTGTACACTACGCACGAGCGCGCCGTTAAAGTTTATAACCACCGAGGGTCATATTATCATCACGTTTTTCGTCGATTACCAGTTCAATGTAACCACAAACACCGTGAAAGGAGGCTGCTGGGTTCGTGGTCAAACATATCATTACGCGACCCCTTGAATCCTTTTTTGGCCAAGCAGCGTGATGAACTCGATCGTTTTGTGGCGGCACGCGTGGATGCGACGTGATTGCATTAAGGTCAATGTCAATCGAAGAAACGGGTGTGTCCACGGATGAAAATCGGCATGTAAACTGGAGACGGTGTTTTCCATCGATCGAACGATAAACAGCCATTAGAGACCGCCACGCGTGTGTATAATACGAAAGAGAAAGTCAATACCGAACTTGAGTTCGGCTCTAGCGGTGATTGTCGTTGCACTTTATTGAATCCCCGGTTGTAGACTCGGATTACGTAACAAAAACGCGACCCGTGAAATTTTTCCATTTTTTTTTTTTCTGTTTTTACCAACCTTCTCTGTTTTCGTCTGTTTCAGCGAGCAGCTTCAGGATATGCAAGAGAACGCTGCCGGAACAGGAGTATTACAAGTGCGTCTCCGAATCTGCCAGAGACGCAGTGGTCTCTTTGGCTGGAGGTGAGCCCCGCCATTTTATTTTTCCTGCTTTTTCGGTAACAGTGATTAGACAACATGTAAATATTATATATGTTAGATATTTGCAAATATTAGTTAAACCTGTTATTGAGTTTGTAAATAATTGTATATTCTGTGTATAAGAAACGACAGTTTCAGATTCTATCTGGAAAGGAAATTGGAAACGGCAGGAACTTTTGTGTCAGAAATTATTTGGGCATAGATTTTTTAACGTATCTTTAAGTGGAAATATCTCAACTGCGTAAATACTATAGTATATATGTGTGCGCGTGCGGTTTGGTGCAAGAAGCACCAATGTCAGTATTTATGAAGTTATTGGAGAGGTATTATCAGATATCAGCACTTAAAGATATGTTAAAAAATTTACATAATAATTTCTCACGTAGAAGTTTGTGCTGTTTCAAATTTCCTTTCTAGATAGAATTTTGACGTTGTCGTTTTTTATATGCAGAATATACAATTGCTTACAAACTTAGTACCGGATTTACCTTATTGTTGCAAAAATATGACATGTAAACAAATAATATATAATTATTATATATATGTTCTCGTCAAAAAAAAGAGAAGAAATGACCACTTAAAATATTAGGTAATTCGTCCGCTCATAGCCATTTAGGATACCAATCGAGACAAGAAATAATGGTAGATCCTCTGTTCGTGTTGAATGATCCTGAACAGAGTATAAAACAAAGGTAACAAGCAACAAAAAGTATCCAGTAAAACGAACATTTAAAATTTTCTAGTTGGGAATGAATTATCGTAATTGCCGCGAGACTATAAAGTTAACGGTCGGTGAGTTGTTGTTATTTCCCTCGTTACACGGTTACATAAGTATTTCACCTGACCGAACTCTCGGTCTCTCACGTCAACGTGATTTTCATTGAGAAACGGGAATTTCTTCTCTTTTTACTCGTCCGGCCCGATGCACTATGTATTACGCCGCTCTCTGCTAACCCGTTGACACGCTGCTTTTCGTCTCTATGTAATGTATTATTGAAACACTTCACTTTTCTAATCATTTTTCTAATTTCTTTGTATCTGTCTACACTATGTTGTCTCGATAACAGATCCGTTAAATTACAACGTTCTATTTCTTATATTTTTTTTTCAACGATATTTTACTCCTTTCCGCCATTTTGTCTCAATATGATTCCTTTGGAATTCAAGTTTTTCTTTGGATATGATTCATTTGGAAATCAAGTCAATAATTTCGAATTCTGTACTAGAGGTTTCACTACGTTAATAATAACACATAAATAGCATTAACTTCATTGATACGTTTACTTTATTGCATTTTCCACGTTATCAAACGCTATAAACATCAGCAGTCTACTAATTAATTACCAAAGACGTGTACAACGTATCGTGGACTGTCTATAAATTCCTGAAAGTTATCGGAGATTATATTCAATCACGAAGCTCAGCAAGAAAACATTTGTAATCGCGAATAAATCGAGTCAAGGAGAGGTATAAATAAAGACAATCACTTATTAAATTCCAAATAAATTAGAATGTACCTATATACTCTTAATACAGAAAGTAAATAGAAATAGATACAATAACGTCGAAATTAGAATTTTTCAGCCATTGGTTCTTCGAATAGGATAAGTCCTGTCTGTGTGTGTTTGTATTATTCCGGTTTTCTGTGAACGTTATAATCAGAAATGGGCAAATTCGTTATCCAGATAAAGAGTGTCTAACAACGAATAGGAGAATAAAAAATTACTTCGTTTATTTTTAATCGTTTAAACGTGAAAATTCCAATTTTTATAATAAAGTAATACTTCTTCATGAATGAGTCGACATTTGGAAAGCAATTATTTAATCTCATTTAACTGTTTAAAGCTCAGAATGATGCCCTCAATTACTGCAGCTTTTCACTATGTTTGTATTCGAGTAAAATTGTGGCCAACTCTGGTCGTAGCGCTGTTTCCCGCCCGATTTCACCGGAGCAATGCGTTTCCCCGAAACGGGCATTAGGTTTCACCTGACGATAATCGTTCGCAGCAATTTGCAGAGGTTCTCCTTGACTCGAGACGGCCGCTGTGTGTGTCCCTTCGCTTTCCGAGACTTTGCGACAACTATTATACGCATACGTGCATGCACTATCGCGTGAAATAGCAACGATTTCCTGATACGGAGATCTTGACACGTGTGCACCACCTGCCAGGTGTTTCCTGCATTTTTCCTCCGCCCCCTTAACCCTTTAAATACCCAATGTTATACCAGTTCCACATACATTTTAAAAATGACGCCTTGAAGACGGCTTAAAGGCGTCTCAGACGTAAAATAGCTGTCAAATGGGCGTCTTCAAAGCGTCATGTGCTGTCTGGGATTCTGTCGCTGGTTAAATATTTAACTTTTGTTAAAAAGTATCCATGGTTTCACTGTTGTGAAGTAGATCTCCACGCGTTTTCAGTTGAGAAATTCAAGTATTTCCTTTAGAAATTTTCGACTTCAAAATAACGAAATGCAACATATATATCAGTCTTCTAATTTTAAAATAACTATTTAAGGATCCAGATCCCTAATAGTTCAGGGGTCCAGGGCATTAAAGGGTTAAACATTGACTACAACGTTTTATAATACCTATGTTTGAAAAATCAGAACGTGTCGAATTAACGATTCATTGTTAAATAATCCGACATCGTGGCTCGTACTGATCGATATTTAAAAAATCCTCGACCAAGTTAAGAGTCCCATCGCGTAAGTTTTAACTCGGAATATTGGTTCAGGTCTGAAGAGCTTCAAGATCCTACCGATCGAACCGTTGGCAGTGGACAGCGTGAAGATCGGTGAATCCCAAGGATCGGTCACTTTGAGGCAAGAATATCGGAATATCAAGTTACACGGCCTCACGAAGCAGCTCGAAGTGAAAAATTACCGGTGAGCGAATAATAATGCTTCTGTTTACGAGCTTTTGATCGATGTAATAGAAGATAAATCTTCCATAAGTTATAACATATTTCACATTTAATTCTTAACACAATGAACTTCCTAGGAGGGAAAAGAAATGTTTGTTTTTAATTCTGCTTTTGTAAATTACTGTACAAAATGTTATTTCGTATAAAGATCCGCGGTCTAGTTGTGATAATTCGAGTTATGGGTGGTTGAAAAGAGCGCCTTCACGGATGAAATACAATGTTGTATAATAAGACAATTTGTAAAATACAAATTATGCAATAATTTATGAATTGTGTGGAGTACTTCGCTGGGGCTCTAAAGGATGACAAAGATGGATCGTAAATAAACTAAATTGAATAAGTAAAATGGTTATACACGTTACTTATGTAATCGTTCTGAAAAGAATCTCGTGTGACGCGTTCAGAAATCTTGTTTGTGGTAATTGATCAAGCTCGAGCGGGGAAATCTGTACTCATGAATCGGTAGTATGAATCGAACTAAGAAAAAAAAAGAAATTTGTACTGAGCTCAAGGTGCGTGATAATTATATTGTCTGTGATAAACATTCTGTTTATTTTTAGCATCGACTGGGACAAGTGTTTGTTGACGTCCGAGTCATACAATCCTCAGGTGGACTTTGTCGCCGATTACAGAATCGACGGAAAGATATTGTTGTTACCGGTCAAAGGATCCGGGAAATCGAACATTACTATGTGTAAATATCGTTTCTTTTGTAATTTAAACATACGAATTACATTGTCGTTTATGTAAATTTTAACGTTACTGTCTAACGTTCCAGACGACTTGAAAACACAAAATGAAATACACTGCGAGAAGTACCAGAAAAACGGAGAAACCTACATAAGGGTGACGAAATATGACGTGAAATTCTCCCCTGGTCGAGTAACGTTACGATTTGACAACCTATTCGACGGCGACACTATTCTGGGTAGGCACAATCTAATCTAAGATTAAGTATCCATTAATATAAAAATCAATCGAACGATTCCATAGTGAATCTTACACCACTCATTGATACCTCTTTGTGCTCGATGAAAAAGTAGTTGTACCACTCATGGAAATCACTGACCGTTTATGTACTCATGGTCAAACTCAATGGAAAATGCAGGATACCCGTGGAAAATGTTATTCCATTCATATTATATTGTTTATGGAATTATTCTGAATTATATTTAATTTCTTTTGTATACTATATACAAGAACAGTAGGTAAACAATTAGCCCTACAGGCATTTCGCTAGATGGTGCCTGCATACTAATTAGATGTCTAATTATATACCTAAAAAGGTCGCAACTGATAATTATTTAGGCATAATATAAAATCAGGAAGATTTGACAATTGATCGGATATCATTTGAGATAATATTAAGTCGAACATTGTGCAATTTTTTTAGCCCGATCGACTTTCAAGATTCGTTTGTACCTTCTTTTATTACTCGAATCACATGATTTCCATTTGTTCCTATTCTACTGCGGTATTACAGAAATGTTTTTTTTTCCTTCTTACAGGAGAACAAATGAACCGTTTCATCAATGAGAATTCCGATTTACTGTTCAAAGAGCTTCAAGCACCGTACGAGGAAACGTTCGGTCTAGTCTTCGCAAAAGTGGCAAACGACATATTTATACGTGTTCCATTCAACAAAATCTTTCCACTAACTTAAATCAGAGTAGATCTTCACTGCGTATTTCTAATCCAATAGCACATTATCTTCCGTAACCGAATGAGGACCGAAGTTTTCAACGTGCCAAAACTTTGTATATATGTGCGTGTCTGTATAAGTATTAAACGGTACTGTACAAACTCCTAAACAATATACAATATTGCCATTGTCACCATTATTTAATGCAGATTCTTCTTCTCACGAACTTTTGATCGACGTCTGCGGATCCAATGTGGATATTAATTAACTATTGAATTGTGCTTTTATAATTCGTCGTAGAACTATTAACGTGACACTTCGATCTGTTGAACGAATTTGAATACGGAGAAAGTCATAGCCTACGTAACATGTATGCAACAACATTATTTAAATTACTCCTTGTTGATAAGTTGTTATTAAGATATCTATTGAATATTATAAAACAGATCGTCGTTGGTCTCAAAAGATTGCTGAGGACTTAATACATCGACCCAATACTGCAGAACTCCAGAATTAGTAAAATTATTTATGCCTGTATTAACACACACCCTTATGGAGCGGCAACCCTAACTGTAACATATTTCGATCGCATTAACACCGCCGAACGGGCATCAATTTTCTTTGTCACGCATTAGATTTGAAGTTCAAAGAACGTACATTAGTACTCTTTAGCGGCTGGTAGCCAGTAATTACAAGAACATTGTTAAAATTACAATTGTTAGTAATGGTTCTTATTGAGTATCGTCATGCATACCCCGTTTAGTTCCCTTTGGACAGCCCTTATACCATTACGCAGACAGCTTTCATCTTGACAAAGCATTCGATTTGAAGCTTAAAGAACGTAGATTAATCCCCGTATATTGTTAATAACAATAAACGACCAGAACACTGTTAAAATCGCATTTAATCCTGGAATACCACTATTTTTTTGACCGGTGGCGCCACCCGTGGCGAATCGCTGAAACTGCTAGCCAAATTATACCGACAGGTAAGTGAAAATTTCTGCAATTGGAAAAACGCGAATATCTTAGTAATTAGGCGTTTAAAATGAACGTTGTTGGTACCAAATTATTCCTGTCGACCCAATGCTTTGAGTCAATACCGTAAACACCCATAATTAGAAGAATTATGTATGCATCTGTTATCACATGACCTTACGGAGATAGCAGTAAATACATACATACTACTCCCACACGATTCTACTACATTTACATGATTAAACGAACGCCAATGTTCTGCCTCGAGCACTAGATTAGTAGCTTAAAGAACGTAGATTAATACCTTTTACTGATTGATAAGAAATAATCACACGAACAGTGTGAAAATTACAATTGTTTGTAATGGCTGTTAGTGAGTATCGTCATGCATACCCTGTGTAGTCCACTTTGGACAGCTCTTATACCGTTATGCGGACAGCTATCGTCTTGACCAAGCATTCGATTTGAAGCTTAAAGACCGTAGATTAATCCCCGTATATTGTTAATAACAATAAACGACCAGAACACTGTTAAAATCGCATTTAATCCTGGAATACCACTATTTTTTTGACCGGTGGCGCCACCCGTGGCGAATCGCTGAAACTGCTAGCCAAATTATACCGACAGGTAAGTGAAAATTTCTGCAATTGGAAAAACGCGAATATCTTAGTAATTAGGCGTTTAAAATGAACGTTGTTGGTACCAAATTATTCCTGTCGACCCAATGCTTTGAGTCAATACCGTAAACACCCATAATTATACGAATTATTTCTGTCAGTGTTAACACTGTTGGATAATATAATTTGTCTGATTTTAGGTCCCTGCGATATTAAATCGATGCATTGGGTCGTAGGAAATAATTTGATATTAACAACGTTCATTTTAAACGTCTAATTACGAAGATATTCGCATTTTTCCAATTGTAGAAATTTTCACTTACCTGTCGGTATAATTTGTCGAGCAGTTTCAGCGATTCACCACGGGTGGCGCCACCGGTCAAAAAAATAGTGGTATTCCAGGATTAAATGCGATTTTAACAGTGTTCTGGTCGTTTATTGTTATTAACAATATACGGGTATTAATCTACGTTCTTTAAGCTACAAATCGAATGCTTGGTCAAGACGAATGCTTTCCGCATAACGGTATAAGAGCTGTTCAAAGTGAACTAAACAGATTACGCATGACGATACTCACTGACAACCATTACAAACAAGTGCGATTTTAACACTGTTCATGTGATTATTGCTTATCAATCGGTAAAGGGTATTAATCTACGTTCTTTAAGCTTCAGATCGAATGCTTGGTCAAGACGATAGCCGTCCGCATAACGGTATAAGAGCTGTCCAAAGTGGACTACACAGGGTATGCATGACGATACTCACTAACAGCCATTACAAACAATTGTGATTTTCACACTGTTCGTGTGATTATTTCTTATCAATCAGTAAAGGGTATTAATCTACGTTCTTTAAGCTACAAATCTAGTGCTCGAGGCAGAACATTGGCGTTCGTTTAATCATGTAAATGTGGTAGAATCGCGTGGGAGTAGTATGTATGTATTTACTGCTATCTCCTTAAGGTCATGTGATAACAGATGCATACATAATTCTTCTAATTATGGGTGTTTGCGGTATTGTCTCGATGTATTGGGTCGACAGGAATAATTTGATACCAACCACGTTCATTTTAAACGCCTAATTACTAAGATATTCGCGTTTTTCCAATTGCAGAAATTTTCACTTACCTGTCGGTATAATTTGGCTAGCAGTTTCAGCGATTCACCACGGGTGGCGCCACCGGTCAAAAAAATAGTGGTATTCCGCAATTAAATGCGATTTTAACAGTGTTCTGGTCGTTTATTGTTATTAACAATATGCTGGGTTTAATCTACATTTTTTAAGCTTTAAATTAAATGCTTGGTCAAGACGAATGCTGTCCATATAAAACCGTGAGACCTGTCCAAATATGACGTACAGAACTTTCGAGCGACTGCACCTTTCGCCCGCTTGGGTTATTGATGAAATTAAGTTGCATCGCTTGATGCTCGAGATTCAATATATTTTCAAAATTCCACCTCCCTGACCATTTGACTTCAAACACCTTAAAAGTAATAATCGAAACTGCAAGCGGAACACCCACCATCTGCAAGTTTGATCCCACGGAGGGAAGGAATTCTTTTAAACCATTCTAGCTAGGCAGCGGGAAATAGTTGAACGTTAAGAAATCTGGGCAAAATAACCGATCAGTCAGCGTTTAACAGAGTAACACAAGTGTGTAATATACGTGAAACACAGGAACAACATCTGAACAGTTCAAAATGACAATTATTAAGGCTTATAATCACACGCAGTCGTAAACACTATCATAAAGAAATTAGTCCAAACTTCCTGTTCAGTGAACACATCAAGATCTAATGGAAGTAAAAGTATTTAGAAGTAATTGAAATTTTTTCGTGTGTATCATAATACAACTAACAATATCTCCATACATTCAGAAGACTCATCGAGATCAGAAGACTCTCCTAATATGGAAGACAATGTTAATGTAAAAAGTGACTACCCTGATTTACGATTCCAGTGAGAAAACAGCCATGTTCATTACCACAACTCTGATGGCAGCTAGGTCCTTAACTTCTGCGCTAATGGCAAACGACTAGTAAATCGCTATTTCATTCTGTGTACACACAACAATTATATATTTTAATATATTCGATCTGGATAAACTCTAAGTCGCAGAGACTGTGTAAAAGTTAGAAGAAATAACATACGTATATGTAGTCTGTGTAACACGAGATTTTCAGGTGCTAAGTGGTAAATATCCACAGGTAGAAACATATCGACTACAAGTGTTCTTTCAATTGATTTGTAAGTTACGTTCATCCTAAAAAGCTATCATAGATGTTGCAATCTCTAAAACGTCTTATTCTCAGAAGTACGGGTCGGATCAATACCTCTCAGCACCTGCAACCTTTTATATGGTCGTCTTTCAGAGTTCCCTTAACGTTAACACACGTATAAAAGTTAGAAGACATCACGTGCATCATTCTTGATTGTATATCTATATCGAATTCGTACTTAATATATTTATACATATATCTGTATAATTCATTTCAAACTTGGCAAGAATGCAAGAGGGATCACCAGTATTCAGTGTATCGAAAGTACAAACAGGTGTTGCGCGGAAGGCAAAAGAATCGCACAAAGTTTGATTGTTTTTCTCAGTACGTTACTTACGACTAGGTATATGAACTTTGGTTAGACACAATAACAGCATCAAAAATACATTAAGTATAGACGAGAATCACCGAACCCTGCCTCGAATCATAGCCACTGTATCATAATCTTTGACGAGTGAAGAGAGACTGATGCACATGTCTATTGAACACGTTTTGCGCCCGATAGTAATAGGTAAATCGCATTATCGCGTACAATGAAAGGCAACATGCGTCGAGGATAGTCCAGCATCCAGGGAAGCGACAATGGAAGACGACGGTAATGTGCGTGGATACGTGAAACAACATTTTCACAGTACAAATACTTGCGTGGATGTGAAGTATACAAGACAATACGTCAGCTTCGTTCGCAAACAAAGCTGGAATTTCCGTAGGCATAGGATGAAACATTGAATATCCATAAACATGATTCGTAGCCTGGTTCTGAAGACCTTAAACGAGAGAAAACTTATTTAGGGATACCCAACGTTTCGTTATACATATACATACGTGCGTATCCTTTTGACCATTTCTAACTCTAGAAGATTCAAGTACAAGATTCGTCAGTCGATTGCCGTCAGCTGAATAAAACGCGAGCTACCGAGTTTCATCGAAACTTCGGAAACAGCGATTTATTCAGCTACGTGTAAGGACAATGTCAGCAATAACAAGAAGTACTGGGAGGCGCTGTGTCGCGCTCATGACACCGTAAGACCCTCTGGTGTGGCAGCAACGATTTGTCCACGGTGGTCTCCATTCTGCGCATCACCCGATCCAAAAGTATCTCTACAGCACGTACCACGTTCTGTCCGGTTGCTGCGCTCGTTTCCAAGTAGACCAAGCTACGAAATACAATCCATTCAGATCCTTTGACCGATCACGATTTTGGTTATACGATTAGAGGCTCTAATGTCCTTTTTTGGAGAAGTGTTCTGACGAATCATTAAGTTATCTGACCCCAGAAGATCATTTTCTCAAGCAGAATTTCGGTAGTCATGATTCGTATCTTCGTAGAATGTTGACTTCCATAGCTACTGCGGCGGGAAGTGTTTGCGGTGTACATAGGAAAGACAAGAGATGGGACTAAGATAGCCTAAGGTGTGATTAGAATGGATTTTCAGTAACCTAGTGCAACCAATTGATCTTGTTCCAACTATGTGGAATCAGAACACTTCTTCAAAGGGGCAAGCCTGGTGTGGGCTGTGTCATTTACCCATGCTTCTCTGCTAATTCCCGGGCTTTTTCTTCGCCAATAACCCGTTTGTCTTCGAGATCAGATTTATTTCCACAGAGAATTATGTCCGGATCTTCGCAGTATGCGTGAGTCTATTATACGTGCACAGATACATTCAATGTCATTTTGATAACGACTTTTTGTTTTTACAATTATTCGATCGAACGACAATTTGAGCTAGAGAAATAACAGTAAGAACCATTTGTTCGGTAAATAATTCAATAGATTTTTGTTTATTTATTCTTTTGACGAAATACGTTCATTACACTTGAAAATATAATGAGAATGTAGTCACATTTATAATTTTTTTTATTTATTGAATACAGAATGTACTGTTTGTTTACATAGAATGTGACATTTATAAAGACTGTGTATGATTTTATATGATAGTCGAACTGAGAATGGTTATAATCCCAAATATCAACAATCTACAGATCCAAACTACACTCTAAAGTTATACCATGCTCATGCACAAAACAGAAACCATATTATATACACTGTTAGTACTTAAATGAGATTTTATCTTCTACTATTATGTTAACTTAAATGATCGTTCGATACAGCTATTTCTACAGTACATACTACAATATTAATAAATGATTAGTACCCTAAGTTGTTCCAGCCAATTTCTTACTTCAAGGAATGAGAGCTCATTGGTCAGATCGAAAATTAAAAGAAATCCCATGGAATCCCGGTAAAAGGCAGTTGTTAAACTTCTGAACCTGAATATTAATAGCATCAAAGCAATTGTATGTAGTAATATTAATCGGCCCTATCATTATTTTTGTTAGGGCTAATGATACCAGCTTTCAAGAATACCGAATACTTTGTGCATATTATTCTACACAATACTACTTAATTTTTGTTGATAATAATTGAAATGTTAGAAGCATATGATTAACAACATGTGGTGTTAAAAGTATCAATGTTGTATGACCTTATGTGACTAGTGATATGAAAATCATTACCTCTCTTGGCCAGCTGTGTCCCACAGCTGTAAATGCACACGTTGAGTTCTACCATTTGCTGTTTGGTACATCTGCAAGAGGTAATGACCCTAGCTTATACGTAGCAACATATGTGCTCCTTTAAGTCATTTACATACATACACATACTCTTACAAATATATCTGTATACTTACATAAATTACACCCATATTAGTTATAAATAACAAATACATAAAAAAAAACCACGTTATAACTTACCACCCTTTTTTCTTTAAAATCAATGCCAACTGTAGACATGAAGCGAGAATCAAACGTGCCATCGGTATATTGATAGAGGAAACTCGTCTTGCCAACTCCGGAATTCCCAAGAGCCAAGAATTTAATTAAATAATCGTATTCCATTTTCAGAAATCGATAATTCACGCAAGTAATTCAAACTATCGGGAAATCTCATCGAAATTTGAACATCCACTGAATATATTGAGGAACTTTTTAAACATGTTTTAAAATACGGTCCTTTTTTGTAAAGCGTTTATGTAGTTTCCTTGTTTAAATACAAGACAGTAAGACACATGGGTGACATTAGACACCTGTTGCCTACGTATACAATTTTCAAAAGATTCGCGCGTCTCAAGATGAAATATCCTGTATATAACACAGCCTATTGTCGTTAAGTGAAATACCTCTATAATTGAAAATATAATGCAACACACGTTTTAAAATCAACACACCGTTCCAAATTCACGTACTACAAGGCTACACGGAACTTCGTTCACAGTGACATGTAACAGGTGCGCATGCAAGGACGCCACGGACAGCGGTGGCTCATATCAGAACCACAAATATACTATATCAATTGGAAGTGGTTTTACGTGACAAAAAAAGTCTGCGCGTTAAAGGAGAAATTACATATAGAACGCTGCAAATAAGCTGATCTTTGTGAATTTATTACACCAAAAATATTATATATGTATGTACATGGTATGTAAGGCAATTGTTGTTACATTTATACAAATACCATTGTAAATTATATATTTTTTTACTATTCTTTCACTAAAAACATTCAAATCATACACATAAGTTATTCATTCATCCCAGCACTATCTTCACTCCTATTTCTAATGTCAATTTACCAAAAAAATAATAAACAATAAATAATACCAAAATAATAACACCGACTAGGTGTAGGAGGATAGACCTATCATCTTATGGGACTTCGTGTCTAATTTTCTGAAATACCGATAGTGTAAAAAGTCAGGGATTTTCTGCTGCCCTCTACGTTATGAGAACGGTGAATTTGTGAACTACGTTAAATCTAAGAAGGGACCATGGTCGTGAACGGATTCTCATACCGCTCTCGCTCGCACGCCGTGACGTTCCCGATTCCCGGAATCCCGCGGCTACGAGATGGCTCATTACGGGAAACTGTAAAATCAGCATAATCGCGTCACTTGGCGAAGACTTTCAAAACTACATGAAGAAATTCTAGATTTAGTTCCAATTTCCATCAATAGGTAAACTAAAACAGGTAGATTCCTACTATTATGCCAGAATTGGCCGTTTGGTGCAGCACTTCCCGGGAACAACGAATTCCCGGCGTGAGCATCGTGAGGTGAGCACGGTGAGCACTCTCATTTCCTCCAATTTCCTCCTTGATAGGACCAGATAGGACCAAGAGGACTTCAAATTAATGTTAAAAGTGTGTAAATGCTTTTTAATAGTTTTATTATGGGAGAAGTTGTTAAATTGCCTAAACAACCATAAGAAAACATTTTGAGTACATACTCATTATTAACATGAATTTTTGAATATACAGGATGACTTGGAAAGTAACTGTGTCCTTTCATAAGAGAGATCATAAGAGAGATCATAAGATACAAACATTATCTCCAATACTGATAATTCCATCTTCTTTAGATTCTTTTGTTAAATAAATGCCAAACCTTAATTTTCCATGAAATTGTTCAGCAAGTGTGCGTAACGGTTCTACAGTTTTTATCCCTGTGGTTTGATCAATACATATCATCTGACACCGCGTACATGGTCCTGTTACCTAAATTAGTTAGAACAAGTTGTTGATAACAAACAGCTATATAATTTGTATTCGAATCAGTTTACTACGTACCACAAAATTATGTTTTCCAATACAAATATTTTTCCATTGTGCTTCCTCAAAAGCTTCACAGCCACTTAATATCATATTTCCTCTAAATCTATGTATAATTGTATCTTTCTGAACTTCTGTGTCACTGATTTTTTCACTCAACCATGATACACTTGCTCTGTTTATTAACAGATATTGAGCTTGCATAGAAAATGATAGTTCTGGCTTGTTATCTGTTCAAAGGAACTTCAGTTAAATCAAATTAGAACATGTATAATTTATATGATTTTCATTATACCTTTCTTTTTTGTCTCACAGTTACTTTGCCTTAAAAGCTTTAAATTTGGTAATCCTAATGCTAAACTTAACCATTCAGAAACATCTGAACCACAGTCAACACCCTCTACTTTGTGTCCACAAATTCTACTTTGGCATATTGTTCCTTCTACAGTATTTACAGGTGTATTATCTAACGGAACACTTATTACAGGCATTCCTAAAATATTTTACAATTGTTAAATGGAATAATAAGAAACAATATTTGCAATGATTAGATTTTTTACCTGGATAACTTAATTGCATAACCCTTTTTTCTGTAAATATAACTGGCTTCAGTAAACATAAATTGATATGTTGCTTTTGTGTTAAACAAGTACCAGAGGATCTAATGATCATCCATTCTCTATCATACTCTAAACCTTTAGAGTTTAAACTCCAGGAACCTATTATTTTATATGCAGCACATGATTTAATTGGAAATATGTACAATTGTTCTAAGATACACTTCTTCTTAGTTGCCATATTGTCTGATATCAGATTGAAAAATTGACTGTCATTGATAATATAATTCGCTGAATCTTTGATACTTTTCAATTGATTGGTGATTCCATTACTATTATTGTTTTGTATGCTATGTGTGTTTTGTATTCCATTTATATTATGTCGAATATATTTTGTGTGTAATGTTATTCTGTTATTCGGCCACCAGTCAGGAACTTTAATTATTTGTGGTCCATCTACAAAACATTCTATAATCATACCTAACAGAGTCTGTACGTCTTTAAATGTAGACATGTATCCAAATGAAACTCTTACAGCTCCTGTTGGTCTGCCATTTATTAAGTCTGTGGATCCTCCACAAACATATCCTGCATCATAGTTCCGAAGAACTTCCTCGTTTGATAATCCTAAATGTCTTTGACATGCACCAGGATTGCATAAACAACCAGTTCTAAGATGAATTTTAAATAGAGCTGCCATATTTAAAACTTCCATATAGCCTACATATTCACTGTTAGAACGTATAATACTAAATGTAACAATGCCTCCCTGAAAGTCACAACTGTCATAAGCTGTATCGAAGTATAGTTTTACAACTGGCTTTCCATTACTGTGATGTAATGTTAACAAGGAGTTATGTACAAATTGTGCAAGTGAAAATACATGTTGTGAAATCTTCTGCATGGTAATGGATGATAGTATATCAAAACCATGTCTTAGTGATGCTATAGAGAGAAATGGTACAGTGCCATCTTCAAACCTGGAAACATATGGAGTTAAATAAGAAATCAGTATTGTTATGAACAACTTGAGTTTGTACCTTTGATGTAGGCTTTGACGCTTGATATGAAACATTTCAGAACTCAGTGAAACATCTACAGTACCACCGCCATAATAGATCTTGTGCAGTACATTTGCACTAGTATTCTTGACTAATAATGCACCAATTCCAGTAGGATATCCAAACATTTTATAAAAAGACAGACACACAAAGTCTGGCTTGTATTTGGACAAGTCTAAGTCATTTGTTGACACAAACGCAGCAGCATCAAGCAGGACATACCACTTAGTAGATGTGTCAGAAGTTATACCTGATAGAATTCCATTATGTACATCACTAATCCATTCTAAAGGATACTTTAACCCCGAAAAATTACACTGAGCAGGATACACAAAAAGTGAGTTGCTTTTTTGTTCTGAACAGGTCAGTGGGGACATGGGAGAATGAAAAATTTCGAAAGTTTCATTGTGCCTCAAGCAAGTTACTTTTGCTCCTTTTGCAGTAACAACTTCTCTCATACCAAGAACTGATGTGTGATTGTCTTGTGTATAAACAAAATGTGCTGTCTGTAACATTGTACTATTTGTCATCTCTGTATTAAACAGGAATGCATCAGCTACAATCTTCAGGGATGCAGTTGCACCTGATGTAAATATGACAGTATAATCTTCAGAAGATGTATGAAAATGATTTAAGATCCTGCAAGAAGGAACACTTATTGGTATACTTGTGTATCAATATGTACATAATTTATGCTGATGGATGTCTTACAGATATCTCATCTGTTCAATGATATCTTGTGTTAAATTGCTTGCAGTCCCAACAGAGTGTGGATTAGCATAAAGTGAATTATGCAAATCAGCAGCAACATTTTTTATTTGTGTGTCTGAATATAAAGTAGATCCGGCATGATCCAAATAACATTCCTCTGAAAAATAACCGGGTATTAAAGACTCATTCTTCGTATTCCCGCATTCTTTAAGTCTAGTACTTTTCCACTTTAAAACAGCAGAATGTACATTAAGTACCATATTATTCGCTCTATACTTACCTTTAATTCGTGAAAAATTATTTTGGAGAGTTTTCGCTGTTTCGTCGTCGTATACTGACGTATACGACGCTGTTATATTTATGATATTTTCCATGCCAATAAAAGACGTATGAAATAACGAATGCGTTTCTTATGATATCTATATCATGACTGTACATCGAATGAAATACTCGTACTGCGGGAGCAGCGTTAACGTGATTACCTAATAGGAATAGGTAGTATTCTTCGTTTCCGTGGCTTCCCAGAGTCTCTATGAAGAATCTAATTCACGTAATTACAAACAGACTCTTCTGTCATGCGTCTTCAGTACTAAATATATCTGTATTTAGCTACCAGCGACGACCAACGGCTTACAACACCTTCTTCAACGTACATACATAAATATCGTTTACAGAACGTAGGAAAAGATACATACGAATAAGGCTTTCGATAGAAAAATAAATACACGAGATAATATACATGATAGAAAAATAAACTGTTAGTTAAATAAATTTATAAACTGATACATATGTTCAGAATATTTGTAACAGGTTCTGAGTCAAACTTAAAGAAATCGTAACCTGAGTCTCGTTTTTTTTAAGGCGGCACGGTCATTTTCCGTAAAAATAAAAGAATTCAATAAGTGCAATATAATGCACTATAATTGCATTATCAAACGATAACAGAATCTATGGATGATTCCACACATACACAAGCTCGTGCAATTCGATTACGTAACATATCCACACGTAGAGTGCACTAAAATGAATGCAACATATGCACAAATGTACACAGCGATCTACTGAAATAATAGGAAACAGAATTGTTTGCGAATAAACAGAAAGCGAAAGGGATTTTATTGCGAAAATTGGAAATTTTTCCCATTATCATAAACTTTTAGAGAATACTTTCATACCTGACGAGGTGGCCGAGTGGTTAAGGCGTTGGACTGCTAATCCAATGTGCTCTGCACGCGTGGGTTCGAATCCCATCCTCGTCGACTTTTCTGTTTTTGTATTTTTTCTTTTATTTTATTAAACCATTCGACTACTATAATTCTTGTTCATAATTGGTTATAATATTTTTGTAAGGAAACAAAATAATATTCTCCTCAAATATAAGTGATGCAGTTGCATAAGCACATGCAACTTGCGTTTAGTTTTATCAGAGATGAACGTGAATTTATAACAGTATGATGAGTTCACATAAATTTTCTTCCAATTGGTGGCATTAAAAAGTTCATGAAGTTGTGATGAGGAAAAATGGAGGTTATAAAAAAGATACTAAGGGAAACATGACCATGACATTATACAGAAGATGAATATTGAAGATGTAGAATGAATAAATTATCGGAAATCATAAATGTACCGGAAGAATAATGCGAAATACTTCCGAGACAAAGAGACCTTCGATACCAGACACATGGGGGAGTGAAAATGCATCACCCACGAGGTCCTACGTATTGATTGACGATGATGAGTCGATTGTGTTTCAACCGAAACAATTATCGAGTAAGTTACAGTAGATCTTAGGTTTTGAGAACATGATGCTTTAAAAACACAAATACAAACGACATGTACTTTATGTCTACATAGAACATAACGTGTCGCTGTGTTGTTCGAAAGATTTCTCCCCGACAGAAGAGTACTTCCAGATGATGGAGCGTCTCATTAAAAGCAAATCCTTGCCTCGTCACGAAACGTTGATACTAAAAAACCTTTATGTTAAATATAAGTCCATTATCAATCACGGTTCAACGACCGGGATCAATAGAGTAAGTTTAGCTACAAAGCAAAACTACTCGCAGGAATTCTATACAATCGGATAAAAAGGTGCGAAGACGTTATTCCAGGCCAGCAGAGACCCAAGTGCTGATCAGAAAGCTTTTTATCTTAAGAAACAACAGCCATCGTCGTCCAAAGACAGCGAAACTTTGTCGTTAAAATCGAGAGACTCCAACGAAATGCATCAAAGACACCGTTCACGAGAAAAAATCGATCAAGTTGATCAGCGTGAAATGGAACTAGCATCTGTAGAAGACTTCAGTTTTGACCATTTCTGCGATCCAGACATGTTCATAATTGACAATGTCTTTAGTGATTTTTCGTTGCAAAACGCGAACCAGCAATCAATATTGCAGAGAAACATCAGTACGTGGGCCAAGACACGCAAGACGCAAACATCTAGGATTGCTACAATAAGTGGGAATAGGCAAAGTGTCGGCACCAACGTGGTAAATCAGCCTAATCAAAATGTTGAACAAGTAACCGAGGCACCCAGGCAGAGTCCATTGAGAAAAGTGAGCACAATCGAGGATTTCCTTTTCAATTATTAAGGAGACCTGTTCAGTGTTTCTTTTCTCTTCTCTATTTTTAGATACTGAAATATATCAAATCAGACAAACGAAACGAAACAACGGACAAGTAGAAAGTGTCTTTTCCTATCAAAGACTAGCTTGCACACGATTTGAATCGGTATACGTATACTCGATGTTGCGCCACTGATTGCTTCAGGGTTGCTGAGGTCACACCTACGGGTTCCTGTACGAACTATCCGCCCCAGGCAGGACATCGCGACAGCTAATTTTGTCTAAGAAAGTAACCAGATCACCAATACACAGGCAGGTGTTACGTGAAACCGGTGCACAACATATTTGGCTTTATATGTCAGTGCCACAAATCGGAGAAAGTGCGTCCTTGACTGGTTTTACAATATCACGGCCTGGCATTGGTATATGTATCAGGTTACATAAACGAAGGGAAGGACACGACATAAGAAAAAAAAGGATTTTACGTATGACGTGGTAACGTTCCCTTTCGCGATCCAGGATAAGCTAAGTTAAAACTGGTTGACGTGCACACGGTGACTCGACTTGATGATTACATGACGATGATATTTTTAAATAAAAGTTTGAAGTATATTAGCCCTAAACATTCTCTGTTAACGTTGTTTGTACACGTTGAGTGTTCCGTAGTAACCACTTAAAATGCATTGGTAGTTAATATGACTCGAAAATTCATGTATGCGAAGATTAAGTTGAATATTTATGCGATACGATAATTCACGAGCAACATTATGCAAACAAAAGGGTTATCAATTCCAAACAGTCTATATTCTAACTCGTATACAGATATGTTATATGTCTAAGAAAATACTTATCTCTGCAAGTTTGAAGTTCCGGGTCGAAGAGAGAATGGCTTATTATAACTTACACGTTAATGACGTCCTAATGTAGAATGGGTTATCTGTTATGCGTACCCTGTCGAACCGGCGATTTTAATTGCCCCGGGGACCACGCCTGAAATTCGTCCATGTCCCCTTTAGCCCGACTATCCTTCTCCACCTTCACACTTTCTATCCTCCTTCCTGAATGGTTCTACAACACAAAAAGGTCCCGCGGTACAGTTTCCCTCTCCCCTGATCGGGCATGTCCAATCGCATTGAGAGCAGTGGCACCCAAAATTCGATTGATCCCCCTGCAGTCTTGCCTGCATATAAATACTGGCCCAGGTCCCAGATTTTGTCAGAGCCCAGCAACTCTTTCGAGGAAAAACAAAATGGCATTCAAGGTAAGCTTCTACGTGAAACGCGTTACACCTTCAGGGTTACGCTTACTCAGCAGAAAGAACAAAGGTATTTTGATACCGTGTAACAAGGAAGAAATGAAACGTTAAATTACCTAAGTAACATTAAGAGTCATTGATAAAACTTTTAACGATTCTACTTATTTGTTTACTTTAAACGATTTCCTTCTGAAGTTTTTTTGGTCTATCAGGGACTACCTGGTACAATATAAAAATTTCCTTTATTTCGCAGTTCGTAGCATTCGCAGCCTGTTTGGCAGTAGCCCGCGCTAGTGGCCCGGCGGCATATGACATCGCAGCGGCGTCCGGCGATCTCGGGAGCATCGGTTTCAGTCAGGAATCGACTCAGAAGGGCTACGGGGGTCAAAACGTGATCTCCTCCTACTCGAGAGCCGAAGACAGCGCTCACTCCTCCGTCCGTGTGAGCAGCCACAGTGTTAGCAACGACGCTTTGTTGAACTACAATCTACACCACGCTCCGATCGTGAAGACCGCCATCGCTGGTCCTGCCTACATCACACCGACCGCTACTCCTCTCATCGCCAAGACATACGGTGCCCAATATAGTTACGCTGCCGCTGCGCCTCTTATCGCCAAGACTTATACTGCCCCGTACAGTTACGCTGCTGCTGCGCCTCTCATTAAGACTTATGCCGCCCCTGCTGCACCACTGTACGCCAAGGCCTACGCTGCTGCCCCTATTTCTCCCCTGTTGACCAAGACCATTGCCGCTCCAGCACCCCTCCTTACCAAAACCTACGCTGCCCCGGCTACACCTCTCTTGACCAAGTCCTACATTGAATCATCTCCCCTTCTGACCAAATCCTACATCACATCTGGTGCTCCCCTCTTAGCCAAGAGCTACGAATACGCCGCCCATGCCCCAGTCATCACCAAGAGCTACGAATACGCCGCCCATACACCAGTCATCACCAAGAGCTACGAATACGCCGCCCATGCCCCAGTCATCACCAAGAGCTACGAATACGCCGCCCATGCTCCAGTCATCGCCAAAAGTGCTCTGCTCGCCCCTGCTCAAGGATACGCCGCTCCAATTTTCGCTAAGTCTGGGCCCATCTACGACTACGCTCCCCAAAGTCACTTCATCTCGAAAACCCTCGAGCCCGCGTCTCCCTTGGTGCACACCGTGTTCAACGGTCTTGGAACCAGTTACGCTTGGTAAATTTTGTACTTCTATATAGATCCTTTCGTTCGGTGTCTTTTTGAAGTTTCCGATCTTTAATTTCCTTCAGCCGCTGGAACCTCACTCGATTAGTCGCGTTCTGAACCGTTTTTTAGCCAATCTGATTTAAATATTCATTTGATGTCCTCTTGGAATTTCTAAAAGAAGGCTCGTGGAAGTTACGCTTTCAGTGAAGGTTCGTTTTTACGAGAAGTTCGATGCACCTGACTGAAAAGCGCAATATCTGCTGAAAACACGGTAATACAAAAGGGTTATTGCAATAAGTTTAACCGATTTGTGTAGAAAAAACTTCCGAGTACTTCACTTAGAACTACCCAATTGTATTGTATATGTATAAATTATGCGTGAAAGTAGATGTAGATACACACGTGTATAGCTAATAGGTAACTGTTGCGTGTACTTTCGTACATACATGGAACAAATTCGCTATTCCCACTTCCCCGAAAAATGCAGCCCATGACAATGTTATACCTGAACCTGAACAATGACAAATAAATATTAATTTTTTACTTAATTACAACTTGATTTTATAGTCTCCCGTTACTACATTGTTTCTTTAAATAGGAAAGTTGTAATACTTTTAATTGAATTACAATTAAATGTAATACATTCATTTATTTTCTGATAAAATTCTCCTCGTTTAAACACCACCTTCGAAACATTCTCTACAGATAACAAGATGGAGGACATTTCCCTAAAGAAGAAGAGAAACGGTATTTTCTTGTAAGTAAAATTTCAACAGAAAATGACAACAAAAGACTGTCTTTTATGAATCTAGACTCATGAATAACAATGGAAATAGCGTAACACAATCATTGACGTGTTTAAACTTCGTTATGATTCATGAGAAGACTTTCGTCCGTGCAGTAATTGTGTGGAGTCTCTATTTTTGAGGCCAGCAGGATAATTTGCATACAATGTACGATCGAGGATTGACAATCAATTCCCACGAAATCTGGGATAAATTCAATACAGCTAACATTCATGGAATAAGCAGCCTTTAGCATTCAAACATTTGTTCCTTGTGCTCCTTGTGCTGTAGTTAGCTGTCGAATCTACTTAATCTTACTTAACCCTAAACAACCCAGTAGTGCTCAACGGATACATTTTCACTTTGATTTAGATACAGAATCAAACGTACTGGGTTGTTAAGAGTTAAACAGCCCCTCGTGATAGACATACTCTTTTCACTTTTAATTATCAAAAAGAATTTATACGTAATTTCTTACTTCATAAGTTCAACGAAAAGAACAAATTCTACCGCCATCATGGACTATCTCAATCTGGGGATTTATTTTCGCATAGGGGAAAAGTACTGCGTAGTGCTTAACCTGATAAACATGTTTGCGTACAGATGTGTTCGTGTGTGTTTAATCGAATAAGTCGATGATTGTTTTCGAACGGCACGTGGTAACTTAGAATCATCAAAATGACAAAAATCAGAAAAGTAAAACGCAAAAAGAAGTTCCGTATGAACGTAAACCGTAAAAGACTAAGAAATAAGTTAAGGAAATTACCAACTATCGGCTGGTACGTATTACAACTAAAGAGAATTATATCTTAACATTATTTTTAATTAATATGTATTTCCTGATTACAGTCCTCAAATAAAACAATCATGGGAAGTGACTATGTCCACACGAACCAACTTGAAACAAATGGGACTGGCATATGATCCAAACCAAGTGTTAAAAATTCCAAATGCCAAAAGAGAGCTCATTGAGGATGTGAAACGTAAAATTGTAGATCCTGAAAGTATAACAGAACAAGAGGAAGATGTAGACATGATACCTGCCAAAAGTCATGTAGTTGAAGAACTAGAAGCTGAGGCCAAAGCTCCAAGAAGAAAAATGTTCAGACTGCCAAAGAGTCAAGTACATTTCCTTACAAATTTAATAGATAAATATGGAGAAGATTTTAAGGTAAAGTTTATTGTTTAAAGTAATTTATTTTATAATCAACGAAAATGTTTCTTATTTTTATCTCATTCACATAGGCTATGGCACGGGATAAGAAGAATTATTACCAATTGACATGGAAACAGATACGTGCAAAAATTAAAATGTTTAAGGGTATCCCTGAGCAATATAATGAATATCTCCAAAGCAAAAACACTGAGTAATAAATATTTTTAATTGTATTTACTTAAGATCTATTTGAAGTATTTGTTTGTGCATAATAAATTAATCAGTAGTCTTTTCATTTAAGTAATAAATATAATAACTGTGGAAAAAAAAGGTTAAAACACTGTTCTGAAGTAAAAGTAGACATTTTTTATATTACTTATACAGTGCTATACAGTAATAATCATTAAAATAGATCTATTTTTTCATTTGTATCACCTGTAAACATTAACACTTTGTATATTAATTACAAAGTCAGTGTATACTCCACATTGTACATAATTAAAATAAAATATATGACAATGTTTACTGCAACTTTGTAAAATAAATAAATAATTTATTAAATAAATATATATTGAAAAACCAATATAAAAATTACAACAAAGTTAGATGATCATGAATACACTATAATGAGCAATACTAAAAACTTACATACTTTTATTTCTATATTATTTTTTGTAAAGCTTGAATTATTTTTTTTAAATTTCGTAATGGACAAATTGTTCATAATAACGTTAAACCATGAAAAATTGAGTACACTATACCTCATTTGACACAGTGTCTTTTACTTCTTGTTCTTAACCTATTTGTTCTTTTTCATATGTATAAAGTACTTTTTCAACAACTCAAATAAACAATTAAGAAATTCTCTTAAATTTAAGTTGCCATGGAGAATATTTTTTTCCTAACAGTATCCATGGATTCGTGGTGCCATGTATATTCGGTCGTTTCTGTTGGCTTCTCAGGTAGAGGTCTTGTTTGACATCCCACTATTTCTACTTTGTGCTTTTGAGGAGAGATACTTAACAAATCTAGAGCTTTTTTTACTTCTTCTGGCCTCAGAGCATCAGAACAATCCTGATTTCATACATGAATATATTAGGCATTACATACATCATTGCATAATCTCCTTCTTCATTTAAAATTACCTGTTTGTTAGCAATTACTAATATTGGCACATTCTCCATTCTTGCATCATCTAATAACTGTTTAAGAGTAGAAGCAGCCAATGATAATTTCTCTATATCGGATGCATCTACCACAAACACTAGAAGATCTGTGTCTTCTAGAAAAGCAGCCCAATATTTTCTAGCAGTGTCTGCACCTCCAACTAGCAACAAAATCAAATCCATCTTTATCGCTACCTTATAAGAAATTTTGGTCAGTCAAAAGTAAATGAATACATACTGTCCCAAATATTATAACAATACGATCCATTTTTTATTTTATATACAGAAGAACCCTGTGTAGGTTTTGGAGGAACAGTATAAGAATTTTCATCACCATTTGCAACACAAATTTGATTTATAATGGAAGTTTTTCCAGCTCCATCTAAACCCAACAGAACCACTCTTTTTTCATGATAGTCATCAATCTATAAAAACAAAGTGACAGTGACCAATACCAAATTTAGGCTCGATTCCATATTATTAATTCCCTTTCTGATATTTAAGAGTAATGAAAAAAGGTTAAAAATAATGAAGTAAAGCTAAACATGAATGAGTTGAAACTATTCTCATCTAAATTAATCAGACATCATTTTGAGCAAGACTGAAGCTCTAACCTTGGAAACCTCCTCGAAACCTTCGTCTATTATCAGAAGCTCTCGTTTTTTCCAGTATCGGTACGCGATGTAAGTACCGATACAGGCACCGCCGATCCAAAGGAGCTTCTGGCCATGTCGAAATACATTTTGTACCATTATTATTCATAAAAATGACTGCTCAGAGAAACAACGAATGTGGACCACTTTCTCAGGTTCAGTGTCTCGTGTTAGCTCGATGTAGCACAGCATGCGTGAACACTTCACCATGCGACATGTAAATACTGGTAAATACCTCACATGGTTTAAGCAATGTATATGTTATTACAAGTCTCGTAAAGTATATTTAAGGAATAATATTTACGTGAATTGTAACAATTTACAATAAAATCTCTATCAAGAATCCAACTAACGCTTCTTTCCTTTATCAACGTGGTACTACTGATAAGATATAAATGTTGGGAATAAAATCGACTCTTCTATGGTGCCTCTGAATTTATAAGTTTCTCTAATATACAAGATATCTTATTGTTAGATAAAATTATGTACGTTAGTATCCTCATTATATGTTTATTGTTATACTTGTTCGGTGTTTGTCATCATCTTTATATTTCATGGACGGCAAATAATATTGAACTGCGCTGCTTTATTTTTTAAAACAACTGTAGAGACATTAAAATCTTAATAAAATTTCAAACAACGCGCTTAAAATAAATGCAAGCGTCATCTACGGCAAAACGCTCAAGCTGTTAACCAATTAGAATATGCTAGTTTCGTATAGATGACGCCACAATAAATTTTAAGCGTTTCTAGAGTGTCATTTGTGAAGAAATTCGAAACTAACTTGAATATATTTAAATATATATATATATAGAATACTTTAAGTCTAAACATATAATAGAACATTTGGTTACTTCCCCTTCTTAATTTTTCTGACACTCTTCATCAGATTACAAGTTTTTAAAGAAATATTCCAAATAACTCTGGTGCCATTTGAAAATTGGTGGAAAGTATTTATCACAGAGGGCGTTAGGAAAGCACTGCGAGGATTCAAAACCTCGAGGAGAGAGCAGCGAAAACACGAGACATCGGACATTAATATATTTCATCTAAAACGAGTTGGAACAAGAAAGTTTGGAAAATGGTGCAGGGTATGTACGCAGTTGAATTCCTTTATTAATCGTAGAGTATATTGGAATGCGAGTTGTCGACAATCAGTCAACCAGAAGCACAAAATATATATATATAGTTCTGGAATTGCTTACAACCAAGGGACATTTGCAGAAGTCAGTGTTCTTTCATAGTGGAAATAATAAATGTTAAAGAATTATGTAGAAACCGGTAGAAGTATATTTAGCTTATTTTATCGACTCTGTTCACTTACATGAAAATCAGCATTGAAGTTTTATATAACGCTTGCATAGAGTGACACAGTGCGGCGTTTTGCGTGCGTATGTTTTGCTTGGCTACTCGATCAGACCGGCAAAATGGACGATATAGCACTGCGAGCATCTGATCGTGTTTTAGAAGTGATATTTTCTTATTTAGATTTGCACACGTTAAGAAATTGTGCGTTAGTGTGCAAACGTTGGAACCGTTTTTTAAACGACGAGAATAACGAAGCGTGGAGAATACACTGTATTCGTAAGTTGGCTCAGGAGGCTCTTAGCTCCGATATATTGTCATCGGTGCCTACCTATAAATCGAAATTGCGTGCATTTTATCACGCGTGGAACCCCCTCGATTGTTCGAAAAACATTTACATTAAATCCAACGGATTCACTCTGCACAGGTAGAGCTATGGTTCGATTATTAATGTTCGTCAATAAGTGGTGCAAACAAACTTACTGTCATGGGTAATTGGTGCTCAATGACAATGTTGTTTTGAGGGTCATTGCTCTTTAGTAATAAATGCAACTGTTTGTGACTGTGTGACAGGAACCCTATTGCGCAAATCACAGATGCTTGTAGGGGTAAAATTGGTTTCCGGCATGGCAGACATGCCTGGGAAATCATTTGGGAAGGACCTTTGGGCACAGTAGCAGTTATAGGAATAGCAACCAAAGAAGTACCGTTACTGTGTCATGGGTATGTAGCATTATTGGGCTCTGATGAGCATTCATGGGGATGGAATCTAGTGGATAATCATCTGCTACACAATGGTGATGTGCAAGGGAATTATCCGTTGCTTAATAATGCTCCTAGGTATCAGGTGAGATATGCTTATTTAAGAAATGCCTAGAATATGATGGAATATACCTTAAGGTGTTAAAATTTTGTAATTAACAGGCTGGGGAAAGAATTAGGGTAATATTAGATTGTGATGATAACACATTATCTTTTGAAAAAAATTACGAATTTTTGGGAGTGGCATTTAGAGGTATTGTATTTCAATATTTGATACATTTTAGTGTTAAATAAATTAATTGTAGTAAGAGTTTTTTAAGTTAGACAGATTGTATCTTCAATTAAAACATTAACGTCAGAATATTTTAAAATACATCAATATTACTTAAGTATTTTTGTTTCGTTTGTATTTTTGTGGCTCTGGTGCATCTGGTAATGTTAATGATACTATTGTACATGTAGGGTTGCCAGACAAAAGATTATATCCATCTGTATCTGCTGTATATGGAAATACAGAAGTAACTATGGTGTACTTAGGACCACCTCTAGATGGCTAACACTTTACTTCCAGTAGAGACATATCTTCAGAGGCTTGGTCAAGGCTGTTTGGTGAAATGTGAATGCAGAATTCTCTGTATCACACCAATATGTCTACTATGAAATAGAACCAGCACACTGATGAACTGTATGATATTCTTTATGACGGATGTGTGCCTGTTCATTCAGTCAATAGATTGTAAATAGTATTAGTATTCCATTTAACCTGATACATCCATAATAGGGCTTTATACAGTGTTAACAATTGTAAGTTACTTAACACTTGGGACATCAAATAATTTTAGCTGAAGAAGCTCTATATGTTTGGTAACAATATGTATTATTTACACCTCATAATTAGTATCTTGTGAGAATGTTAATATTAGTGAAGGGCAGATAATTATGTGAATGGTTTTGAGTTAGATAATCTTCAACAGAAAAGTTCCTCCGCGATGTAATTTGCGTGTCGCTCAAATGAATACAAGTCAGATTAATTTCAATGTGTTTTCAGTCATGTAGATTTATTTTAATTTAGCTACACATGTACATAGGAATAAGAAATGTCAGGTTCTTTATCTTCCATCGATACTTATATTCTTCTTGTATAAATACATGCTTCATATGTATAAATCATCAGCCAAAGAGATGGCAATTTCAACTTGTTTCCAAAATAGTCACTTACCATGGCATAACAAGTCTGCTATTAATATTCAATACGTTTTTAGTATTCTTATGCTGTTCGCATAACTTCATAGTAATTATAAATGGAATAACTGTGATTCATTGGATTTTATTAGTGTGGATATTTTTTTTTACGTTATCTCTATGTAGGTACTTTGATTATTTCTATCTTTGTTATGGCTGTTAAAAGTATTTCTGAAGAAGGAGGAGATGCTTTTCTTACAAAAATCAATTACGCTTTATTTTTTAATTTATATTAACTATTTATACACGTCGTAGATTATTATCAACCTCCTGATATTAAGAACAGACTTTTAAAATGCCATACAATAGGGCTTAAGTAGCGAAATTGCCGATCCGATCGAGAATAACTAATAATTCGACGAAATAGTATACAGGGTGTTCCACTTAAAGTGTTCATAATTATTCTAGTTTGATTATGTAAAGTAATGTCTTAGTGTAGAAATTTCAGTATGTATAATAATTCTTAGGGTCATTAGTATTTCTTTTTAAGTAGATCTGATGATGAAGGTGCAGATAGATAATGTTAGAAGTGTACCATGTACCTATGGAATTCATCTACACATTATCAAGATTTTGTATTTTTGTCCTGACGTGTGTGGTCCTTTCTGTATGATGTGTTGTTTATATAAAGTATTTGAAAGTGTATCACAGTGTGTGATTTGGCAACCACTATTGCGAGGAATGCACAATGAGTCTCGCATAATCCAAAGGAAACTTTTTGATTCGCTTATACATTTAGTGTCCATAGGAAAGTTTTGCATTGGGTTGAATGTGAAAATTGTAAATCGTGTTCTACAAAGTCTGTACTTATAGATACCATGTCTTAGAAGTTTGCATAACTGGTAATGTACATATGCATCATTACGGTCACTGTGTTTGTTAAGTGTAGTGTTTGTAAGTTACGTTCACTTTCCTAAACTTTTGTACAGAATCGTGTTTGTCAGTCGTGAATGTAGAAGGAGAAAATAAATCTTATTTTGTGTATGTCAAATGACTTCATCATCAATGGTCCATGCATTATGGGTTACGGGTTGATTTAGAATTTATATCCTTTCGGATCGACGATGACACGAATTAAATCTCTATGAAAACTTATGAAGATTACACGTGGAATATAATGGTGCCTTATTATGATTCATTTAATGTAATCTGAAAGTGTCCGTCGCAAACATAGACGTACATGTGAAACAATTATAACTATCAGTGGAAAGTACATCATTTTGTAAATATACGTATTTGAATATGCATATAAGTAATCAAGTAATCGACTGCAAACCTATTCTGTACAAATGTTTGGAGGAAACGTAAATTAGTCAAGGTACGATTAAGCTTGGAACACCGGTATACTTTATATATGCTCGTTCATCAATAATACGAGTGTTTTAAAACCAAGAATTGTACATCGCTCTGTAAATAAATTATTTTATTTTAATGCTTTAATGTTTGCATTGTTGCATACCATGAAGTTCAAGTAAATTATAATATCAGGTAATGAATGAGTAAGATATATGTAATTGGTGTCAAAACTTTTTAATTTGAAACATTTACATGTGAATATTTTGTACAAACACTTTTTCGTTCTTCGTCTTCAACCAATTCTTATATTTAATTTCAAATTTGTACATGACTGCTACTGCCATGACAGCAATGCTTCCCATAACTTACAAAAATATAACAATAGCAATTCATTATACCAGTATACAATCCTCTATTACTGTACAATTTGCATATACATTAATTTTGTATAGGATACATAATTAAGAAAGACTTAAAATCATAATGGTCTAAATTATAATCAATCTAATTGAATCATTTTCTAGGAATCCCAATATCTGATAGTCTAAATACAAGGGGTAGTCTGAAACTTTGTAAAGGACATCTTTTCTTCAAAATAAAATAAGATTATATTTGGCCCAATATGATAACAAATGTTTCATACAGTCAAAATGTTGTTGATGCTTCGTTCAGTGTATTTCACAAGATAATACGATTGCAATTTACAGAGATACAAGTAATGTACATACACACACAGTTCTCTTTGTATATAATGTCCAATGTATGCTAATCTTCTTGCTGTATCTACTATGGAACAGTGGTTTAAAACACTTATATAATACTACATTCCTGATATAGTTCGTCCAGGTCTTGATATGCCTTCAATATGAATTAAGTACCCGGATCGAGAATTTCTTGTTGCACAATTTTGTTTCAATCACTATTATAAAAGATCTTATCGCATTCAATCGAGGTTCCAAGTTACACCTTTTCGAGGCCTTAATATATACTCCACATGGACACTGTCCATTTATAAATGTAATGTAATTACTGTTGGATATTGTTTGAATCTTCTTGCATGGAATTTTATACGAACTAAGGGAAAATCTACGATTTGAATGATACAAAAGCAAGTGTACCCCATAAAACATTTTCAAACACCATGATTGAACTGATCGAATTTCTTAAAGTTGTTTTCATGCAAGAGGATACAAAAGTGAGTTGTGTAAAAAGTGCGCACAATTAAAGCTCAAACATTAACATACTATAATTTACTGGAAATTTAAAACCAATGATTCACTAGCCCTTACTGTTATATTAATCTTAATAGAACGCATTACGTGATCAATTTATCAAATTTTTTTGTTTAAAAAATAATGGTTTATAATTCTTTGGTGGGTATTAATCTAACTGAGAAACTAATAACAAACACAATTAAAACAGCTAAAACTAATCAATCCTATCAATACAATGGATAACAAATCTTTTCCTGTTAGGCCATAGTACTGTAAAATCATTTTACACACATTAAGTAAATAAAAATTCGAAGAAACTAATAAAAAAAGTTAAGCTTTGCTTAAGAAATTTGTTATGGATTAAAATTGGAATTGTAAAACAAGAATGTGTTGAGTACTGTTTAAATGTTGTAGTACATATATCATAAGTACGTATTATATAGTTTCCTTACAGCGTATATTTCAAGGATATTATAAGGAATGCTTGGTCTGAACTCATTTCTTAATTTACATATTACTCTGTTCATTTCTCTCACTTTCATTTACGATTTGGTATAAAAAAATATATTCTGTCGAATGAAATTTCCGACAGTTAGTGTAATTTCTTCCGTTACTTTAGTTGTATATATCAGTTTTTAAAAAATCTATTGTACAATCAAACAGTTACCTGTTGTGTGCACACTGTTGACACAATTCTTGATCTTATAAACTTATCTGTAGTTTATTCGGGATCACATACTGTGCTTGATTTTCATGTTTATAATCAAGTTATATTCTTATAACTAAAAATCATCGCAAATAACAAAATACACTAAAGATATAGAAACACTAAAATATACAAATTTAAAATAAACAAATCATAAATTTGATCTAACTCTATAAGTATCTCTTTAAACTACAACAGGTACTGTAGACTAGTTTTGTGGCCAAATTCACCATCAGTCATAATAGGAAAAGTTTTACGTAATTTATACAGTATTCATTGTACGAATAAAACGTAAATATTAAAATAATCCTAATAAATCGTAACATGTATTAAGTTATTATTGAAAATAGATTTATACGATAAATCGTATTTAAAGAAAGTGATTGCACGCGTGTAACACTATTTAAAATAACATTAAACAAAAAACGGGGTAGACTTCGTAGTCATTAAACAAAAACAGTTAAAAAAAAAGGTGGATTCAATAGCAAAATAACCCATACATATTTCAATTTCCATATTTGTTAGGAATTCGAGTTATGAGACAACCGGTGCCTCGTAAGTTATAAACCTTGTGTGAACGGTACGTGCTACCGTCCACGTGTAGCATTTAACTGAAAGTCATCACATGTTTATTTGCAATGTATAGATAACTAGTTACCATTTCCTCTACAATATTCTGACCAACCGCATCTGAAAATTCAGTGTGAAGAAAATTACGAACGCGTTCGTTCCAGAAAAATTTCGTCACGTACAAGTAGCAACAGTGCAGTTACGGATACCCATAGAAGGACAAAGCAGCTTGCGTTCATTTAATTATTAGGATACAAGACCTTTTCCCTCTAACTTTTGAGTACTCACTTCATTGCAGCAATGTGTCTACAGAGATCACATTGGTATATACATATTAGGGAAAAATGGGTCTAGTTTACACGAGTATGTCCATTCTCTGAGGTACCTGTACTTTCGTATAATTTTCTATTATCTTCATATTTGTTTCTCTTTTTTGGAAGTATACATTCAAGAGCTGGCTTTACTCTTGTTGGTGGAAATTCAGTTAAAAAGAAATTAAAGATATAGCAAAGTAGCTTGCACAGTAAGGGACATAGCAATCCTTGATGAACTACTGTCCATAATCTGTAATTGCTCCCTTCAAACGGATCCAGTACAGCTGGACACAATATGTGGCTAAGATTGACTTGTACAGGCTACAAAGTAAGATAAATATTATGTATAATGAAAGATAGTATTTGACAGAAGATAAGACACTACGGACCAAAGCAATAGCTTGAAGAATCCAGAAGTGGTACGCTAGATTCAGACCATAACTAAAAACTGTCCAGCTCATGTCTGATAAAGGCTCAACGTTGTATACACCTATTATCAAAAATTAAAATATATTTGTGACCTTTGCAGGTACATGAATATGTAAAATGGCTATTATTAGAATTAACTACCTCCAAGCCTTAGCAAATAATAGGGTATTACTACCATTAAGCCATGCTGTATGTAATACAATGCTTTATCTGCAAATATCTGGAAGAATACATGCCATTTCAATATGAACAATTAAAGTAGTTCAGTATTAAAAAGAACATGATAGCTTACTCTTCGAGATTCTGTTTCTGGGAACAAATAAGCTAAGACTGGTCCATTCATAAAGTTTAAGTGTATCCTGAAGAGAGTAGTGACAGTCGGACTAGGAGCAGCTGCTAATAAATATAACTGTATCACAGAAAAAGCCAGAGTTGTAAATAGTCATTGTGTGTCACTTCGAGCGAATTATGTTTATTTATTTTACCTGTACTGCTGTTGTTATGTGACAGGGATTAAACAAATATACAACAGTCCTGCTGGTCAATTTAAAACCTATTTCTATTCCCAATACTAAAGCCATGATAATCAACAACATTCTTCTGCCCACTCTATCATGGTCTATGTATATTTGATTAGGCAATTTCATTCGTTTGTAGCCCCATACAAGAAGCACTATTATCAATATAGATACAAATGATGTTTCGATTATTTTATGTTGTGTACTCAAATAATATGCACATTCTGGACCCACATTACGTGGTATGGAGGCATTAACACCATCATATGCCCATTCAAACATTGTTGGAATTTTGATTGTATAACTGAAATGAAGTAAATTCTTACAGATTGCAGTGAGAAATAATACAGCTTACAATTGCTATCACTTGCAATAATCAATTTTAAAACTTCAACACTTCATGGCTCTTTTGACAGCAATGACAGTTTCTAGTAGACTGATGTTTTCACATTTCATGGCAAAGAACAAGTATAGTATGTTACCGCGTAAAACGAATTTATTTAGTGTTAATTCTAAGAGTTTCATCTGAATGTCATATCGGAAATGCGATTATCGATTCATCTAAATAAAAAGAACGTAGTTTAGTAACATAGTAACATGACACTTCACATACGTGTTTCCTTATGAATTATACGACGGGAGGTTTAGATAAAATATTTTTTCGCCAAAGAACACTGGAAATTGATGTGCAATGTATACCAAGGCGCGACAATTCTTAAAATCATTATACTTTGTATATACCGAGCATTCTCTATACTACTGTACGCTATAGTCATTCTATAGGAAGAGAGTTTCTGCTTTTATGTAATATACTTAATGTAGTGTATAGTCTTATACACCTTTAATTAAGGTAGGTGTCAGTAGATCCAATTAGATAAAACACGTGACCACAGATAAGGTATAATAATAGATTTATCACCTTATGGCACTTCGTGGGCCAAATCTGTACTACCGACAACTTAAAAAGTCTGTCATTTTAATGTAACGGCAATCTGTTGAATGTTTATAAGGGATCTTAACTGTTTTTTATTTTATGTAGGTCTACTTTAATAGACATTCGTCTGAGAAATTCAATAAAGTTTATAGGATTTTTCGTGTTTTAGCAATGTTAAATTCATCCTTTAAACTTAAGCACAACTTAACCAACGCATATGTTTATCGGTAACGTCGGGTACTGACGCGAAAATGATAACTGAGAGCTAGCGCCCCAGTAAATCGGGTCACGAGAATGCATTGGATGTTACATATGTCTATTTTTATACCTCGTCTGTGACGTGCATTAGAATCGATGGTGATACGCGTTGTCTCTGATAGATGACATTGAAGTGTCCAACAAAAAGCAAAACTTTCAAAAATTCAAAACTAACCGCTAGAAGGTAACGATCATAAACAGTTTCTCGCAGCACTCAATGGCGCCTTGGATAGGCATAAATATTTATGTAAGTTTTTAAAGAAGTTATGTATAAGTACTTCTTGTATACAGCAAGAAAGTTACTACCCTTTATTAATTCAAGATCATTAGAATTCTTTTTACCGCTTAGGATTAGTCCCCCTATTCTTTAAAAACCTTGTAATTGTTAATTGTTTAGGCATGAGTACCTGTTACTCAAATACTTTCCTCCATAGACGACTATAGCTCCACGACTATATTTACATATTAATGAATCATTGAATCTATGGTTGCAGGCGGGGGGACGTTTAGAAGACTAGCTATTACCACAGGCGAGGTATAGGAACCTCTAGTACCTATTAGTAAAGAAGTCACTCAACATTTTCAATGACTGGCAAATCCTACGGTTGATAAACATGTCAGTTCGTAGATGTCGCGTGGCTACCTGGAATGTGCTAGTAGAGTATCCTCGAGGGAGAAAGATCACGCAACCGATAAAACTTGCGCTTACAGTTACTATTAATTAGATTCATGAGTCAGTAGAAAACCATCTTACTGGGAAAAATAAATCATTGATAGAATCTAAAGAATTAATCGATTGAGTCGGCAGGGGGAGTGGAGGTAAGTGTTCGAGTATGGTAATGCGCGTCAGCGCTTAATTAAATTGGGAATACGAATTACCAAACCAGTACACGCTGGAAACGTTATCGGATAAGAGAATTCGCCTTATCAGATTCAAGGAACAAGGTGGAAAAGGGTGTTGAGTGACTCTTAATCTTTGTAAATTGTGTTGCCAGGTCTACGAAGGTCGCAAACCTGACATGGAGATTTTCTTTAGAACTAAAAAAAAAGGAGGACCAGTGACCGCGCCCAGGACTTGCGAACGGGGAATCCTTTCCATCGTAAGAAAAACACAAATCGATCGTCCAACGACAGCTGACCAGATTTTCTGACAGTGGTTCATTGTTGGTTCACGCAGAAATGCATGCGTGGCGATGCAAAGGCGGAGCAGTCCGTATCAGTGTATCGGTGTACATATTCGCGGTCGTCAGTGGTCGAACGTGTCATGTGTGCGCGCCGTAAAGTGAGCAGCTTGGCACTTGTAGTTGCAGCCTTTAGGTTTGAATAAGGGGAGGAGCCTTGCTGCATTTCCAAACGCAATTATCCCCATTCTCCCTCGGCTTCCATTCCTGTTTCGTGCTGCCGTCCCTGTCTATCTAGAGTGCATACAATACGGCGCCATCTTGGTCGCGTGCATTCCTCCGTTTTCTCGATTTTTTCCCCTCGGTTTCTCTGTCTTTTCCTCTTTTTTGTCTTTCTCCTTTTTTTTCGCCGACCAGTCCCCGATCCGTCGGGGAACCACCATTCGCCAGTCGCGACCATCCACTAACTGCACCCGCTTCGTCGCGATTTCGTCTTTTCTGGGGGTGTTGCTCGAACCACCTCGCACTCGAAGAATGGCTTTCCTTAACAATCACTACCTGTCGATTATGAGAAGCGGGTTCTCCCTTTGATATTTCTGTAGAATCTTCGTTGTTCTCGGGTATCCTTTCTCAACTGCAATCAATGGTCGGTATATACCCGTCATTTAGGCTGCAGTCCTGATCTCTGAAGCTGTTTTCATTTCACGTTAGGACGCTGCGCGAGATCCTTTTCGATGATTGTTTGGCAAGTAACGTGCATCATCTGACCCTCGTTAAGACTTTTTCAAGTCTCATATAATAAATATATAGACGAAGGTTGTTAAATTTGGACTATTACCTAGGTTAGACTACTGCTGTAACTTGCCATATGTAAGCAATTTGCGTCGTGTGATATACAATATGTGTTACTTATATGCTAAGTCAATTAATGCAATCACCATAGACATATTGTCTGTCATACAGCATAAATTGATTTCACATGACAAGTTATAGTACTGATATAATCTAGTCGATGGTCCAAATTCGGCGATCGTCCCCTATATTCTCATCTCAAACGCTGGACGAATTGCGCCCACGTTACTTCGGCCGCGGAAACCGATTAACTTTTCCCGGTGAAACTTCACCGTGACCGATCTATCGTGACTAAATTCCTTGTCCACTGTTTCACGCAGTCTTGACGAATGAATTGAATTAGGTGTTTTACGCAACCACTTATTCGACGATGAGAACAGAGACACCAAGTGCGCTTCGTAACCTTACAGTGAGTACGTACCTCCAGCCTGGTGTATGTCCTCCAGTAGGCTCCACGTCCGAGGGAAGACATACGTAAGATATCCTGGAAATATGGAACGTGATTCTTGCGCAAACGCGGAAGAGAATCTCGACCTGTGTGCACGATCGTTAGCGTAGCTTTGGAGTGCTTTGTAGTATCAGGAGCGTCAATCGTTAGACCGATTTCCCGTTACGAGGTTGTATTTCAGCATGATGGCGGGGACAATAAACCATCAGCAGCCCCGGTGTCTCGTTATTCCTGCAAAACTCGGCGCAATTTCCGCGCGATGACGGACGGGAGAGGTCCGCGAGACAGGACAGGATAGAAGCCGGGGAAGGGGTATGTGTGTATGTGACGTTGGGTGTGTGATAAAATATATATGTATATGTATATATATTTTTTTCCTCTCCCACAGACAAGCGTGTATTCGTGGGAATACGCAGTTGTCGCCGTTATCGATACCCTCTCTTGAAAGTGGCATTAACTGGACTGACGGTTATCGACGCGGAGGGATCACAAGGCAGGCAACGTGTATTATTAAGCGCTGTTAACTTTATACACTTGTGACATACGTGTCGGCCTCATTATCACGATTTAAGCACGTCCGCTATCGCGTTACATTACCGGGAAATTGCGGCACGTGAAATCGTTTCGCTGAAACCGCGGTTTAGACAGTGCGGCTAATCTTGATCCGCGGAAATACGAGTACGTATGCAGTTTTCTTGTATTCTTTGTTTTTTATGATTGCCTGTCTGGATAAAACGGGGCTCGGGAAAGAAAAGAGAGGACGGGGGATGGAAAAAAACACGGTCACGTGAAATCGGAACTCGATAGACTACGCGTCGATGATGAGGAACACTGTCTGTAGATGACTCTGTTTAATCGTATGCTTTTAGGGTCGTAAACGAATAGGGTTTGTGTTTAAAATTGTGAGTTATTAAGAAAATCTCGTGAGCTAGCAACATAGAATAATTATTAGTAAATTCAATCCTATATAATAAGATGTTTAACGTGTCCGTTCGTTTGTTAGCAAAATCTTGTCCAGAGGCTTTTTTTCGTACTGCCTGATGACCTAAAAGGTTGAAAATTGGCACGATATTTCCTGGGCACCCAAGATTACAGAAAAAGCTCCTAAATCTGGAACATTCCAAAATGGGTAGTATTTGCGGTTGAAAACAGGTACCATGTTTATCTTAAGGGCCCAAAGTTAATTTTCAGTATAACGTGAATGTTTACTATGATATAATGGTGTATTAAAAGAAACATCGAGATTTTTTGATCCTGCAATGCGCAGATGGCGATAAACGTTGAAATGTCTTCTTCTTCTTCTTATATTTTTCGCTCTCTGTGTCTGGCAAGATAAAAAAAATCAGTATTTGTTTCTAGAGGGATTTTTCTGTGGTATCATAGTAATGTCTCGCGGAGCCAGGCTTTAATGCTGGTACAACAAATAAAGCGACAGCAGTTGAATAATATGACTTAAACTTACATGAGTTTATGTAGACGAGCCTAATAGAAGTGAATACGATCGCAAAGATCCAATCAGTTTATCAGGGGTTGCTCGGGTGGTGGGCGATGATGGGGCTCGCGTGTAGAATAACTTTCGTTTCGAAACAAAACCCAAGAAACTGGATAGGTTCGAGTAATTTTCAAATAATTGCCTGTCCAAGCCGGGTCTAGGAGGCCCCCTCCCCCCACCGCCGATCCCTTGGCCGTTCGGTGAAGGAGAATAAACGTATTCCTTCTGGCTAGCGTGATGGCCTCTCCAGCCACGGCTACCGGCATCCTCCTCGCCGGGGAATAATTTTCGATGGCGGCCGATGATTTTCAGACGTCCAACCGAACCGCTTCGATCCACGATCTTTTATTCATCAGAAATCGGTCGAGAAATTGCGTGGAAAAAAAATTCGGAAGCGGCCGGAGGAGGATGGTATAGGGATCCAGACATCGGGTTCTGCGGCCATTATGGCGTTGCTAGGTGACGTTGACACAAAGCCCGTGAAACGATGATAAATATCGTTCTTGAGAATCACAGATCTTGAAATATAGTCTTGAAAATTCTAGAAGCCTTAATGGGTACTCCAAATATATATTATAAACAGTAATGTAATTATAATATAATAAATAGTAATAGGAACTGTTCTAATCTACAATGAATTAAATGAGGATCAATTTACGGTTTGAAAATCTGTTGGAATTACTTTCCAATGATTAATATTATTGTAGCTGAGTTAGTTAGTTGGTCAAAATTCGTAATCTCTCTTTTCTGTTCTCCTTCGGTTATGCCAGAAATTCATTTAGATTCGTGTCACATCGCCGCAGTTAGCCGGAGGCTATATCTATAACAATTGCGAGTTACTGAATTGTTTGAGAACTAGGGCAGCGTGACATCCGTGACACTAGTCATTAATCGTTGCAGCGTTTTCCAGGCTATTAAAAGAACCCGCTGTTAATTAATGGATTAATCATGATTATTAACGCTGCACATAGGTACATGCGGTTTGCGCGGGTTATCTTATGCAACCTTTTTTCCGTTGGATTTAATATTTCATTCTCTGGGCAATAAACGACGACATTTATTTCGCAACGCAGGTCTCAATGAAATGTAAGGTAAACGTGGAACATAACAGTTTCACCTAAGGAATTCTGAAAATAATGTTGGTCTTTTGTTTAACGAATTGAGAATGCTTATAAACGTATGGTTACACGGCTAATCAAATATACTGGAAAAGTTAATCTTAGCTTTTGTCGACGTCAGTCAGGCGTAATACTTAGAGGGTATAGCTCGAGCCGCCGTCGGCAAGTTGTTTAATGCAGTGTTCCTCATACAATAAACGAGAAATTACCAGTTGTAAACATTCCAGTACTACTGAACATGGATTTCTGCTCATAAACATGTTGCATATAATTATCTTTCCAACAAAAAACAATTAAAAGACCCCGTAACATTTGTCAAAAAGACAATAAGAAGCTTTAAAATGACTGCAAAAAAAGATATCTTCAATACCGTGTTACGTACATGTGTTTGAAACATATTTAAACTTTCCATTAAATATTTTGAGGCAAACGTTACAGATCCTAGACAACTCGTAAAACATTGTATTTACGAACATATATGTACCTATCTGTTTAATGCAATAATAATTCAAAGTAGAACAGAACTGTCGTAACAAGACACTCACTTACAAAAATTCCATCCAGACATCCGTGTTTCTAAGAGCTGAAATTATTGTTCAGCTGCCGGAATTAGACGGAGAACCGCTCGAACGTCGCGGCAATTAGACACACACACACACACACGCCGCCATGATGGTTTTCCACCTGCAATTTTGTGCGAACGATCTCTCACAGGAAGCGAGATAACGCGAAATAACGCGAAATAAGTCATGCACCGATCCGCGGTTCAGAGAATACCGGGAATCGGCATAGAATCGTTGCACGATGTGGCCTTGAGACCACTTTACTCTCAGGTCCTTTCATCCCGGGCATAACTCCGCCGTTCAAGCCCAATTTACTCATTATCGCACCTCCGCTCTGCAATTCCTCCGGTTCTCCGCCGCTGCCTCAGTCATTTCGCTTTGCAACCGCCGGCTCGCGGCGGCGGCCATTACTGTGTTCCCCGAGATATACAACACACGGACCCGCATATCTTACTGGGACTGTGTATGTGTATATTCACGTGGCGTGATCTATCAGTAGCAATCCGCCATGTTGAAGGGATGCACGGTAGCGAACCATCCTCCATGTCCTGGACTGGTGCAATTTCGTTCCTTCGGGTCTGGTCGCATCATCTGCTCGGTCGTTATACGTTCCAGTATTCCCTTTTTTTTCTCGCTTGAAATTAACATGTGAAATTTCGTTATCGACGACGTGATCGACGACGGAACGTAGTGGAAGTATCGATACACTTTCTGCTCGGTAGCCATGTTCGAAATGAGACAGATTGATGAGACAGGTTCACATTGGATCGTAGTCTGTTGAAAGGTCGGATAAAGGAAGAATTTTCTTTTTTATTCAAAAGATTAGCGTCGTATCGACATCCAGGGTATTAGCGAGCACTGTTGGTTAGTGACATTTAGATGAAATCGTAAAGGTGACTTGGTCTTTTCTTTTTAACGGATCTTAAAAGAAGGATTTTCAATTGAAAAACTCGACGATTCGTTGCACGGAAGAACTCTAGAACCGTACACGGTCCTCTCGAGCGTTTTAGACGCAATTATGATACGAGAGAAATTTGTATCGGTCCGATCGGGTCCGGTAAATTAGCCGGGACGTTGAAAGTGATTTCCTTGTCAGGGCTGAGACGACGGGTCAGACGAAAATCCGGGGCCCCCCTTAATAAACGCCGTAGGGCAGCGTAGAACAAACCGAGAACAGCGGCGGTGGCGGCGTTGGTTTTATTGGCCTCGTAGAGTGTGCACAGACACGACCACATAGTTCCCTGGAAGGAAGCAAAGGCGGCATTACACCAGGCCGTGTGTCCCCTTTTATAACGTGAAATTGGCCTGTTAAAGCGTTACTACGAATCCGTAGCCCCGCGTACCATTCCGTGGAAGCTCGAATCATCGTTAATCGCGTACAGGTCAGCCAGTTTCGTTTCGGCTGGACCAAGCCGAAATCTAATTGAACCCCAAGCCATCGATCGGGTCCCTCGAGTTAACCCTCTTTATTCCCTATCCTTGGCGAAGACCATAACAAGAATACTCTCCGTTCACGGTTCCATTTAGAACGACTTGGAACAATTCAGTGTGACCTTTGGGAACGAAGATGAAACGAAAGGAAGTACACATGGTACCATCGCAAAGTGAGAATACTTTGCTTCCTTTCCTTGGCGACGACTATGACAATTGTACTCTTCTCCACGGTTCTGTTTGGAATCTAGTTGGGACAATAAACGATTCAGTGTGACTTTTTGAGAACGAAGAGGAAACGAAAGAAGAAAGTACGAGGGACAATTGCAAAAATGAATACGGCTGCAAGACGCATCGAGGGCCCGATATGTCCATCGATTCTGTGCTACCGTGTATACGAAATTACCCTGCAGAAATCCCGGAAATGTAATTTCAAGTCGGTCAACAGGTGGAAAAAGATTACGACGAGTGGTAGGCTCGCCAGATCGGCATCTCGTCGAAAGGAAAAAGGGACGTGGTTCGCGAGAACACTTGCGTCAAGAGCGAGTGTATGCCTTAATTATTGCAAGCAGTCGAGCGCGTTGCAGACCCGTCAGCCATCTTGTTCGTGCCTCGACGCCATCGCAGGGTGTGCCGATTTTTTTGCACAACTTGCCTGTTGATCTATTGATCGTTCTTACGTCGATAATGTAATACTTATGACATATGTACCATCAAAATCTGGTGATTTAAAAATATTAATATGATACAATCTTGGAAGAAACGATTACATTTACCATCTACGCATGACACGGAAGAAAGTAGATGGTCTGGGTTCGGTATATAAATACATTTCATAATCATGGAATAATAAAGTACACAGTAAAAGATAAGTTATTCTACAAGTGATGATGAAAATCTTGCACAGAAAAAGAATTCTCCACAGTACAGTATTATATATTTAGCATTGTGGTAACTGAAATTACATGCATTAAACGCGAGTTGAACAGGAAGAGAAACTCCAATCTTCCGAATTAAACGAGGCGTTCCAATGGAACCGCTTCGACTTTCGTTCCGCGAATTAATGCAAACCGACCGTTTGCAGAAGCATTGAAATCACCTGTATCGCGTTGGAATCTCGCCGTGTAAATAATACAAAACAATTAAAGACTCTGTGGTACGTACGAAATGAAATCTGGAATATTGGAATTATGCTCATCGCGTGCACACACGCCAGTGTTCAGTTTCTTTTCGTTCGGTCTCTTCCGCGGTCGTGTAACACAGCAGCGAGCCACGAAAGCAAAAAAAAAAGAAAAAGATAACAAGAACAAAGGGATCGAAGGAATATAACAAGAAAAAAACAAAGAATCAGCCGCGTCGGCGACTCGTTTTCAGCGAATCGATTAGCAACATTAAAATTTCTTTCGCGCTTAATACCCATGTCTGTTTATTACCAGCATCTCGGATAGCTCGCTACGTAATTACTAAACCCGTCGATTTTTTTTTGTCTGCAGAGTATCTAAGAAATAATTCTATCGAAGGATATAGCGATTACTCTACCAAAGAATCCATCGATGGCTCTACTGAATCTGATGGCTGTACACGATCATCCACCCAGTCGCAGACGAATTTCCACGGTATTCATTCGGACAGCCTAGCCGCCGGGATAAAGAATGAAAAAGGTATGTATCCGTAAAGGAAGAAACGCCGTCCAAGAAACAGGGGAACGGTTCGCGATCATAGAGGATGGGTCGGCGGCTCCTTCGTCCTGAGGGACAATCGGGAAAGATGTCTGCGTAGGTCCCGATGCCGTGAAAGGTAGAACCACGAGGGAATTAGGGGAGAGCGCAGGGTGAAACACCGGGGATTCTGAGGAGAACGTTGAGAGGGGAGGGGTAGAGTTGCCAGGCAGACCGGCTGTCAATCAACCGCGGGCTAGACTACCAATTTCTTCGTTCATAATTTCTGATAATTTCTTCGGGTCGAGCGAACTGGCGCGGCTGCTGGCTGCTGTTGCTCGCTACCTCGCCCCTGTCCTCACCGCGTCTCTCTCCTCTGATCCACCGCCACGAAAATCATCATAAGAAGGTAATTGCACCGATCACGTGTACCGGCGGCTTATATTTATCCTTGTTTCATTATAATAACAATGTAACGCGCGCTGCGGCCCTCTGGATGCCGGGGGGATAATCATCGGTTCGACACACACCGCACCGATCGCTTGCGCGCTGGGCTTGGATATATTTTTGCGGCCTCGGGTATTTACTACCCGGGAGCAATTAGATAAACGTAATACAAGACAGACTTGAAGGGTTTCTCTATCCTGGGTAAACCAGCTTCCTTCTACGAGTGTAGAAAACCGAGCGAATTTATTAAGGCCCTACACGTGGGTGTCTTGATCCTTTGGACGATGGGGGAGAATCTTTCCTATAATCGAGAGATCGTCTATCGTCCGACAGTCCGGTTCAGTTTCGAGGAATACAATTTAATATTCTTCAGTAGATTTCGCCGTTCCAAATACTGTCTCCTAGTTGACCGGTAGTTCCATGAATTTAAATTTGCCCGTTCGAGGTTCAACGGTCCCCAACTCGCGTACAGTACTTGTCCCAATGATCGCATGTCCCCGACGAGACCTGCTGGCCGAGCATTGCCGCTAATTTGAGGGGTTCAATGTTTCGTTTGATACGTGCCGCTTTGGCTTGCTGTGCGCGGCTCTAGCGCACAAGATCAAAACAATATCGTTCCGTTTCGTCCATAGCCCGTCCTCCGTCCGTCCCACAGCTTTGATAAAAATAACCGCGGTGGCGGTCGATCGTTATCGTGGTAATTATTTTCATTAAAATGAAAACGTACGATTCTTGCATTCGGTGAGCACTGGTGCAATTAGTCGGCGTAGACACGAGGAGAGTTGATGACTATTGTTCCCATTGGTTCACGTTGCTCCTTGCGGTTGATAGTTACAGGGAATACTGGTTGGTTCTCCAAAGGTAACAAGGATCGCCATTATCAATTAGGGAGAATTTGGAGTTTCGAGTTCGACAGAATCGGCAACCAGACGCGGGATGCATCCATGTGAAAAAGCGCAGTTTGAAAAGCGAGACCAGTTGAAAGTTTGAAATTGCCCCTTCGCGGTCTGTCATCTATCACGCACATGCCGATACGCGGTTTCGAGATGGGTTTAAAAGAAACCTGGCAAGTCCGCACGCGAAACTTTGTTGCACAGAGGCATCTCGTACAGAAACACGAAGGAATTCGAAGTACCTCCCCCCAGTCCTCGAAGCACGAATGTGTGTGTATTTGTGGGGAATCATCTGAATCGTTTTCAAGGAACTTAATACACAGAAATGGACTTTGCGTAGGTAGGATGAGTGTAGTTGGAAGTGAGAAGATTGGCCGTAACTTCTTGAAATTACGAATCGATGTTTCTCTGTTTGTGTTGTAGGAACACTTATCTGAACATATTCAGGGTGTTTCGTAATTTTTAATACAACGGGAGGAATTACAGATGGCCTTATTCAAATCATTCCGAGGGACAGATAAAAGGTGCACGTAAGAATGTTTGTATAAATATAAGTAGATTGCAAATTTATACATCTATGCATCTACTAGACAGGAATTCCCTGGGAAAAACGTTTCTTTTCGAAGGATTGATAATCGTATACGTTCGCGTTTGATTAGCGCGCGCACGCGTGGATCGCTAGGGGGATAGATGGTAATCTAGTTCCGCGGGGCGCGGCCACTCGATAAGCGTCGTCGTTTTCTTTCGTTCCTTTTGTATTGGCCATACAGGCGTATATATACATATATACAGTCCCGGTGGTTGACTACCCCTGGCCGTCCGTTGCACAAGTAATTATTCATAGCACGCAATTACGAGTGGTGCTGCGGCGTGTTGTTGGTATCGCGGCATCAATTGCGCCGCTGCTCGGAGCCCTGATTGCGGGTTCACGTCTCAAAACAATGATTTATCTAATTAAGCCTCGGTTTTGCATTGTTAGGCCGGGCTTTTGTTGTAACGTGCCGCCCATTATCCACCGGCGTCCATTATTCCCACGGCACGAAATAACGACGACGGATTGCTTTTCGTGCCGCGGAACTTGTGTTCGAAACTTGGGGAAATCGAATCGTTTCTACGGAATAGGAAACGAATAGAAGTTCTATGTCGATCGTAAGTCCCCTAACGTGTCCCAATTTGTGTTTCTATTAATGAGCTTTCTGTAATTTGTCTGTTACAGTTTGATCGCCTCTAACGAGATCCCCTGTAATTATTCTGGCGAAATTACAGCCGAGAATTCTGTATTTTATCGGTTGGTAATGATAGAATTATACTGGTGGGAGATTATTAGTGATGCGATCTGGCCACAGATGCCGCCACCGTGGCCCATCGAGGACTCAATGTTCCCGCGCAAACAACCCATAGTTGTGTAGGTGACTTTAGTCGAGACAGATGAATGCTTGCAGGCTGCCGGCTGGGGTTTCTTTCTTTACACATTAGGATTCTGCTTTCAGGTATGTAAATGATTATTTAGATCGAAAAATTGATTTATGATTGATTATGTATGAAAAAATGTTAAGTAACGGCCGAAAAGTTTGGATACGTGAATAATGTGTATCCAGGTTAGGGATGACGGTATGATTTCGTCGGTTAGAGTTAGAGACTGTTTCCAACAATTTTACTAAGTTTCTGTGAACTAAAATGATTGTTATGCACTGATGTTTGCAAAACAGCCAATGAAACGTAATTTTGTGATTTGTATTAACCTAGCCAAACGGAAGAAGTATACATTGAAATCTTCCGATTTGGAATTGATTTCGAATCTAAGAATCTGGTCACGAAGATTCCACGTTTTCATTTTGGGTTTCACTGCGCAAATTGAATGGAACGAAGTCTTCGATTGATTCGAATTGCGTAAAAGACGAATAATCAGAAAATGAATAAGGCAAACGTATTAATTATTAGAATTCAGCTTCGTTTTACAAGTAAAAAAATTTTAGACTTTGTGTGATCTAGGTTTATGGTGGTAGACGAAGAAACATTACCTGTGATTGGAGGAAGAAAGATACATTCAGGGAATAGAAGAAAAGAGAGGGAATGAGTAATAGAACTAGTGATGGATTTGAGAGGATTAATGCAAGTATGGAATTCTTGTGACTTTTAAGCCTTTAAAAGATCTGACTTTTTGTGATGTTCTGACTGGATATAAAACTATTGAATGCCTTCAATGTATTTAATACTCTGACATCTCTAAGGCTACTGAGAGTTATGTATGCTACCAAAGATCTAAAACTCCATTGACTTTTAAGTGTCTTCAAAGTTCTGAAACTTTTACAACTCTTACATGTTTCATTGATGATCTTATTGTTATATGTCTGCAGAATTCTTAAAGTCCTGCAGCACCTTGATGATTCCCTAGTTCAAAAAGTTTTGCAGGTTTCAAGTATTCTTAAAGAATCCTATCTTTACTAAATTTTGAGTACTCTCAAAGGCTTTCTATTCATTCCATTATTCTTGAAAACTGTAAGTCTTAAAAGTTCTTCATGTTTTGAAATTGCTCAAGTTCTATAATTTTGAATCTTCATTGGTACTTTGAAATTCCTCAATACCTTAATATCTCAAGAGTTTGAATACTTTAAATATCTGGATGCACAAGATCTGCTTAAAAATCGTGGTAGCTATGTTTCAGAACAATCAAACAGAAACAAAAAGTTTTATTATTCTAGGACAGCCTAAAGTTTGAGTATGTTAAATATTTTATCAGGCATGAATTTGTCCGAGTAGGTACTTGTTAGAGAAGGAGTCTCCACCGACCATCGCCAAGAACGAGAGAATTAAAGATAGTCAGCTGGCGAGGGCCGGTATTTTAGTTGCGTGTAAAGGAGCTCCTCCAACGGTAGCGTCCAATGCCTGAAATGCATGCGTGAAATGAGTTCTTAACGCGAATGGGATTTTTCGTAAGAAGGTGTGTAACGTGTTATTAAAACAAGACCGCCGCTGTTACGCTCGCTGTGTACGCCAGTAAATAAATAAAAAGGCGCGCCATTTCGGCCGAACAATTACGGCCGGCCGAAAAAACGAAATGTGTAACCCCCTTCCCCCACTGAAATAACTTCTTCCCCTCCGTTTATAGTGGCGATATCCAAGCTTGTTTGCAGTCTGTTACGAAATAGCGTTCTTTCGATCGTACTCGGTACATTTCAATATCGGTTATAACTGCAGTTAAACCACATGAGAATCATTCACACCGTCGAGATCTCAGACCAACAATACACCTACATTAGTAAGAACGAAATATATGGACGCGGTGGTAATTACCAAGGAGTAATTCATAAAAGTCGGAAAAACGACGGCGGGGTAATTACGAACGGAAAAGAAAAAAAAATACTTATAGAAAAATCTTGAGAAGTTATAATTAGTGGTGCGCGATTGAGATAGGTAATTGTAGCTGTGCATTACGGACTCGGACATTATAAAAAAGCTATTCGATATGGACTTTGAAAAAGTTTAGACGTATTTTACGTAATGTCATCGACGACAATGTTGATTATCATTTTTGAATAATGTACTACGTTTATCGCGCGATTGGAGTGATCGTTTTCGTCGTTTAATATTCTCTTGTGGCGTAATACATATACATGTACAAAATTTTATAAATCACAAGAAGTACCATGTTATTATACACTAATGTAGTGAATAGTTAATGTTTTAACTGATCAGATCAACGGCAATTTTATGTAAATACTTAAAAACATGTATTCTCTGCAAGAAATATGAATGTATTTTTTAATTTAACAATCGAAGTAACCTAGGGCTGCAATTGCAGTAATTTCTGCTTCTACAGAACAACGTCGTTGAGACGTAGATGCAATAATACAAACTTGAAGTGTATGTACGAATTTTCTGCACAGAAAATTGTATAGAATCTACGATGACAAATAAAAAAGGTGAACAATTATGTATTCCTAAGACAAAAGTGACCAGCACAGGATTATAGCAACTTCAGAAAACGGAATACCGCCAAGAAGACAAAATGGAGGATATCTAACACTTTCACGGCGATCATTCTTCAAGTCCCATTTATGGGGACTATCGTTTCCAAAGTTGGAACTGCAGAAGTTGGTTTCGAAATTCATACGATTTATCTCTTAATTACTCATAGGAACGAAAACACGGAACTCGTTCTATTACTTACAAAGTTCCCGAAAACAGAGGCGCATCACCAAGGGAATCGTGTCAAACATATCAAAAGTGGATTCACCTCCGGCAAACAGTCGTCGAGACATCCCCATATATGTCTTTCGCATGCAACCACCATATCACCGCGTGATAGAATATCGCAGTGTTCTATCGCAGTTTTCACGTATCGCCCATTGAACTATGTCGTTCCTCCACCGAACAACACCAGGTACAACATGAACAACCTCGCTACGAGAGACCTGGAACAATCGAAGATAAAACAACCGTCGAATCGCATGTCACCGAAACGTTTCGATCAGTGGTTGTGATCCATTTTCGGTGGATTCGAGGCGATATCGTGTCCGGTGATTGCCGGGAAAAGTGTGCAACATATCGCAGTCGGCCGTCGATGCCGATCGCGAGATCGACTTTCGGCGCTGAATGTCACCTCCATATCGGTAGCATGTCTGAAGTCGCTTCTAGAATGGCGGATATTGTTTGTGCCTCGCGATCTGATAACGTTCACCAAGAGAATTGTCTTCAGATAACAGAAATGTGCCTCTACAATTCCTGCAGATGGTACGGTGTCCTCTTAATGCCTGGAACTCTTAAGTCCGTCGGTTGACTTGAGTAGACTTCATTTATTTGCGATGTTGGATGCTACGCTATTGAGTATATTATGTTTCAAAGCGTACATACATAGAAGTGTAGCAATATGCAAGGAACCATTTAATATGGAGAATCTTTGGTGCTGGGATCAGAAGATTCAAGGAAGGGGCTGACGACTCTATTCTTACGCATCTACCGAATGAATTCATATTATGAATTCATTAATTCTCTGATTGCAGCAAATGTTTACACTCGGTATTAATTACACTGGATAATATTTTCCATTAGTTTCAAAATATGCAACACCAAATACATATACCCGTCGATCACAACGTATAAGCGGAGATCTACCAACGACACCGCCACCATCGTTCTAACTTTGCCAGCAGTCCGCAGCCATCGCAAACTCGGCAAAGATCCGTGGATAAAACCGGGGACGACGCGTCGAACTTAACAAGCAGTCCTCGTTGGGACATTACGAACGATATCGAATAGAACCAACGAAATTCCCATCTTCGTTCATGCGAGGAGACCCATATCGGAGGGACAGAGAGAACCAGAACGATGCGTAGGAGCGACGTGCACGTCAGAGAAGGACAGGATAACACCGGTGGAATAGGTGTAATCGTTTAACGCGCACGATGGTATCTACACGGGCACCGCGCGCGGTAGGCGTGGCTTGTTAGCGCCATGCTGCCTGCCCGATTGGACGGCACGTTTCCAAGTTGGGCGGAGTCATCGGCCGGGGAGGGGATAGCGATACCTTTAGGGGTTTCGTTCCCCTCCACGCACCGTGTTACGTTTGTATACCGTGCCCACACGCATAAACGCGGGCATCGCGATCTATCGTTCGTGTATGGCTATCATGACTGTGTGGTGCGACAGAGTGGGGACGCTGCTTTGCTCCGAGGAGCAATTCCGGACAGGACTGGGGCGGAAGAGGTGGCGGTCGCGTCTGACGATCGCGAGGTTACTCCTCTATCGAGGAGGTGAGTCCACCACTACCACCACCACCACTACCACTGGCCGCCACCGCCGCCGCTACCACCACCGGCCCGTTCCGATCTATGCCACGGTCTCCTGACTTATGCTACGCCCGGCAGGGCCGCCAGTACACGATACGCTTCTACCAGGCGAGCACACCCGGGGTTCTCCGTGCTCTTACTCTCACCTCTACCTCTCTGTCTCTACCTCTCGGCTACCCACAGCCCCGCGAATCCGCGTTTTTCTTCCGCGACTGTGTCACCACAGCGGGAAAAAGTGTGCCCCACGGGAGAGGGAAACAGGCTCCAAAAGGTGAGAGGGGGGGATATCGTGGAGGAGGACGAAGGGGGGAGTGTGTGAGTGTCCAAGTGGGTTCAGTTTCCGCGCGCACGTGACGCGTTCCGATCGAGAAGCGCGTTTCGACGACCTCGTGAGCCGATATCATCCCCCCATCGGTGGTGCGTGTCCACACACACACACACATCCACACGCACGACATTTTTTTTTGGATGGTTGAACTGCGCTGTTGTCCGGTGTCACGTGATCGTGATTGTGACTTTAGTGGATCGTTAGCACCGGAGGAGTGATCAGGGAAGGATACGGTAAATATATCAGTGAGAGTGTGTACGACTACAGTTTAGTGATCAGAGGATAAATCTCGGTGAACTTGTTGGCGTCGAACGAAATGAGTGGTGGATCGCACAGATGTGACTATCGATTGAACGCGACGTTGGACAAGCTTCGATCGTCCAGAACGATTGAAGCAGGATCGTGATCGAGTTTGGTGCAGTGACAATTGACAAGTGTGTTCATGCGTGTGCATCGGGAAGAAAAGTGATTGATTGCTTTGTGTCTGGAGATTATTTTTCCACACCGCCGATCCAGTGAACTCACCGCTTGTCAATCCCACGAACCAGCAGAGAAGCTTCTGTCCAGCTGAGAAATGAGATTTCGTTACGGTAGGATCTACCGCGGCCCGTCACGGTACGAGACTGTCAGTGCACCAACGGTGATGATCCGATAGCCGGTATCTGGTTCGAACGTGTGACAGAAGTGATCAACACAACAAGCTAACCATAATTACGAAAGTGTAACCCAGTACTAAAATGCATATCTTTGTGCCTTCGAATGAATTTCCCATTGGTCGTGAGAAACCGCATGTTTAGCGATACCCAGTTTCCGGTACCAATGATACACATCTGTCACTGCAGCCCTTGACTGTTCACGAATGTGATCGACGACGACCAAGAATCCACCGTTTCCGAACTTCGAACGAGTTCTTCGGACGAAAATTTTTTCCCGTTTCCCGCGATCGAACGCGAAACAGGACAGTGCTATTCGTTATCAGGAAACAGCTGTCGCAGCTGCATCGTCCCGACGCCCAGCACCGGGGATTGGTAGCCGAAAGCTTGACGCCGGCAGCTGGTCAACCCCGTCAGTGACAGACGACGATGACGTAGCGTCGGCGGAAACGAAGGGCGTCACGGTCTGCACGGTGTACGCGCTGGACAGGACCGCCTCGGCGGGGCTGGGGGTGGTTGGGGGTGTTGTCGGTGTCGCTGGCGGTGGAGGAGGAGGAAGAGGAGGAGGCGGAGGAGGAGGAGGAGGGGGAAGTGGCGGCGGTAGCGGGAGCAACGTCGGGGGTGGTGTGCAGGGGGTGGTCGCCGGGATTTGTGGACCAGCGAGTGCGTCCCTCGCGGCGGCCGCGACGGATTACGTGACGTCGGCATGCTATCCCCCGGGATCACAGCTTGCCCTGACCGCCTCTCACCCTCAGCCCCACGTCGTTGATCCCGCGATGACGCCGACCTCGGCGCCGGTGCCGACACCGACCACGGCGTCGGGACCCAACAACCCGGTCGCGATGAGCCAACTAGGAACCGTTTATGCCACCAAACGAAGACGTCGGAATGGGAAAAGGTTGGTGGTATACCCTATAATACGCTACGAATACTTCATTGAACATCCCTCGCGGGTTTGTGGCTGGGAATAAAAAGAAACCGAACGTGGTGGAGAAAGAAGTTAATGATAAGAATGATTAGAGTAGGCGGTAGCGATTCTCTCTCCCTCGATTACACGTTGTCTCGCGTTCACGTTGGAAAATTGTCGAAGGAAAGTGGGGGTCGCAAAAGCGCTAATTTGTCAGCCATTGAATAGAGAAACGATAGCCACGAAGTATCGTGACGCGGTGCATATACAATTCATGTGACTAAAGCCGGTGCTAATGGGATCGGGGGTAGGGTGTTTGCGGGTGTAAAGCGTGCCCCGATGTGCCAGACTTAACGCTGCCAGGCCGCTTCAAAGACGTACCATTTCATCCGATTCAACTCTTGGACAGAGGGGCATGTAGCCGGTGTTTTTCACATGGAGTCTTATTGATTATGCGCTAATGCGACACGCTATGCATCTATAGGTCATAAATTTAGTACTCGTAGCGGGGGAATAGTCATTATTCCGCTCAAGGTGGAATACGGGTGGAAGTATTTTAGATTCCGTTATACCGACCGGTGTGGGCGGATTGGAAGAGTGCAGGGCAAGTGCAAGGAAAGAGCACACTGTATAGATCTCCATTAATTATCTGAAGGTTAAGGCAAAGTTTCCACTTTGACTTTACACGAAGCCAAGTGAAATGCAGACCATCTGATTAGGAGCAATTAAAACACCTGGTGTGTCGAATGTTCATTGCTGGAAGCATTCTACACAGTGGACACTTGAGCAATTAACACGATCTTCTGTAACTTGTTGAAGTGACGAGTGCTGTAGACAAATAGAAACATAGGGGTGAAACTTTCTACATTCATCTTGCGTGAAACAGAGAAATATACCTGCTATCTATTCTTTGGAGATGAGGTTTGTGCTCTCCAAGAAATGGCAAGATACTCAAGGAAAATATCTGGGATAGCGAGTGTGATCCACGATTCTGAATTTCTCCCATAACACGGAAATGCACGCGAACGCACGTGCGCTTGAACGCGACACTTGGTTGCGCGGGGGTATCAGACGCGCATAAGTATAGCGCGTTGGTGCGCAGGACACACGATACATATACGTGTATAATGTTCGATACATCAAGAGAAAGATAGACCGGGGATAACCGGTGCTAAGCTGACAGAGACGGAGTGCGGCACTGATTGCGAGGAAGGGGGTGTAGGGGAGAGGGCAGAACCGCCCTGTGGCAAAGGAATATCCGTCTGAACTTTACTAGAATCGTTTGCATACGTTGCTCGTAATTAGCTGAGATATACCCGAATGAGCGTTAACTTCCTTTTTTTTTCTCTCTGTCTTTTTATCGCGTCCACTGTACACACTGCCTGGGGGGAGAGAATAGGAATCGCGGAAGGTGGGGGTGGCACGGTAAGACGTGTTTCGTAGTGTTGCGTCGCAAGACCGCCATTTTTGTAGGTTGGGGGTCAACGAGGCAGGACGATCTCGGGATATAGACAAAAGTGTCCACGAAGTTTGAAATGAGTTCCCGCGCGATCGATTAAGTTCGAACTCAGGAAAGATTACGTTCAGCTTACAAAGCCAAGGAAAAAAGATATCGACCGAGTTTTACAATTATAATTACGATTGTTTATCAACAAACCGGGATGCATATTCATAACGCGAGTGCGGTGGCAAGGCGCATAAAAAAGACGCGTGACATAATCGACCGATAGGGTAATTTAAACCAACATTGCCGCTTTATTTTAATGACTCACGTTCCTCGAACGTATTTTACATTTGTCGATATCTGTATTTCACCGTATTATGAATATTTTCCCGTCGGATATGTATGTTAGGCTTTCACGACACGGAAAATGTACATACATAACTTCATTTTCTTCTGGCGAATGAACACGTTCCATCAGAGCATGATTTTTTTCACCTTAGCTTGAAATTCACTATTCAAGACAGTTAGCAAAATGTGTTATGCACAAATTACTTTATTACTGAATCCTACCGGACCCTCCTCCTCTAGCCAGACAGTTTCATTGTTCCACAGTTTAACTTTGTCCAGTCGCTCCGGCGAACGAACAAAGGCGACAGGGTTGATCCCCTGATCGTTCCTTGATCCTTCAAGGATTCAGGGAACGTGTCACGTCCGACGATCGACGGGTTGGTTCGCAGATCGAGCGCGGGAAGCCCTGGACACAACAGCGAACTTACGTCGTGATCCCGGTGATCACGGACGGGCATAATGGAGTTTTAAACGGTGTTTCGAGGTGTACGGCCGACGATTCCCCTCTCGTTTCTACCCGTCTGCTTTCCTTTGATACGATAAAGAAGAGAAGAAAGAATGAGACGGGCTATCCGGCAGAGAATGGCTCGGGGCGATCTGTCTGGTTCATTCTTCGCTTCTTCCTTGGCTCCTTCAGCTCCTACGGATCTAAGGAGTCCTTCCCTCGGGCTTGGGTGATTCTAGGCGAATGAGTGTTTAGGGATGCGTATGTTCTGCACATCCGCTATGGTTCTGTGCTTAATTCTTGCTGTTGACACTGGGCTGATAACTTGAAGACGTGTGACAGAAACAGTTCAATTGATCCTCCAACATTAGCTATGATGTAGTGGGTAGAGTTGAGTAGAGTAATGTGAGTGGAATTATCGGGAAGTGTCGCGCTCCGCAGCGAAGTGTTTGATACCTAACGATCCACAGCATAGGGGGCGCGGAGTGGCGAGTTTCCCAAAAATTCCCGAGGGTTCGGGGAAGATGGTGGCCCCGCGATACACAGTGTTCGCCGTTGCCTAATGACAGCAGCTTCTATAATTTGGAGTTTTTGAGCGAACGGCCAAATTACCGGTGAAGGAAGGGATTACTGTTATTACACGCGGCCGCGGACTCAGTCGAAACCTGATTATACTTTAGTCAGTCTCTCTCTCGATCTTGACTCGTTCGACTGTCAGCTTCGCTCTCGTTCACCGTGAAAGTGGGAGGGGGAGGGAAGGGCTCTCGATTTCTTCGAGGGCTCCGCGATCCCTCGAACGACCCTTCAACCGCGCAACCCACGTTCCGCCGAATTTACCGGTTTTCCTTTTCTCGAATGTTAACGCTTGAGAATGCAGCCCCGGTGAAACACATCCGTTTTCATGATCCATAATCCATCTCTCTCTCTCTCTCTCTCTCTCTCTCTCTCTCTCTCTCTCTCTCTTTCTTTCTCCTCCGTTCGCATTCCGATAATTGGCGTTCCGCGATTCTAATTCAAAAAGCGGTCGAAGTTCTCGATTTCACGTTCGCAACATGCGATCTTTTAATTACGCGGACTGACCGACGGGGTCCACTAACAGGGGGCGCGTTCTGAAATTGCCACGAGAGAGCAACTAAAGAACCATTCACCAAGAGGTCGATGATTTCTTGATGGACAGCAGCCGTCGTGCCGGGTTTCGGCTGATTAGTTCTTAAGTAATTGCCGCGCATCCTTATGGCCTTCTAACGTGCGTTTATAGCCTTGTAATGAACCTGCTTCTGAGACCTTTGTTCCATTCAGCCGGCCAAAGATCTTCGGACGGACCTTAGTGGTTCACCGGAGGATGTTCGGTTGTCCATTAAGAGTTTAGCTTTCGTTCTTATGAACGTATATACGTATATACATATAGCGTTTATAGAAAATTGAGGATGAAGAGTTTAGTTTCTATCCTCGACGTTTCTCAGGATCTGTCTAAAATTTATAATCGAGCTATGATCATTCTGTTATTGCCCGTTGAACAACGAAATATATCGAATAATTGTTGTTTCGCGAATGAATTTCGCCTGGGTCAGGTCCCTACCAGGAGTGATTTATCTCGCGGAAAGCAGAGTCAACACAGCCCCGACGGGGAACGACGAGTTAGATATCGTACGATCGGGGCAAGATTTAATTCCGTAGCCGAAGGAGGATATCGTTTACCTACTTTCTACGTCGCAGCGAGCACAAGCTGTAATTTAATAGACTCCCCTCGCGTTAGTCGGCGCCGTGATGCGTTTCGCTCGTGCGAGAGATATGTATAGCTCCGAGCCCGCGACAAGACCATTATTGCTGGAACACTCATAACTCCCGTAACCAGCCACACCCAACAGATTTAACACCTCGTATCCAATTATAACGATGCCCCGTGTCACGCTTATAATTGGTGCCCCATTACATATTGCCCTATCGCTTCCGACCCTGGTACTGTGGCCCTCTGTCTCTCGTCTTCTTTGGGTCGAAGTTTCGACTGTTCTGGATCCCACCCATTTTGATGCCTCACTCCAGAGAGTAACGTATCCTTAGACAGTGCTGTCCAGACCCTAAGATTCTCTTAAGATATCTTTGACAGTCGAACAACCTTTGCTTATTCTTAGTTTAGGTTATTTTACCGGCGGTCATTCGTCTTTTGAAAAGATTCAGTCAATCTCAGGTATATAGATATCGTTGCAAGCGAGTTCTGCTCACGTGAAACAAAGTGTCCACGAAGGGAACAGGGATACAGGTTGGCGAACGAGCCGATTAAACAATCGGCGGGATGCACGGTGCATCATCCACCCGCGATCGGGGCTGCTGGCCCCTTCGGGGCCCCCGGCCAATGGTGAATGGGCCGCACAGCAAGGAATATCCGTCCTCGCGGTTACAGCACCGTGAATAGAGCCATAACGAAGTGAAACGTGCAGGTGAATTTATGCCGCAGGAACGGACGAGCGCCGTTCTCGTTCTCCGCCTTGCTGTTCCTGGCGACCTGAAAGGCGACCAGTGTGTAGACCAAGAAAAAATGCAAAAACGGTCGTGGATTTAATTAAAGGTTAGGGGTCCGATCACATTCGGTCGCGTTAGGTTTTATTGATTAAGAGCAACTCTGATTTCTTTATGTATATTGTATTCTAGTGGAGAATAGTCTCTGTTTTATTTTCTTTAAAAAGATATCATCTTTCCAGTAGACAGTCATTGGTTACCCTCAGTAAAGGTGTCCTTAAATATGTTTCATCGCGAGAAATACAGGTGACTGATAGAAAACGAGATGGAACTCGAGATTTCGTGTCGAAACAACCGGCCCTGGCCCCAAACGATGCACCGATCCGGCTTTGGGGCCTGGGCTCGGAACGATCCGGACCCGGTACGGCGCTGTGTGTTTAACTATTCAATAATTCATCCCGCCATTCATCACCAGCCAAGTGTAAAATTTATCTTATTTTTATGTATTGGCCCCCTCCAGCTCGCCACCATGTATCAACTTCTTATTAGCCACGATTTGTTTGCCGCGCGGGGCATCTCGGCTCTCCCCAACCCCACCAGCAATCGTCCGCTCGTGTCCACTAACGACAATGACCGGTCCCCCGTTGTCGAACTGTGTTTGATCTATCATCGAGCGCCAATTCGAATTCCGTACGTTCACCCGTTACTCCGATTCACGACGATCTGCGCAAGATTACCTGGTCATCTTAACATCGACGGGCGTTGAATAATCAGGTTTCACAAACAATCGTTCGTTAATCATCGAATTGAACGCGTTAGGGGTGTTCTTCTGGATGACTAATCGTGCCACTCAGCGTATACTGCCTACCGTGGGAATTCATTTTTTTTTAAGCGAATGCACAGTAGTGATAACGATACATTTGATTTGTATCGATACGTATTGATACCCAGAGTATAACACATATCTATCGGGAGTAAAATATCAATATTGTCGGTATCGATTCGGCTTCGGGCAAAAAACGAATTTACAATGAAAAATTTCTCCCTATAAGATTATTGTCCTGGCGCGGATCCGCGTTCGGGACGTCTCTATAGTGATTATTTCAGTACCTTCCTGCTTTTATAACATGAAACTTCGTCAACCTTAGACTCAGTTTTCACAGTTTAGAAATTAGCGGAGATAGAACAATTAAGGACTAGAGCGACGATTTGTGTACGAGCCTATAGTTATCATTCATCGTATCTAACGCACAACGTTCCCTGAGTCACTCTGTGTGTATTCAATGAGTTCGCCTCAGGAGGATCCAAAAAGACCAATTTAGTTGCACCAATTCCACCATTCAACAGATTCTACATTCAAACACGCGTATACAATATACATATGTATATGTACATCTCCGTTAAAGACGTCCTCCCTGATATGTGGTCCTGGTGTAATTACGATCGTCGAGCCGTCTATCTGCACGGCGAGAAAAACGGATGCTTGAAAAACCAAATGACAGCTTCTGGTGACGTAATGACAATGAGGTGGCCGCCTCCTGGCACCGGAAGTACCTGCTACGTTGGAGGATCGAGGCGAACACCACCGATGTCATGTGTCTTCGTTGATCTACCCTCCCCTTCCAACTAGTCTTTCTGTTCCACTCTTTCTCCCTCTCTCTCTGTGTGACGAATAAATGACTAAATTGCCGTGGAACGGGGCTAATTATCGACCTTCGGTGAAAAAAAAAAAAGAAGAAGAAGAAACGGAGCATCTCCCCACCGGGCGTACATTACGGATCGTTGTCGAGCTGCGTACGCGTCCGGCCAATTTTGCAAGTTCGACCTAGCGTGATTACCGGCTTTCGGAACGGAATGATTTCCTTCAAGCTGTCAGAAGGAAGTTTGGCAGCGAGGTTGAAGGCGGACGGGACGGAATTACCGGTGGAATTTAGACCGTGATCGGGGGCGACTAGGAATGCGTGTCTTTTGGGAATAGAAAAATATCGAAGTTTTTGCGCGTTAAATAGAAGCAACGCTCTTCGAAAAGACCCGAGGATTAAATTTCCCGGAGTACAATCAAATAATTAACGAAACAGCTGTGATCCCACTGTGTTCCGTTATTTCGTGTAATTTAGGTTGTCGACGGCCAGTGTGACCACACTGGACAAATATTTCGTACTCACTTATGCAGGAAGAAGATACTCAGTTTGAAAGAAAGTACTACAACTTTTATTTGATTATGTTTCATTTTATAGAGGGCAATTTACAGTATTACTACCTTATTATTGAAACACATAATTATTTAAATTATCCCGACAATTCGGTTGTTGTGCTAAATTTTAAATGTAAATCAAAATTTTTACGTAATAGGATCCAAATTACGGTATGCGTCAATAAAAAGATGGTTATTCATATTAAATTATTTAATTTTTTCACTTGGTTTCATTGTTTTAATGGTCTTATAATGCGCAGGAAGTGTTTGAATAGCGAAGAATATATTTTCATTGGCTAGTGTCAGTTGGATTCTGCGAGTATGGGATCCGGAAGGAGGAGAATGTTGGGGAACAGTGACAGGGGAGGAAAAAAAGAGAAATCAAGCTTGTTTCACTGAGATATCTATTGGAATATATTTATTCGATTCGGTATTCGTGGTAAAATAATTCTGCGAATGAATTTTCACATGGCGGAAAGAGACATCGTCGCGTGACCGTGCACGCCGTGCCTACCTCGTGGGCGGAGAGGACTATCCTTTTAGCGTTCGGGACAACACGGGAACCGGTACGCGTCAGTTAGTCAATCATCGGTCGTCGTTTGCATCCTTTCCCTGTATTTCTGCTGTTACTATCCCGCTCGTTTCGGTACGAATTTGCATTCGGGGGGAACGCGAAATTGGGCGGCGCAACGATAGAGCTCTAATGCTCGCGGGGCGGACCACCTCGCCGTGTAAACACAGGGTAGTCCCCGGTGATGGCTTTCTGGGTTCATTATCTTCGCCCCGTGGTGCATGCTACGCTTCTGCGTTCGAATTTTCATTCTAACCGGACGGATCGAAAACCGCGGGAATTGCGGGATCGCGAAATAACGAACGCCTGTCTTTAGCGTTCTGTCTTGGAAACGAGCGGTTTTGTGGCCTTGCGAACCGATCTCTGTATACCTACCGTAACGTCGGAATAATGTATATCGCATTGGAAGAGATTAATGTTGTGCAATTGGTTTCTTTTCTGGTGCATCGTTTGCATGAAGTACATTTCTGGTAGTGATTGCGATACATTTGAATTGTATCGAAATGTCGATACTTATGGGTTAAGTATCGACACCGTAATATATCGTAACGTTACGATACTGTATCGCCTATCACTACTTTTAGGTGCCCAGTGAAGCTAGTGTTGGTGATAAATTGTAATTATTGAAAAAGGTTTGCGCTCGTCCATGCATCAAAGTCACCGGCCAACTGCAATGCAGCAGTGCGATTGTTTAGCGCTGAAGGTTTTCTGATTCGTTGGCTCTTGGTGGGCACAACGTAAAAATGAAACGTTTTAGTGGAACAATTTTTCTATTAAGTTATGGTTAACGGAATAATAAACGGTTCACCAAATTTCGCTCGAAAAACACGCAATTTTCACGACTACGAGCCTGCGACTTCGCGTGACGCGTCATTAAGGTCGATCGGCCTACGAATTAAATGTTAAAATCGGAATGACAGTGTGTCAAACCGTTTATACGATAAATGTTCTCGCTCGCCGAAGACGACAGGGTAGGCGGGAATCACCATGCACGGTCGGGGAATTAATTAATCGAAAACCGGAGAGAGACGCGCCTACAGATTGCCGTGAAATTGCTGGTTCGGGATCCGGTCAGAAATCGCGGTAAATAACCGATGTACGCATTCTGTCGCGCGCGGAATTTCGACTAAATATGGACGTGCGCGCACGATCATCAACGTATCATTTCTATGCTAATGACCGTGGATACGCGGCGGCTACGATACGTTGGTGGATCGGCTGCTTAAAGGACCGATTTGCACATACTTACATGAGTGTAGGTCGCGATACGATTTCGTAATTATGCGTAATAAACACCGAATGATTGCAGAATTTATCTTGACCGATTAATTCGGGTGCCCTTAGAAACGAGGACCGAATCGAGGATAGTATCATATAAAAAGATTTTGAAAATTGGACATTGCAAGCTTTCTGTCGCTATTCCATCGTCATTTGTGATTCAGCATGGTCAAACTAGATTAGGGATGTTCGATTCCGATTCGATTTTTCAGAAGATCGATGTATAACTACATTAACGACCAAAACTATGATACCAGGTTTGATAATTGAACAAGGAGGAAAATATTATTCTACAAAGAGTCAATGAAGGTAAAGCAATAATGTATTACTGTTCTATCAATCATGAACTCTGCTCCCATACTTTAGGCTGTTAGTATATAGCATATATATCTATATATGTTATAGAACATTCCTAAACTAGATCGTTTCGAGACAAAGGAATGCTTGGCAGCGGTAGCGGTCATATTGATAACCTAGAGAGGATCTTCCTAGATCCTCTATCCCTCCTACGTTTTCAACCTAGTCGAACGTCGGTGTTCAGACACCCAATAGACCGTCGTTCAGCGTCTGTTCACCGAGTCAAAAATGAAGACTTCTCTCCCGGGTGCGCGAAACCAGACTTGTCTCCTGGGTGATATGCAAATTCAAGTGGCGGCGCGCAATCGCCGTTACAAATTCGAGGCAGACCCCGGTTCAGTCCGGGCCCCAGCCGATCCGTAGACGTGTAATCTTCGAAGCTAGCCACTAGGCGGGGTAATAACACGCTCGCGATCACCGCGCGCCGGGGTATCAAAATACCCTAGCCAGAGCAGAGTGTGTTGGCCCTGGCACGTAGCGCGAAATCGGTAGCAAGTACCCTAACAGGTGAAGTCCTCGGAGCCAGAGAAAGAGTGATTTTCTCTCTGCTATTGCATAGAGCAGTACGTCGATAGTGTTTCGCGGCGTTTATTTTAACCGGCCGGGTTGTAGTTGCCGCCTGGCGATACTGATTATTATGGCATTACCGTAGGTGTGTTGCGAACCTCTGAGGGAGGATTGAACGTCGGCTGGATCGGTGGAAAGCTTCGTGGGAGAGATTCTAGGTCGTTTTGAAAAGCAGGTGATTTGATTAGAGAAAACTTTCTCGAGGTGGTGGCAAAGTGAAGTTTCAAGGAGACTTAGGGTGGGCGTGTATAGACAGTTTGGGGTGCAAGTTGTAGTACCGTAGATGAAGGGTTGGTAGCAAGTTAAAATGTAAGTGCGTCTAGATTTAGAGTACCTGGTGAGGAATGTCTAGATTGGATGGGGCTTTTTGGGCTTTAAAATTGTAGTAACAACCTCTCTTGAATCTCGAGATTAGGAATAGGATGAACTGTCTTCTTGTCAAAGGCGAGGACCCCTAGTGAGGTACATATATGTTGATTGAAGGGTTCTTTGAGGTGTTAGAAGATTAGAAACAATGAACTCTTCTAGAATTTCGAGATCAGGAAAAGGATGAATTGTTTTTTTATTAAAGTAAAGAACCCCCATTTTTACGACCTCGCTAACGTGGCTCGTATTATTTTTCTCGCGTGCCCTTGAATCATTCTGAACCGAGGGCGAAAGAGAGAGTGAGTGAAACAGGCAGGGAAGTAGTCAGCACCGCGAAACACCGTTTTCAACGATCCCATAATTTCGGAATTCTTCTAAGTGTAAACGCCTACTTGATGTTTTTGGTGTATCGTGTAATCGTAAAGAACAGCCTACAGGACAATGTTGTACATGTGGTGGTGGGGAACTTTCATATAAATTCTCGAGGGCGAGTCGACTCAATTTTTTCCGCTTTCTGCTTGTTGTGCTTTGCCTCGTCTTTTTTTTTTTTTTTTTTTCGTTTTCTTACTCGTCGTCGTTGTTGTTGTTGTTGCTCCTCGGATCGGTATTAATTAGCATAATTTCAGGCGTGCCTGTCCTCGATGGCAGGTGGAACAGAAGAGCAGCGAGCCCGGTTTCCGGCAGCCGCGCCCCGTCACTGGATCGACTTGATTTATTTAATAAAATTACAGACGAAAGAAGAGACTCCGTGATCGGGATACATATACGTATAGGCGGGATCGATATGTTTTTCAGTAAATAACCCGTGATGGAAATAAATTGAACGGCCCTGAGCAAATAAGAAACATGGTAATGAAAGTGAATCGAACGGTTAAACAGGGATGTAATGTGTAATTGATTACGGGTCGCGCGTTGTCGATATGTAGTTACCCATAATGAAGAATAAATTTATTATGTAATGAAACATGGTAATTGCCGTGGAATATTGCAAGTACATTAATGCCTCGATAAGTGCGACAAATCAAGATCCATTTCGGAGCATTCGTTGCATGGCGGAAAGGTTTTCAGCATTTCATAAATTTGTTTGCATTCATCGAGGGATCACTGTACTGAGAATTTCTCGGCTAATCCTGTCTTGAAGGAGGTACATACATATATTGAAACGGGGGCGACGAGATGTGGAGAAAAAAATGGCGGCTCGTTGGCTCCACGTTTATTTCGATCGTTTTTTGTCGTCCCGGTAGTCGACGGACCAGCTTGAAAAATCAGCCGCTTTTAAGAATAATCGGTAGATGCGGTTGCAACATGATAGTCGAGCCGGCGCGCGGCGAGTACGCGCCAGTTACGCGACCGGTCCGGTGTCGCCATTTTAGAGATTTTTCCGTCAGGCTTTCTGCTTTTTCATCGAAACCCACACTTTCCATCCGCTTTCCTGCGCCGAACAATCCGAGACAGTCGTTTATTTATGATCGACACTTGCTTTTACCTCGCCTTGTTTTATCCGAGCGACCAACTTACCTGGCTGATTCACCTGTGCAACGGATAGCTACTCGAATAACCGTCCAGGCATTATACGCCACCTAGATCAAAGAGTTTCTTTGGTAAAGATTCTAATGAAAAATTAAAGTCTGAGTTTGGATCAAGTTCACCTGACCAGTAGTACGATGAGTTAAATGTTACCTAATGTATGAAAATATCAAACAATTTGGAACCAGTAATATAATATAACATTGCTGACAAACAATTCGAACGATCAGTTATTAAGCAGAAAGATCAAGGAAAATTTTTGTTATCGAGTTTGATAGTAGACGTGCAACGATATAAATGGCAGGAACACCCAATATCTGCCAGAGTCAAGCGTGTGCAGACACGGTCTACGTAGAATGCACGCGTTCAGGTTCACCGTACGTCCGATCGGGGGACTCGAGTCGAATTCCATCGCGAAAGAGTCGCGTTTCGCGAATCGGAGGAGGAGTACCTTTACCTGGCCGTGGAGAAAGGAGGTGGGGGCCTGTTGCAAGGAACTGTGCAATGACTGCTATACGATCTACATACCAGCTAATAGGTGTATCTAACCGGAAAAAGAGAGTCACTCGACCATTCGATGTCCGTTTGTTTACATAGACGTGAGTGGCGTGTGTGCATTTTTATAGGGAGGATCGGATGTCGGGGCGTCGAGTTAAGTTACCCGTCGGCCTTTCCTCTCCTTTCTAACAAAAACCCCTTCCCACATCTCTCTCCTACCATTTTCTATCGGATGCCTTAACATTTTATCATTTATTGGATATTGTTTAGACAGCGTGAGTATTTCGACGGAACACTCGAGAAATTCGGATCATCGATAGGACTGACAGTTCAACAGAGGAATTAGTATGGTAGTGATGTTATAGAGGAGGGGACTTTAATTTGGTTCAATCAAGGTCCTTTTATAACAAGAGGTAATCCCATATATTAAGTATTGTTTCGACGAAATCTTGAGAAATCCAGATTATCGATATGACTGATACTTTAACAGAGGAATTAGAATGGTAGTGAAGTTATAAGGGAGGGAACTTTGATTTCGTTAAATGCTCGATAGTTTTCCAACGAGTGACCAAGAACGCCCGACTCACCGGCAAATTGTTTGGTCTGGATGTAAGTAATTTAAATTACATCCTCGATTACGAAGTCCAGTCTCGCGTGGGACGGCGAAAGTCTGTCGTTCTAATCATGTCTATAGACGCGCGGGGAACTTTCCAGTCTTTCGGATTCCCCCTTCCTCTTCCGTCATCCCCGAGTTTTCTAACAAAGTGACAGTACGTTCGTGGGAATCATCGTGTCAACTCGCCGCCGATAATCATGACGCCCTAACGCAATCCGCGTCTTTTTATCGAGAAACCCTATATTAAGGGGCGAGTCTATAGCTCGAACCTGTGAAATATTCATGGCCGTCCTTCCGCGACGTGTTTGTCGTTTTGCGAGGGAAAGTTCGTCGTTGGAACGTTGGGCAACTGAAAACTTTCGGTGGTGATTCTTTTGAGGTCCTGCAAGTCTAGTGAATTATACAATTGAAATTTTCAATAAAAAATACTATTTCCAAACAAGTAAAACAAATATACAGGGTGATATTAAAAAGGGTTCATTTGAAAATATTAATTTTTCGACCTATGTTTATCAGGACTTTTCATCATTATCTGTCCTACAAGTTACGAACCCTTTTTTTGTATCACCTTGTACGAGACTATTTCGCGAAATGACGTTCTTGGAGCACTATTGCTTACGATTATAGATTTATGGTGATATACTATGTGGGTACATCGTCTTTTGATTGGGTGGGAATGACATTTACAAAAAAAGTTCAAACGTTTCAAATCTTTAATCGATTATATCGAAAACTGATGAGAGTTGAGATCTACGTTTTTCGATTTGGAGAAGAGTCAACCTTTGCTATTATTCTGCAAAAATTTATTAAAATTTCAGAGAGTCGTCTCAAGTACCCTCCCTATCAACCCTTAGCCACTTCTGAGTAAGCATTGTCCTTGGACAGAGTAGCTAGGAGGAGTTGATAATCCAGCAATTCTCGTACAGTTTCTCGGACGAAAATGCCATTATTCTAATAAATAAAGTACCTTACTATTCTCACATATTGTTTGTTCCAGCATTTATGTATTTTAAAAATGTAACCAAATTTTCTGTTCGCTCCAAGTCAGGTTCCCGTTTCTCGAACGACACTTATGCTTTATGCGTTCGATACACACGCCGGCTTTTCATTAAATCGATATGCTGCATTGCGCACGTTGTTACAACGATTCTGTGCTCTTTATATACCTACAGCACAATTATTATACGCTGTGTGTTCTATCACTGAATAGTACGCGGTTACGTATGTATGTATAGTATATGTTTGTGCAGTTCTCACTCCGTGACACATTGTCACGTAACATGCAACGCGTTTATTGCCGCGTGTGTGTATTTTCTTTTTTTTTTTTTTTAATATGTTTTTCTTCACAACCGATTGAGACCTCTCCCCTTCTGTTTAATACGGCGAAACATTTTATCGATCCTGAGAGACGACTACCAACAACGAAAAGAAACAAAACAAAAAAAGAACGGTAGTCGAGAAATATTAAAACAGGAAGAAGAGGCGCATAAAGTAACACGGACGAAACGGAAGCGGGATCCACGAAGTTTCGCGAAGTATAATCATCGTTTCACCGATCTTTATCTGTCGTCGGTGCGTACATCTTTCTAAAGGGAACATAATTTATCCGTGTTTATCGCCAAGGAAAAAACAGTCGCGTTTCAGTTAACAAACGGTCCTCTCGCGCGCTCGCTCGCGGTTACCCGGGGCCGCCTCACGGTGGAACAGTTTTGGAATTAACCCATTAGCGCTAATGAGGGAATCTGAAGTCAATTAAGCACACTGTGATAATATGGGACCGATAAGCGAGAAACCGATGAATATGCAAACTATCCGTACCGCCACCTGCCCCATTGCCTTTCCTTAGAGAACGCGCGCGCACACACACGCATATACACGTATGGTCGTCGAATTTTCACTGGAATCGGCATAACGATGACTAACATACGAGCGTGGACAGCGATCTGTTACCTGAGCCTAGGGATAAACTATCAAGGTATTGATACTTTTACTCCTAACTTGTATCGAAAAAAAGGGTCGATATCTACTTATGTAGTAGTGCATCGAAAATATCGATAGTTACTTGTGTCGAAGGAAAATGAATATAAAGATCTTCTTTAGTAATATAATATATTTTAACCAGAGCAGTATTTTATTTGAATAATCTTAAGCTTTAAACAGTGTTGTACCCTTGATGCGTGTGCAATTAACTTGTTGATGATACCAATGATCGGACAAAGGGATCTTTTAAGGTTGTCTGCGATATTGGATGATTAATAGAGGGAACTGCGTGGCTGGGCATACAGGGCTGGGACACGATGACATGTTCGTTATGTGAAAGTGTTGTGTGAAAATTCTATTGTGTAATGTGAATTACTGTTGCTCAGAGCTGAGCTGAATATTATTCGAATGCTGAAACGCAGCGGTATCTAAGATCGGTGTCTTGACCTTTAAACACTTAATAAGATTAAATAATGGTTTGCCGAGCGTCTACTCGCTCGAGAAGAAATATTGTTTTATTATGAAAATACAGGGATCAATTTATTAAGACTAGAAAGAATATTTTCTTTATTCTTCGGCTGTACTTATTTAAATATATTTACAAATATTAACGACAATCTATTGGTAGAATGTCCTTTTTTGTTGGAGAATTTCCTAGTGAATATTCGATTACAGTTTCGAAATAATGCTTGAATGAAAGAAAAACTGAACGTACACATACGTGTCAGTATCCCTCAAGATGTTAAAGATCAGGATGACGCTGTTAGATACTGCTGCTTTTCGTTGTTTTATTCGAGTAAAATTGTGGTTAAATCTGATTTCTACTACAGACCCAAGATTACTTAAGAACTTATTTTATTGTATGGTTGTGTTTTACAGTATCCCTTGTTCCGTCTATTATGTTCTTAAGTGTTCGTAGAAAACGAGGAACATAATTGGAAAGGAGAAGAGTTACCTACTCATTACTGAAATTTGATTTATAACTGTGCACGTTAGCCAGTCAGGAAACCTTAAATCTAATTCTTTATGTATCTTCACTTGGTAATTTACCTATCTCACAGTGGACAGCTTGTATTAATATTTATTCTCGACGATAAGAGGATTGCATTGCGCGTAGAATCGAGATTGATGTAAAATCAAGCATAATTGAAATATCAAATTAAGATAGAGGTAGTGAAGGGTCTTACCTGTCTGACAGAAAAGGGGGAACAACTTCCTTCATCATCATTGGGCTGCGATGATTATTCACAAATACTCCGATATATTAATTGTTACTCGCACACTTATTTCAATATCAAAACACATTTTAACTGAACAGAATTTCAACAGTCTACCTGTCACTGAAATTCTCGTGGCGGCCATTTTGATTCGCACACGAAACTCTCGAGTTTCCTCCCCTCTCACAATTCAATGCACAATCGGAAAGAATTCTAATGATCCTGAGTTTCTCGACAAACCGTAAAGTTTTCGTAATTCCACCTGTTTCTTTCTCTTTCCCCGATCACGTGTTCCTTTTCCCGCGAAACAGAAATATTCCGCCGAGATATGGAAATCCGAGCATTTCGCCGTCTGGCGAATTTACTTCCGGCGGGTGGTTAACACGCGCTCTCTCGGCCCCGTTTTTACCACCGAAATTTCGCCCTGCTCCTGGAAAATCCGACTCGTTTTTCACCGCATCGCCCATTAGCGACACGTGAAACCTAGAGGGAGACGATTTTTTGGCTCTTTAATCAGGCCGGAATTTTTCGTGACGACCGCGAGCGGATAGTCGTGAGGAATCATTTCGTGACATTTACCGATTTGTCTGTGGAGACTATTAGTGCTGTGTCGGAATTCCACTGGTTGTTTAGATAATTAGTGGAACACAGGAGCCACGAGATGTTGGCGTACCGCGATATTTAATAGCGCAGATGCATGTTGATTAATTTCTTTTACTTTATTAACCTTACACCGACTGTGTGGTATTGTCAGCGACACTAGGGTTCTTTGTGGATGTCCTAACTAACGTTATATCACACTTGTATGGAATCTTGTAACATCTTGGCGTTATTTGTACTATAATCATAAAACTAATATGGATCTATGGAATACCACTGGGTCAAATATTTATACCAACTAGCTACGGAGGCATGCACAATCGGTATTGAAAAAAGACTGAAAAGGAGACATCCTACTGACTTATATTGGACTATACAATGGACAAATTGTAAAGTAACAATCAAAACTAAAAAAAGTTGTTTGTACTACAAAGAGATAAATATGTAGGTAAAATAGTATTTGTCGTCGACAGCTAAAAAGATCCAAGAAACGATGCGGCGCCTACTTTCGTCGTCTCCGCTAACTATATAAGTGTCCCTCACTGTGTATACGGTTTTCTCCGATTTCGAATATTTCTCAAGAGTGTATCTGTTTAGTTTCAAATATTTCTTGTATACGCAGACGTATGCTGTGAGACACGACCGGCAATGGGGGGTTTGGGAAAAGGGCAGTCGTGAATGGGTCGTGAAAGAGAAAGGTTCGAGGAGTTGACCTGCGTGGCGCACTCCTGTAGTCTGTGTTGTGTGTGTGTGTGTGACGAGTGGCCGTGCATTTCCCTTTTGTAATCTTCTAATATACGTAGTATCTCTTAGCTCATTGCATTATATCGCGATTTACATGATACTTAACCAGTTGTTTTCTGCATCAGTAGATTTTGATTACTGTATCTAAAATCGGTTTGTTTATATTATTGTCGACTGTTCGTAAATTATTATTAATTGATAATTGAATAATGAAGAAAAACTGATGTTTGAACGATGAAAAAAATAATCCTCCCCGACGGGGAGTCGAACCCCGGTCTCCCGCGTGACAGGCGGGGATACTGACCGCTATACTATCGAGGATTCTTGGAGTAACTTGCATTAAATTGTCAAGAAAAAATTCACAATATTAAGAAAGTTACATTATCGTTATCCATATTTTGATGTACAAACATCTGGGTATATCTAGCAGCTTCATCGATCACTAAATAGAGTCTCTTATATCATTCGATAATGATCGGTCGCCATTACCGTCTGACTCCAAGGAACAGAGAGGTTAGGTTCGCAGTAATATTTAAATACCAGTTAATACGGCACCGTTATATTAATTAAACTATAATTAACTAATATATTACTGTAATTTAAAACGTCGATTTTTGTAAATAATAGGTCAGTATCGTTCAAATATCAGTTCACGAAGGCAAACAGACTGAACACAGAATGTATCACAGTATATCACGAGAAAGCAAACAACCGTCCGAGTTTTTTTCTCACGATACATCACAGGAAAATAAGAAGATACGCCTGGAGGAACGTAAATAGTAGAACGTTATTAACCGTAAAGTCATTCATGGGCTCCTCTCCGAGACGTCTGCAAATCACTTGTCAGGGGTCATATCGTAAATTACATCACCTCAAGAGTTCCGAGGTTGGTAGTGTGTGCTGTACGTGTCTCGGCGGGACACTACAGAATAGGAAAGAATACAGAAGTATAGCTGTCTGGGATCTCGGTCTTACCGTTGGGCGATTGACCGATTACTACTCAGAATTAAATTTTTTTGTCAGGACGAAATTTTCGCAACACTCCAGGTACGTTTTCACGTGACATTGAAGGCCATGACTTTCGTTGTTGTGATACTGTGTGGCAATGTAAACCAATTGCATGGCAACGCAACATCTAGTTATCATGACGACAAAAGTTCTTAACTAGACTGTGAATTTTTATGTAAATATAGATTTTTATTGTCTACTTCACAAATACTGTTATCAAACAGAAATTCTTTTAAAAAAAGAATTCTTTTCCAAACGAAACACATACCTCATCAGAGTTTATTAAATATTTGTGTATACTAAGATATAAGCAATCTTATTCGCTATAAATGCATAAAATCGGCAGTCTAATCACAACATATAGTGTCATGACCGTAAAAGTCACGACTTACTGTCACGTGAAAACGTACCTTTATCGTACCCATTTTTTGTTGTCCATGGGAATTAACCAGACGATACAACGTACTATGGCGATACTTAACGGATGGAAAATTAATTTACGACCGTCCTGGGTCGCAATTAACGTCAGCCTCTGGGGCCCCATGGGATCCTTCTCTTCCGTTTTATGTCTCACCTTTAGCCACATTTTTGCCGTTTTCGGACGGAATCGGCGCGCGGCCCTCGCACGGGAGGTTCGACCGGTAGCACGAGAAAACAAGTATTCCTTATTAATCGTCGAGATGTTTATCGCTGTTTAACGAACGGGTCCCTGAGTAATTAGGCTGCCCTGTTTCACGGGGGAAACAGGAAGGTAACGAGGCACCTGCAGGTTTCCAGTTTCGCGTTAAAACGTCTACAGGCGAAATAAATTGGCGGCATTAATAGTGAATGATATATTCCGTTAGTTTCTGACGGCGTTTTGAGCTTGATCAAGTCGAAAAACTGATTGGCCAACGTCAATGTGTACTGAGTTAAAAGTCAAAGTTTTTAGATCGTTAAATCATCTCCAACTGTATTACTACCATGACGAATAGTGGGATCCTATAGAAGTATTACACGAGCCTCATCTTTGCAAGGTGTACACTTAGCTTTGACTGTCACTGTAGATGCTTCTGTTCACAAACGACACGGTTGCTATGGAACCAATTGAGATTAGATACTTAAATGGTTCTGTAAGTACAGTGAGTACATCATCGACACAAGTGTCAGTGATGAACTACACTGGCTATAGAAGGAATGCTGTTTGTAGAAGCACAAGTACCGCATAATAGACGAAGTTCTCTTGACTGGACTGCACGCAAACTTATTCCTTTTCTCCCGAAAGATCACGCTAACCATACCATATGCTCGCCTGTTAGCTTTCTTTTCAACGGGTGACTCTGTTAGCGCGTCATCTGTTCCACTGTCCTACGAAGAACTTTCGATGTTTCCCTTGTTCTTCTGACGCAAATCTTCCTTCAGAATGATTTTCAACGTTCATACTATCAAGACTTTAGACCCTAAGGTCCTAAGGCTTAGGGTATATATCAGACTGTTCCAGTTAGAAATTGGCGTTAACGCCTCGACAACGTCGTCGACGGTGATTCCTGATGATTTTTCCAGCAAACCGAGCGTAATGGTTTCAAGTTTCGATATTCCTACTCGGGCACGACATTTCCCCCTTTTTTTTTTTTAAATAAAAATTTATGCGACCGCGCTTTTCGTTCGACTGAACACACGCAACCATAGTCCGTGGGCTGCTTATTATGTGAGTTAAAATGTGCCGGCCGCTGATAAAGCGTTTTAAATGCAATCATTAATTTCGCGTCGCTGTTACCGCAATTAGAATTTGCATTTTATAAATATGCACTCGCCCCTCCTACCCTCTCCACGGTATTTTTTCCGCGTTCATATACGGCTCGCCGTGTCCTGTTCCAATTGGCGAGAGTTCTTTCTCCGTTGATTACGTGAAAAAACGAGTCATTCTAAAGAGATTACGTTCTCTTTCTCCAGTCCCGAGCTCTTACAAAGAGCCATTGTAAATCAAACGAAGGACTATATAGATTCCAGAAAGGGTACAACAGGTATTTACTATGTATTATTCGAATAAAATTACGCCCAATTCTGGTTTTCGATCGACGACTAGAAGATTCGTATCCACTGCGAAAGTTCGATTAATTTTCGATGATCCTCAGTCAACGTATGTATGTATGTACGTACCAAGAAACCTTCGCGTTATGAACTGGTGTTATTGGTTATTGATCATTCACCTTGCCTTCATCTTCAATGGGACTGTTCGTATCAGAATCAATTCCACCGGGTCTAGAAATGGGTTATATATCAAAGAAGATTAAACGTAATTGTTTATGAAATTACAGGAGGCCAAGTGTCAAGGAACATCATTAACACGTCGCTCGGTCGGAACTCCTTTTAATTTACGGTCGCGCAGCGCCCAAACAGATTCCACGTCGAGGATCCAGCCCAGTTGCCTCACTAAACCCACCACCGATCGCGCAACGGCAGCCGGGGGTTCAAAAGCGGCAGGCACAACCGTGGGATTCACGCTAAGGATCCCTCGTTCTCTCAAAGGACTTGCCCTCTGCACCCTCTTGACTGCCGTTCTCTTCAATCTTCCCTTAATAATTGTTTTTTGCGCTCGTGTTTACGAGGACCGGCCAATGATACGCATTACGCGTGGCGCTGATTGCTCGGCCGGGCATTAGCTTCCTTTCGCCTTCGATCTTCCCTCCTCCCGGTTGCTGTCTTCTGTTCTTTTTCTCTCTCTCTCTCTCTCTCTCCTCTTTGCTCCTCCCGGCGGAGGGAAATGGACACATTCGTCGTTGATACTCTGGTGGCAGAATTTTTTTTTATTTTTTTGTCGTCGTTTTGTTTTCATCTTAATTTATTTCGTGACTTGAGTCGTGAATGCTTCCTACGGACTTTGGTACTTGAGGATTCATCACTATTTGAAGGATTTTGAATCTCTTCTGTAATTAGTCTTTACGCCTGTTCTTGCTAGTCATTACTATGATACATTCGTCATATCTTGTGAAGGGGCCCTAGGGTTAAATCTGTGTTTAGCGATATTAAGAACTAAGAAGAAACAAACTTGAAGTGCTTCAGGAAAAATCTTAGAAATGAATTCTTCATCGTCCGGAAATCAATTCCCCCAACGATGATGTTTTTTTTTACCGAAGTGGGGTCCAGAAAAACAGATCCACAGCAAGAAGATTCGCGCAAAAGTAGAGGCGCGCAATTACACCGGTATAAGGAGCGGTGAAATTCGTTTCCGCGAAGCCACGAAATCGGTGGAACGAGCATCTCGTGTAACCGTCTCTCGAATCCGACTCGCGAATCGGGTCGTCGACAGCGAAAAGGTAAACACGGCAAAACAGCCGATAAGAAGCGAGGAAGGCTTCTTCCATCGTCCCGGCTATCCCCTTTGCCCTCACTGCCCCGTGAAACTAATTGCCGCTCGTTTACCGATTATCTCTTATTCCCTCGGTTTCGCGTAAGCTCGAGCTTGACCCGGTCGTTTCGTACAGTAACGGGGACCGGGTGGGACTCGTCGAACCTTCTATGAAGCTGTTAGCTCACCGCAAATGGCCGTGTTACTTGCGCGAACTGGATCGTCGTGTTTGCGCCCTCGGTTCTTGCTGGCGAGTCCGAAGAATCGGTTCGATTTCTGGTCGAAAAAAGACGGTACCAGATGGATCTTCGTGGGTTTTCGTAATTTGGAACAAGTTGCCTGTTTGTACCTTCGATTCTCACCGTCCATGAACGAAGAAAATACCCTAATGTTTGTTATTTCGTTGGAGAGAGCAAAAGGATGCAACCACGGAAGCCCTTGACCTCGTCGAGGCTACTCCAACGAGACATCCCTCTCAGCAGAGAGCTCCCTCTTTGAAAAATTTGGATTTCGGTGGTGGGAGCAGATAACACACAGACGAAACTGCATACCGAATCAGTAGGATGGAATATCGAAGGGGGGGCATTACCTATCCGTGGGTCTCGAGTAGAAACAAAGAGAAGGCCAGAGCGCGGTGGTGTACAGTAAAACGATCGTCGCTCGACTTGAAATACGTAGCCATTAACGGCCATAACCATTACCGATTCGACTGAATTGTGAGGTTAGTATGGGGCCTAATCTGCCTACGTGCTTTACTTACCTGTCAAGGAATTAGCATATTATCTGAATACCGGCCACGTTGCCTCCCGATCGCTTGGTAGCCCGAAACCGTTTCTCCTTCTTTCGCTACCTTTCGTATTTCGAGACCAGGTACGGATGCTTCTTTCAAGGGGAACTTTGAATTCCAGGATGATTGAAACGTATGCACGCAGAGGACCTTGGGGACCGTCGAATTGTCCCCGTTGTTGGACTAACAGTCGTCGCAGCATCGATTCGACGAAGTTCGTTTCGGCAGCATTATATTTCAGCTCGGGTTCTAGGCCAAGGAAGCGCTCACGACGAATTGATAGATCGATGTCGGCCCGTTACGGCTTAAAACGTCTACGTAAAGTTCAGCTCGGATCAATAATCCCGATTCGTCCCGGATCATTTTCTGTTTTTAATTATACGCGCGGGGTTAGCACCGGGGGTTAACCCCATTAAAAGACCGGTGCGATCCCGGCCAAGAAGCTACCGGCAACGTGGTTTTATTTCGTTTCTGTTTCGCCAAAGATCCCATTATACTCGTTTTGCGTTAAACATTTTCGTGCCTGGCCGCGGCTACCGCATCGGCAGGAAGCTGCCCAGTCGGAATGCTCTTTTTCGATTGCGCGGGGCCCTCGTTCGTCCGATCAATTACTCCCGTGCAAATAGAATGCGTACACGGGGCGAACAGCGGGGCAGGTAATTGTCGACACGCCGTGCACGCGTTCCTTTGTGATTTGACGAAGTAATCAGTTTAAGAGAACCCCCTCCCTCACTCCTCCTGTTAGGATAAGATGTAATCAGGAACGGTTTGCGCGCTGATCAAAACATTATATGTAACCCCATCATCGGGGCTGTATGAAAGGCAACATCGGTGTTCTTTTGTGGCTTTCAGATCGGTAGAATTCGATAGCTCTCCGATAATTCGTGATGTTAGTAATGTAAAGTACTTAACATTAGCTAAGGCTCTACTGTAAGAGTTACTGGGGATGATATATGGTTTCATGGACGATATTTGAAACAACAGAAAAGTTTATTATATTCGAATGATAGCATATTATGAAATACTCTGGTGTTAGTATCTCTAAATGTAAAAAGAAAACGCTGTTATGAATCGAAAGTGAGTTAGCAAATATGACACGACCGAAGGAAAATGTTGACGATCATTGTCCGAAGACTGGTTGAATTCGTGGCAAAGAGCGAGGAGCAACCTTCGGGTATTAATTAAACGGCGGCCAAACGAAAAAGCTTGTTCGGAAGAAGCATGAAACGAAGCGAGGAAATTAAACGGGGCCCCGTTCTGCGCACTGGGCCGGTCTCCCAGCAACACACGGCTCGGTTCCCGACCAGCGTACGACTTTCTACCAATGAGACCGCGGGAGGGACTGTAGCTCTGCGGCTGTGCAACAATTATTATTATATCATCCGAGTGTCAAAAGGGTCAAGCGTGCCGCGACTACGTATAGGCATAATATCTCGGAACGCTATAGAACGCTGTTGCGCTCTCCGCCCCCTGTACGCCCCGATACGTAATTATCCGGCTGACTGGCTCGGCCAGATATTTATGGGATCGAGAGCGAAAGATCGAAATCGATTCGCGGCCGGAGTAGCACCATCTGCCTCTGTTGATCCGTCTTCCTGGGATCGAATGTCTTTTGGGATTATCTTCTGATAGAGACTTCGGTCGGGAGGTGTCTCCTCGGAGATGTCTAGAAACTGGTTAAATGACGAAAGATGATTTGAAGCTAGAGGATCCCTACAATTCTCAAGGAACAAGTGTTTTCAACGTTTCCCCACTTAAGACTGGATGTGCTGAGTAAAGCTTGCTATTCTTTGTAACTAAATTCTATTGGATCAACCGAACCAATCTAGCAGTGCAATAATAAGTAATCCAAAGACGTGTTCGCCACGTCCTATTGTGTCATCGATCCTCCCTCATTGTAATCACATAAAGGAGCCTCGGCGAAGTTCCTCGTGCTGGCAAACTTGGCAAGTTTCACGCAATTTCACCTGGTCTCCTCTCTGTATATACACAGATTGGCAACACGATACCGGTAAAGTAATCCCGTGGAGGAGTAATCGCTGCGTTCCTGACGTATCGATCAACCACCGGATATCCACGGCACGTCCTGCGAGAGGTGTGCTGCGCACACACATGCAACGACGACTCGAGAAAAAGGGATACCTACAGGCTTCGTGATGAGAAAGAGAGAGAGACGACCCCCGCGTGTGTTGCGTGTCTTCGACGCGATGGATTTACCGGCAAGCTTCAATATTAGGTCGACACTTGCATATTAGTTCATTCGGGGAGTTGCGTGCACACGGTAATCGCCCCGGACCGCTGTCATTTTATCGAATCGTATCAACGATAATACCGTGCCGACCCGGAGTTCGATCGATTGACTTCCGGTTACTTGAAATCTTTATTTCCACGATCGTGAAGTCAGTCTCGATAGAATCGTCACCTATTTACTTAACCGAAGAAGGATCCGGTAATATCTGATACAAGAAAGTTCCTATCACAGGTGATGTTACACCTATGCTCCGTTCTATGAGAGAAGGGACCTTGAAGCCTGTCCACACTGACCCACCTGTGTCTTCCACAGCGACTGGTGAATAAGTCAAGTGCCAAACAGGGAGCCACCTTGCTTCTAAAATCTAGGTACTTGGGTCCTAGAGTATAGGACTCAAAAATAGAATGCCCATCAATCAGTCGTCCAAGCCTGGGCTAATCGAGGACACTGGTGTCTCCCTAGAAGCTAGACCAGCCGTTCGCTGGTCAGAACCCACGAGAATCGTTCTCGACTGTCTGGTGTATGAAACGTCGCTAAGGTCGAGGGAATTCTGGCGTTCGTAGAATGAACCATAACACACCAATGCACCATTCAAAGACAATCGTCGATGGAGGAGAACTGTGGAGTAGAGGTCTCTCACTTCCGAGACAGTCGAGCCACTGGACACGCAAAGAGACGCGCGCGTGCACAGTGTGGGGACCTTGAACCGATACACACGAAAGAAGGCATCGCTGATAGGAAGGACAACGGACCCGGGCTGGATCGCATGTCCTTTTGGCGGGATGGATTTACGAGGGCCGGCCCGATACAGCGAGTTTATGCCCCGGACACATCGGGGGCTCATTCAGTAGCCGATGGACGCCACGGATAATGGCGTGCCAGCAAGCACCAGGGATGTGTCGGTTAGGTCAGGTTTTTAACGGTCACGTGATCACGTCATCGTGCGTGCTCTCCCCCTCCTCCGGCAAGACAGAATGGACCACGCGAAGTTCCACGGCCCGGAACGTCACGAACCGGTGGGAGAGATGATCTTTGTCGCGCGCGTTTTATTGTCCGAGCTCGAGCCGAGACGGTCGCTTAACGGTGACCAGGTCGAATTAACGGGCGAAAAACTCGTGGGCGGCTGGTTTAGGCGAATCATTCGGAGCACTGTCGACGAAGTGGATGGCTCAATCGGTTCAGCTAGCTTTTGGTTCGGTTATATTGTTTTTGGGTAGTGTGATAGTCGAGTGGAAGAAGACATATTTGGGTAATATGAGGTTGAATCGTATGAATGGGATGGTATCTTTGGGCGATTGGCCAGGGGTCTCGTATTCGTGTCAACGCTGGGATTAAATAGACAGTCCGTTGGTAGGAGTCTGCTGGAATCTTTCTTCCTTTGTCCTTTCTTTGTAAATTTCTAATAACACGTACTTTGTGCTGTATTTCACTTAACGGATGTCAGAAATGGTATTAGTCAATCAGGAGTGCCTTAATAACTGTGTCAACACGACGTCGTGTTTCTTTAAGTGTTTTTCGTTCATATTTGAATGATTATCATTGTAAACAGCGAAGTCTAGTCTATTGTGTTTCGATATATCACGCGAAATCGAACAATTCGAGAAATTTAACCAGTACAACTGACAAAGAGGAGACTCGAGCAGGTTATCTCTGGTCAGTCCGCCGTTGGTGGTGGTAACGCGACAGCGGCCACGGGTTTCCAGCGGTCCTATCCATCAAGAATAATCAGTATCGACTTGCCTATCCGATTAAAATCGTCATTCGATGCTGTTTGAATAGGTAATCTCTATCCAATCTGTCTAGCAACGGTGTCGTCTTATGAGGCTAATCCGGCCTCGAAAAACAAGCGGATTGCGGCCTACCGAGGGCAAAACCCACCCTAGAGTCACCTAACTAGATCACACGTCTCAGCTGACATCAGGGGTGTCCAACATTCCGCAAACATCCGGTTAAATATGCGCTGAAAGGGACGCGTTGGTGGATTCGAACCAGTTAGGCTGACAGTTTCTCGATGAAAATCGAGCCAGTTACCCGCATCATTTTATCGCGATAATTGTCATAATATTTTCCATACGATTCGGGCCTGATAGACCCTCCAGAATCATCGTTATGCCACCATGAAAATCGTTCGACTGACAAGATATCGCGGACATTTCATGGTTTCTTTTCCTGCCACGAACACCAGAACTTAATCAACTGTTGTAAAAACGATTACACGCGCGTTTTCGAAAAGACCACGAACGGCAACGATAATCGTGGTTGATAGGGCGTGGTTTTCTTACCCCTAGTCACCGGGGATAGGCTGATCGGAAGGTAACAAACGAGATTACTTTGATCCCGAATCCAATAAACTCAGTCTGATGCCTGCTAACCGCAGCTCTTCCACTCGTACGCCTCGAATAATCCAATAGTTTACCGTGCCGGGGCAGCGACGCAACCCGGCTGCCCTTAAGCACGATGCATTCTGAATTTTCCTCGCGGATACGCGGATTCCGTAGCTCAACGGCGCGATTTAATGCGCGCCACAACTAGGGAAGACCGAGAAATGTCGGCTTCTGGCGACCTTCCATTCCCCTCCATCCAAACAGGGGGAACAGTGCAGCAGGATTATTTTGTTGTTGGATTTTAAGACGCTTAATCGGCTATCGGTGGAGTTTGCCCCGATTTTAGTTCTATCCGGGGATGGTCTGTCTGGCTTCGAAATCATGGAAGTGTTGCTTGATCCTACGGGCTTAGCTTACGGGCTGCCTCGATCTTTCCACTGGCTGCTACCTGGGGATAATTCGTGGTATTATTCGATATTGCAGGGCTTTCGTTTCTTGTTTTACTATTGTTGGTACATTTTAAGGATTCGTTACATTTCAGACGAACACAGAGCTTTTAAAGAATTCGTATCTTTTCAACATCAGAATTTGTACCACGAAGTACTTTAGTTTTAGACAGTCTAGTAGAAAACAAAGGAGAGCACCACTTAGACACCACAGAAATTATTGTTAACTTCTTTCGTTCTAATAAGAAATAGAATTCTATTGGAAACTCGGCACGACATTAAACGATTCTTTTAAGAGTGGCCAGTTTTTTGGGTGAATCTCTAGTGATTCGTCCCAAAGTTGCACATCTGTATTTTAATAGGTACGATCAAGCATGGTTGTTTTACTAATGGATTGAGAACCGAAGTCTGTTAGCCGGGAAGCCAGTCGAGCTAACGGAGCTCGTTGTCTTCTTTAGTCGACGGAAAACGACACCGAATCTTGCCGTAGGGATTACACCCACGGCAGAAGGTCTCGCCAGTTTTCTTCCGACCGAAGATTAGGTTGCACCCTTAACTGGTTTGCATTTCAATCAATGCATATGCCTTGGCGTACAAAAGCGTCTTGCCACCTAGCGGAGCCCGCAGTTCATTCGCGTCTTTGCCACGGGTCTTTTGTCGTCCGTCGCGCAGGATTTCCTTTTCGTTCTGATCGGTCAGTCTCGACTTCGAAAGGATCTTCCCGTAGACGTTTTGATTGGAGCATCTGTAAAAGGATGGAGGTGCTGAAGGCGGTTCCGCGGGAAATTGTGCCTGATAGATTCTTTCGATCTGAGGTTCGTACAGGCTTCTTTTTTCTTAGGTTCTTTGACAGGGACGATTGGTCGATTCATTCCTTTTCATTTTCTTCGTTTAACTCTGGTGACTTCGCTCGTGAACCAATACCTCGCGACGAGGTTGAATAAGCACCAACCCGCTCGAGATTTCAACGAATCGTGAGCAGGTAATCGTTTGGTGAACGATGCAACGGTGGTGTACTGCAGGTACAGGTTATGCGCCGCGGTATCTTTTGTCACCTCGCGAACACCTTCCAAGAAAAGGAAAGATAACTGTGGTTCGGTGATAAGTGCGAAGCCATTTCAAGCGGTTCACCGAGCACGGGACGAGTCTCTTAATCCGTTTATGCTCGATGCTCATAATTAATTGTATTACCTCTTTCGTTCACTCAAAATTAAAGGACCATACGATTTAAGACTATCCTGAAACATTAATGGTATTAACTAGCAGCTAGTAAATACCGATGAAAATTACACGCATAACTGATTAGAAAATACTTTCTATATTTCGGATCACAGTTGCACTGAAGAGAAACACAAAGGTTCAATTTAAAAGCCGGATACTCAAGGGAAGGTTGTTGAATTTGGACCATCGTCTAGGTCGGACTACTACTGTAACTTGTCATGTGTAAGCAATTTGAGCCTTTTAATAGAAATCATGTATTGCTTATAGGTAATAACCTAGTTAATGCAATCACAACTATCACATTGTCTATCACTAGGCCCCAATTGTTAATACACGACAAGTTACAGTAGTGGTCCAAATTCGATAGCCTTCCCCTAATGAGAATTCTGCAACTTCGAGGCGCCAATGTGCAAACCCAAGAGCGGCGTGAAACCCGCTAGTCCCCAGGTGACAAGGAGGGAACGATTCCCATTGAAACGACGAAATCGCGATCGCCAATCGGTCTCCTTCTCCACTCCGTTATCTGTTCCCCGTTCGTGCCCGCTGGGATATCTCCTGAACACGGTCGCAGGGCCCAAGTGTGAAGGTGATTTTCGAGGCTGAGTGAATTCTGCAACAGGGGGAGGGTGGGTCGAGAGTGAGATGCTGCGCAGCAGATAGGTGGGAGTGAAAAAGGGACGAAAGGTAGAGGCGGAGGAGGATCCGGCGTTGTGGTGGCTGCAGTCCACCACGGTTCGGACAGGACCTGGAAGGATACAAGGTCCTGGTATGCGGTGATATCAACTCATTACCATGCCCGGTGCAGACAGCAGGGTGTGACTTTGCATCCATTAGGATAATTGCTCTTCTAAGTCTCCCCGTGATTTCTTCGCTCGCGTTGATTGCTTTACGCGCGCGTTCAACGCGACGCGCCCGATAATTCATCGATTGGCGCCACCTTTTTAACCGCTCCCGTCCGTTATCGGCCGAACTTCCTAACGGATTCCGGGACTCTGGTTTTTTTGGACATCGCAAGGCTCGAAGGATTTCGCGACAATTCGGCGTTATAAAAACAGTTGTTGACTGGAATACCAAACATTACCAGTGAAACATTCTTAACAGATTCATCTGCAGAGCACATATACTCTGCGATACGTTTGCTCTAGAGATCACTCTAGACGTTCCATATGTAGACGAAAGCGTTCGTTGGGCAACATAGGGGATAGCCCCGGAGCGGTATCTCCACAGGAAAAGGGATGCTTAAGTTGGCATCGATTCGTAACTAGGAGAAAAAGAACGAATAATCGATGTTCCATACTGTAATCGAAACAGTGACGTTTTGATGCTAAGATCAAGACTTTCAATAGAGCAGTTACATTTTAGAGTTATCAGGTAACCCAAAATCTCTTTAGATCATCTCCCCTCAAGCCTAAAATGCAACATTTTCCGTGGGCCCCCGGTTCCATCGTCTCACGGAACACGACAAACGATTCCGTCGGATAATTAATTTCATCCTTAATGAGCCCGCGGGGACGTATGTTAATGCGACGAGCGTAGGATATTTACATTTACGGTAGCAAGCACGAGCGTGGCCGCGCGCAGGTTTCGGACACTCGTAACCTACACTCCTACCTACACAGCCCGTGAAACGGAACAGATAACTCCAAGCCGTTCCTCTCTTCTTCCCCTTGTCGAACGGAGGAGAGAGGACAGAGAGACGTGTCTCTGGCACCGCACGGGGGTATTTCCTACGGAACAGAGAGGAGTGAGGGGAAGTACGTGAATTAGGACCACTAATCTTTCCTGCTGGCTCGGAGGAGAGCAACGAGAACCGTGCCAACAGCCGACAAATGCGTCTGCCGGGGCCCCCCCCCCCCCCTTCTTTTTCCACCTCTTCCCTCCTCGACCAGCCGTGGCAACCCATTGGTCCTTTTGCTCGTCTGGCTCGCTCGAGTTCCTTGTACCTTGTCACGGGAATTCGGTAGCACGGCCCGTCGAGTCTGTTCGCGGGCCCTTTCTCTGGCCGAAGCCTCCGCACACGGGCTGGATCGAGTGATTAAAGGACGCCGTTAGAAAGCGTTTAGAAGAAGCCTGACTCGTTTGTCAGCCCTCCACTAGCTCGGTCTGTCCTCTGGTGTTTTCTGGGGGCCCTCGAGTAGTCAGGTGTATCTTTCGGTTCTTGGACAGACACACACTCTTCTCGCTCGTGAAATCGGGTCTCTGAGGCTTCTCAGACCTGTCAGAACCCTTGATTTACAACCCTGATGCCTTGTACCGTTCCGTCCGATAGAGTCATCACCATGAAACCTTCTATCAATGATATCTGGGTCCCATTTTCTTGGCCTCGAGTATCATACGTCGGATTATTCCTGTTGATAGTTATCTAGCATATTATACCAGTTCGTGTACACACTGTAAATCTATTACTTAATTAACCGTTCTGGTGAGATCGGCGCAATCCCTCGATGGGGATAAAAAAGAAATCGAACGGAGCCGCGAGAGAAGGAATTGATCGAGGGGCAACGTTGTACTCACGAGCGCTGAGCATTTCCCGTGGATTATTAATGCGCCCGGTATCTAGGCTTAAAGTGATAATTACCGGGAGAAAATTGCTATCTGTACGAAACAAGAAGAAGACCGCCGCCACCGCCGTCTCGCCGGGGGGGTATCGGGGACCGGTTTACACTCGGGGATTCAACTAATCCCGGCATCTCGACGAGACAATAAATTTCATTATCGATTACATCGGGCGCAATTTACGCGTCACCTTTAACGGCGTTTTAATGCATGCAACTTAATCCGAACGATAACTTCTCGCTGACTAATTCCCCTCGTTAACCGAAATTTATTCGTGCCCGTCGATGACTCGTCGATTAAAGTCCGGCGGAATTGCTGAGAAGGACTAATGCTCGGTGTAATAAGTGGCAAAGAACATAAAATATTACTCGTCTTTCTACTTTTTTCATGTCGACTGGACGGTTTTCATCTTCATTTTTCTTATACAATTTCTGGTCGAATCAACTTTGCACGAAACGATTATATCTAACAAAGAGAGGAAAGTTATGTTAGCCAACTCCACGTTGAATGGTACAGTGTTACATATAGTTGTTCCAATTTACCGACAATTCTAGAAAAATTCGAAGATTTCCATAGCAACAATGGAAATCGTATTTATTATTACTCCCCCCTTTATCAATTTTCTTTATCATCGGCCTGAAAACAGGTACGCTCTGTCACAGTTTCTCGATTCAGCCATCACACGTAAACGTCGGACAAGCTCCACACTAATACACGCTCGTCTGGTTTTACACGCGCTGAGGACACACGTCCGTGACACACGCGCGCGACATGCGTGTCCCACGAGCAGCATGCCACCACTGCTTCGTTCTCTCGCACCTGTTGACTTCTAACTCGGCCGGTTGATTAACGACTCTCCTTCCTAAATCACGCGGCCTCGCGGTTTCTTACTCCGTCACGTGACCACCGAGACCGCGACACGGTTTTTCGATTCCCAGGCCATCAAACGATGGAGACGAGATCCCATGGTCTATCTGGGAAACAAGTGATTGGGGTCCTGGTAGCAAGAAAACCAATGTTCCATTCACCTTGTGGTAACATATATATTTTGTTACTTTTCACTTGGTAGTCTATGATTACAAAATGCACCCTCGATAAGGTTTTCGACTCTCAGGCCTGACAGGCATCCAGAATAGAGATGATTCCTTGATCTATCTGGGGAACAAGTGATTGGGGTCCTGGTAGCAAGAAAACCAATGTTCCATTTACCTTGTGGTAACATATATATTTTGTTACATTTCACTTGTAGTCTATGATTACAAAATGCAGCCTCGAGAAGGTTTTTCACATCATTTACAATGTAGATGATCCCTTCGGTCTATCTGGGGAACAAGTGTTCAGGGCCTTGACGTCGAGAAAACCGATGTTCCATCCATCTTGTGATATCGCATTATATTTTGTTACCTCTCATTTGTAGACTACAATTAATAGCAGTAATAGGATTGAACGCGAAGATATCTGATCAACGAGATTGCTGATCAAGCGAGCACCAAGTGACTATGGTACTTCAGACGTCCGCAACGACAATTACCGTTTGAAGGGAACTGTTTGAAGAAATCAATGATCAGGTGTAACGTTCAGGTGATTGCGGTGAGCCTGCACGATACGATAATAATTCTGGAATGGGGGGGGGCGGGGAGGAGGTTGGCAAAACAGAATACGACCGGTGTAATAGTTCATCAATCGTCACGAAAGAGTACTTATTGATCGGGACCACACCTGCATCCAAAGCCACCAGAGCGATATCCAACCGATCATAAACGATCAGGCCGGTTCGCGAACGACCGCCGTTTATTGGCCATTCGACCAGTCTATAAAGTCCTACGGCTACTTCTGGCCCCTGTTCACGTTTCGTCAAAAACGCCCCGTGACCCGGGTGTCCCCTTGCGTCGGTGCTTCGATTCCGTTTAGAAATGGCCGCTAAGTAACCGTTTACCGATCGAATGATCGAATAAACCGTCCACGATCCGCTCAGTTTCGTGGAACGGGAGAGCTCGTACCGAGGAATCGTGCATTCACGGAATCTCGTATCGATTAAGATCTCCTGGATATTTTTCGCTCGTGATATTACTGAAACGACGGTCACTTAACGAAATAAGATGTAATTTTTTTCACGGAACGACTAATTGTCGTCGCGGGTTAATTGATTTGTGATCGATCGTTAGTGTCGATTACGGGAGTCCATATTTCACGGCGCTGGATCAACGAGACACGGATTCACTGAAACGGTCTTAACGATGGATATGAAGTCTTAATGGGATCCGTTTGGAAATCGTCTGGATTTCGTTCATTGGTTTAGTCGAATCTGACAAATGACAGCCCCGGGCACGTTAGATGAACCATTAGATAATCGTCGATAATTAGCATTTCGAAGGTCTCCAGACACGTATTTCGTTTTAGCCAGGCTAGGAACCCCTTTTCGTCTCATTATTATGTACAGCATTATGTGTGCTCGCGCGTCGATGTACGCATACTAAGGATACAAAATATTCATATTAAGGACGCGCGTCCGTATAAGTGGGCGAATTTGCATGGCCACGGCGTTTCGCCGCGCCTCGGCTCTGTCTAATAAGCATTTTTTATGCAATTAACAAGCGGCCGGAAGTTGGCCGAGCAGAGGCTACCGCCGCCTGCAGAGAATCGTTTCGTTCCTTTAAGTATGAAATTCACTCGGTGGAATTAATTAACGCGCGGATTAAACGTTTCCCAGTGATTTAGAAACTCTCGTTCTATCTTACATTCATGTAATGGACTTTAATCATTTCACCTTGGAGAATGTTCGACTTTTACTCCCCCTCTTTTTGAAGAAAGAAACAAAGACTACATTTATCTTCGCCAGAGATTTCTATACTCGATCGTAACGAGAGAAACGAATTCCTCGATGTTTCTTCCGGGAAGAAAAAAATAACCAAGTTATCTGTGAGAATTACCGGAGTCGTTTATTTTGAAAATGGAGTCTTTTTGTTCACAGCCGTGTGCCCCCTCCCTCGAAACAGCTGGACTCGAAGGGGGTTCTTCGCGTATTATAGCCGTCGAGTTCTGCGAACCGTCCGCCGCGAATTTATGTTCCACGGGGGGGCCCCAGGCTAGACAGGGCCTCTGGGGTTATTGCAGAAAATCGAAGATATCACGGCGTGGAGATCGCCGTTTCAATCCGTACAATTAACGAAGATCCGTTGCTGGCTTTCCATTCGAGACGTCCCACGCCTTCGGTGGGCTTTGTTTACGGTGGCTACTGGCGACGTTATTCCCTCCTCTGATCCCTATCGACGGAGGCGTCTTGCTGTTGCTCGCGAGCCACGCCAGAGGCCAACATAGATTCGCGATGGCCAACCCCTCAGCCACGTACACGGGGTGTTAATAAATGAGCGGTCGAATACAGGTGTGGAAATCACCCGTTTGAAAAATTCAGATTCCACGGGTCATATATACACTTGGAAGTATATAAGTATTTCTCTTAGAAGTATATAAGTATTTTGTGAATTGTGATTCAACATGTAGGATATATATATTAACAGAACTTTGTGTAATGTAATTATACAACAGATTCCACTGCGCATTACAACTTTCCGCCATATTGAAATATGGCCGCATAGAAAAAAATTTGGGTGCACTGTGTAAACGTGTTGTGAACACTGCCTTCTTTCTTCAATTTTCGATCTGGTGTCATTTACTTTCCAAAATTGTAGAAAGCCACTTTGAGTCCCCTGGTTTCTCGACGGAGATTCAAGAACGGGGTGAGGACCCGCCCTAACAAGACACCGGCGTGTCGATGCAATTTTAATTCCAGAAAATCCCTGTCGAGCGACGCCTATAAACAATTTAATTAACCAACGGGAACGCGTTCGCAGCGTACGCGCGGCCGGGTAGTGTATAAATCAAAGCTCGTTTTATTTGCCCGGGGCTCTCCCTCGACTATTAATGAGCGAACGGGGCGAAACGGTGCGTCGTCGGTTCTCGGCGGACGGGCGACGACGACTAAATTAAATGAACATCTAAATCGTCGAATACCCGTGGACCACAAATCTCCCGGCTGCCGAAAACGCAACGGGTGCAAAACTCGGGGACAGAGAGAGAGAGAGAGAGAGAGAGAGAGAGAGAGAGAGAGAGAGAGAACTATGGACAACTACCACAGGACCCTGGAGTCTCTCCCCGGGCCCCGGGAACGCGCCGCCATAAATTCTCAGGTGAATTCGAAATTCGCTGCATCGGGGCCCCCGTGCGATCACGCGAGAGAGAGAAAGAGGGTAATGTCGATGCACGGACTGATCGCTGGAGGATCTTCCTCCAGAGTCCTCTGCGTGGGACGCCCGGAGATTTCGATGCGTGGAGAGATTTCTAAGCGGGAATCGCGATCTGATCTGACCATCGTCGAACCTGCCAGGAACTTCTTTATACCACCCTCTTCCAGGAAAGTGGATCGTTGAAGAAGACACAAGAATTACATTCGATCTGCTACAGACGTACTGTCAGGTGTTTGTCACTCTTTTTGGTTTATCTTCCAGAAAAGTTAACCCTTTAACGTCCAGATCCTTAAATAGTTATTTCAAAAATATGAGACTGTATGTGGTATCTTGGTATTTTGAAGTCGAAAATATTGATATTAGACCGATCTATTTTAAACATTTTTAAAAAAAAAAAAACGTTGAAAAGGGAACGGTCGCTTAAAAAAGTTTGGGAAGCTGTGGTCTAACGCATAGAACAAACCTTGAAGTGAGAACATGTTCTTTCCATGTACCGTCCGGTTAACAAATTCCACGAAATTCAATTTCACGGGGCCCGGTTCTCGCGTTCAGATGAACGATATCCGTAGTATGTGTATGTCGGTGCGCGAAAAACTGTCTCAGTTCGTACACAATCAATTAGTTCCGGCAGTCGCGGAGGATCTACGGGGCGGCGAGGTGTTCGTCCTCGCATAATAATTTCGTTTGTCACGCCAGTTACGCGCTCTACATAGCCGGGCACATGGAATTGCCCGTGGGCTAGGGAGGCGTTGGCATCGCGTCTACGTCCAGACCTAACCTAATACGGCGAAGTAAACACAACGTTGCGTGTTTTTCTTGGCGGTAAGACGCGGCAAAAAAACAGGTGCAACGGGAACATTGAAGATGCTTCGGCTGGTAAGGCACCGAAACGAACAATTTTTCCAACGATGACTTATTGACGGATGATAAATGAAGATCGTGGGTATCAGCAAGGATAAGGTCGCGTGCTACCCAAGATGGCCGCGACCGGTGATTCATCAGAGGCGTTCGGTTCGCGTTAGATTTTTCGCCGGCAAGAATTTGTGTTCCCCCCCTCCCCCCCCGAGTAACGGTCCGAAATCGGCGTTAACGATGCTAACGGGAGCAGAAAGGATCGTTGCTGCCGCGTGTGTTAAGCGCGTTAACAAACGGGCCCCTGGTCACCGGTCGGTTAACATCGGAACAGGCGCGGGCCGTTGCGTTCAACCAGAGCGTCGCGAACCCCGTTTCCTTCCATCGTTCCGTCGCGAATTAATTACTACGATCGTTCCCCGGGATTAATTACCGCGGGCGGATCGAGCAGACGGTTGTCTCTTTTTTTTCACGTGCACGCGATTTGTCCGCTAAATAGCGACGTTGGTCGATCAGACTCGCGGGACACGATGTTGGTCGAACGACAGACGAGACTACCATCACCGACGAGGTACAGTGATTTCTCGATGAATGCGACACTAACAACGGCGTTATTCCCATCACTGGGGGGATGTCCCTCTGGAATTAATCGAAACAGAGTAAACAGAAGCTCAGCAGAGGCTGGGCTTCGGGTAAAAAATAAATTGACGAGGGGCTGAAATGTTCATCGAGACATTACTGTATAAGAATAGATTTTGTGGGAGTTGGTGGCTCTTCTGAACTTTTGAAACGTCACCTGGAAAAGCCTGTGATTTTTAGTGATCTGTACGTTATAAGACCGGTGAATCTACGATGGGTAGTGGCATTAAAATGGAAATGGGGCACGCTATCCATAAATAAATATCATTAGAACTTGCCGAATGTCCACTTGGATAAATTGCAGGGACTATATATATGGGATTGAAAAGAAGGTGGACATAGTATGTAATTCTTTTGGAGAACTGTTTTATAGAAAAAGGGGCTGATAGAGCTTGTAGGCTGGTTCTATGCGAAACAAGGGGCAAGCCGATACCGTTGAGGCAGGCCTTAACAGCTGCATTTGCATTTTTGTTGTCGGGAAGCTTTCTTCGAAGAACCACTAATTCTGTTCCCGGTCGACATATGGTCGATTATTCGCCACAGGATGTCGAAAGTCACGCCGACCGCCATCGGTGCGCTCTTTCTGGTCGCCATTTACGAAATTCGACGTTGACAGGCGAATGCACTTCCGCTCGTTTCGGGTCGAGGCGAGTTTGTTGCGTGAGACGGCCCGTGAGCCTCGTGGATACATGGTTGTGTAGTCGTTGTAATAATTTATCAGGGAACAAACAAAAGGGAACTGAGAAACGAAAAAAAAAACATACAGGTCTTCAGAGAAATTGCGATGTACCAATAAAGTCGTCGAGACGAAATCTCTGGTTACGAGTTGATACAAAATGATACAAAATTGTTAAATACTAATGGAAAATGGTAGAGATAGCGTTACCGAAAAGGAAAGTTAATTTAGGGGTTCCTAGGAAGTTTTTAGATCTACTCCCACAATTAACAGGAGGGGAAAATACGTCGACGTAGAGACAGAGCGGGATTGTTTCCGGCGGACGTTGAAACGAAATTCTAGCATTTTCCATTAAAACGCAATTATCGCGGACAGCTCTGCCACCCAGCTGAATCATTATCCACGGCGTGGCGAGTCGTAATTCCTTGGCCACGTGACCGATACCTATTTATCGCCCCGCGAGATCTGATTTGATAATATCAGTCTTTGGTGTCTTTTGCCGTATGGCTGCACGACCAGTGGAAAACCAGGTATACGTGGACGGTAATTAATAAACGACGTTGAAATGCTGCTCGTGAATGAGCGACGACTACGTCCGACGAATTATTTGTAGGTGAGATTACATTACAGATTGTGACTTAACGAATATCAGTTGGAAACATGATAAATTTATTGTCGAATAGGGTGAATGTCCCAATTACTGCCAGTGTTTCTAATATAGTAATTTTATTTATTACAAATAATAAAAATGTAACGTATAAAGAATTAAACGAATAAACGGTAGAAGATTTCTCGTCTCCGAATCCTCCCCGAAAAATTCAGATATCTTCCAACTCAACCGAGCTATACTCGAAGACACGAACTACGGTTCAAGGTCAATCGTAGGCATTCCAAGGCATTGGCTCACCCTCCATCTCGCCCGGCCAAGGTGTTTATATCACCCTCCCAGGAAGCAACCTAGCATCCCTCCTGCAATGGAAGCTTCCATTGCTACCCCCATGATGTCTGCCACCCCGGAACTCCGCTGGTAGACCGTGTATATCTACCCTCGAAAATCCATAGTGGACCCACCCTTCGTGGCGCCTGCGCGTCTCCCTCCCCCCGGGGTTCCGTTCCCTCCCGTCGGTCTGGTTTCTCTCTTGAGTGGAAGAACGTCAACGAAGCTTCATGTGGCTGGCCATTAAAGGGTAGTATTGGGTAGGGAGACGAAACGGATACCTAGACGCTTCTTTCCTGAGCTGTTTGTCCTGTCCAAGGGGCGATGGGGACTCTGGAGGGTTGGGGTTGGATGCCAGGGTGTATCACGGGAACAAAATGGCGTTCAATCGAAGGAAATGGTTTCTTCTTGGAGGCCTGGATAATCTTGGGGACTTCGTAGACCAACAAGGTTTCAGATTCTTTCATGTTTTCGTGTGGAAGGATCTGAATCGAACATGAAGACTTCACCTAGGAACAAAAGTTGGACACAATTTTCGTCCTAAGCTTTAACCAGTTAATTGAGATTAAATAATTGCTTGCCAAAGGATTATTTTATTATAAAAAGTGGAGATTTCGACGTTTAAATGATTGAAAACGACGAAGTACTTTTTTTTCTTATCTTTCATTGAGTTATTCGAAACTCTTCTAGCAGGAAGCAATAGCGAAGGTCTGGCAACCTTGACTGGGATTTCGGGTGGCTGATGGATTCGAGAATTGCGTGTCGGGAGAACGCTTCCGACACCTTCGACTCGTGTTATTTAATTCCAATCGTGTCTGAGAGCCGTGTTGTTGGCTCCTGGGAAATTATTGTTACTCGAAATCGATTGGGTATCGGCTCACGCAGGATCTTGATGAATTAGTACGATATATTCCTCAGGGGTTGTTCCAAAGTGTGTTCTTGTCGAATATGTTGTCCACTCCCCGTCGTACGTTCAGGAAAACGCGATCGAAGGCGAGCTTCGTTGCCAGCCGGGGGACGGAAAATTGCCTTGGGGTAACGATCGCGATAACGGTGGCCGGCCATTAAACAGCGGCTGAAGTATGCGCGCACATTTCGAGTGCGTAACCGTGTTACGGTTCGCGGGTCCCGACACGGCATCTACTCGACCGATCTAATATTTCGAGTGATGGAGACCGTTCGGAGGGCGGTTTTCGAACTGTTTGACACGTTATCACCTGGCCCCAGGCCGGAATCGTGGCTCGCCGATTTATTTGTACCTTTAAAAATCTGCTAATTGCCCTGGGGCTCGTATAAATTTACCCACACCGTTGAAGCTACGAATCCAGTTTAACCCTTTTTGTCCCACCGACAGTGTTACCGCATGTTAAAGGGTAACATAAGAGGGAAAATTAAAAAAGGTTCTTGTATATTCAGAATTATTGTTTATTAATAATTCAACATATGTATACATCTTTTACATACATAAGACTATCGAAGCAATTTGGATCAAACTTTGTGGTAATATTTTTGAGACCGAAATCCAGTACTTGAAGCGAATTTTTCATTCCTGCATTTTTTCTTGTTTTAGTAACAGAAGAAGTTGGAAATTTATGTCGGAGATAATATATACAATATTTCATCAATTTTCTTTCTTATTTAACAACTCAAAGGTACGTAACCCCTTAAGACTTTTACTGTGGTAAATTAACATTTAAAAAGTAGACACATAAAATACCAGCCAGTGTAATTCACGTTTAAACGCCAGACATGTACACCAATTGTTAGCCATTAGTCTGTGAGATTCCGTGCTCTGAACGTTAGTAGCTGAAATTTTCATAATTGACTGATTAGAGAACCGAACCTATAAAATATTTTATTATCCAAGGGCATCTACAGTAGCCAGCCAGTAGACCAAACGGGACGGGTATAAATAAAACGACCAGTCTACGGCAACTAGTTACCCCGAAGAGTTACGATCGGTAGTCCCGTGATTACTTGTCGCAGCGAACGCGATTAAGATAATTATTCTTAACCGCCTTGAGAACTGTAAGCCAAATTCAATAATGTTCGCGGCGGGAACTGTATAATTCAACTTTAATGGGGACCAGTTGCCTGTCAGGAAAAATAATGGGGGAAGGGGGTAACAGGTTCGAGAGCAAAAAAAAAAAAACAAAATCAGCGACTCGAATTCGATGGTCAAAATCAACTGCAGAAATTGCTGCCTGGTGTGTCATTCATGTGGTGTGTTCCATCGTTCGATGGAAATTGTTTGAAACAATTTGAAGCGGTGACTGCGGGTTGAATGAAGTCATTTGAATCGTCATACTCAGGAAACGGGCGGGGGCCTGCCGGTTGCGGCAGGAGAACATAAAACAATCGCATTATAATTACGGGCATTGTCGCATCGGTTTCATTCTCCAACGATTCCCGGCGAACTTGCAGTTTCAGTTTTGTGCAATTGAAACATACAGTTTTCCGTCGGGCAAAGTGCACGGTTCGCGGCGGGCTTTCTTCCCACGCCGGCGGAGAACAAAAGTCGGTTACATAAATCCCCTGAGCGCGGAGGGCTCGTTCATTGGTAACCCGGGACACATTGTTCTATGAAATCTATAATTTGTTTTGTTTTTTCTTTCCTTTTATCCGTACGTCATCGTCGTACAGTCATCCGATCTTCTGTGTTCTATTAACCTTCTCATGTAGAAATTAGCGTACGAGTAATTAGGCTGAATCATCCGATCCAATTGGCGGAATTTCGGAACATTGTCTGATGGTAATGTCGAAACAACAGGAACGAGGATTAGATTAAATCATTCCTGTTTACCAGTTCAGATTGCGAACATCCAATATTTAGGCCCAAAAGTGGATGCTGTTACTCAGGTCAGAGTCTAAAAATCCAATAGTTAGGCCCAAAAGTGGATCAATGAAGACCATCAAAATATCTGTCATGTGTCACCAAACTGCATTTCTTCCAAAGAATGAAATTATCTAAAATTCTCCATTCCAACGAGTGTAATTTAAGACATTGTCCAGCCCGGAATAGTAACAAGAAAAGACGACAGCCAGATTGGGTTAAGGAAAGAAGCTGAGGGGGCGTGTAGTCCCAGTCGAAACGATCGCGCCGATTTAAAAACTGGAGCCATAACCGACCCGGGGGCACGGCCCACGTGGCACTCCTTTCTTCCCGTCCTCGTCCCAATAATTAACCGTGTTTTGCACGCCTGGCGCACGAGGAACGCGCGCGCGACCAGCCGGGGAACAAAAGGCCAGGCCGCGCGAGGTCCTAATGGTATCTGAATGAGAGACTATTCCTCGAGGACCTCAGGTCGTCGTTCCTCGTCCCGGATAATGGATTCGGTGTCATCTAATAATTAATAGAGTTCTTCTTGGTGCTGCCGCGCGCTGTCCCATATATGCATATATGTATATATACATATATATATATATACATATATACATATGTGTATGTGTCTGTGCTGCGTACCGCCGGCAGTCTCATTCATCACGCTTTCTAACCCCTAAGCATTTTAATTAAGGCCAAACGTTGTTTTTCTCCTCTTTTTCTCATCTTTCTTTTCGTTCCATCGTCAGCCGTGTGCCTCCCTTTTTTCCCTGGCGATTTCCAACAAGCCACAACTGGGCATTTCTGTTGCTCTCTTTAACGTAGATCACCCGGGCGCGTTAATAAGTTAATCGGTGGATCGTTGTGATTTGATCATCGTCGATTAACCGATTACGGTCAGGGGGAACTGGGTTATATCGACGATAAATGTCCCAATCGAGGAACAGACCGTTGGTAGCCGTTCTTTTTCTGTCGAAGGGGGTAGGAACTTTCGCTTTTATTCAATAAAATTTCGTTTAATGGACTCTATTCAGAGTGTATGATCTCTGCGGACCGCGGAATTAGGGCTCCTACGTGGCCCAGCCGCGTTTTAATACCAGGCTCGTTTACCTGGTCGTACGACACTGTTTCAGAAGCCGATTCGAGGTAAGAACTGGTCCTGGGTCCGTTGCGTCGCGTTCATCTCGTTTCTCGACGGGACTGGCGAACGACTGCCGTTAAATATACGCGTAGGAATAATAATTATTCGCTAAGTATAGGGCCGCGAATGGCCGCGGCCGCCGGTGTCTTTGACAAGGTGTTCCGTACTGGTCCCTCGGGTATGGGGTCCCATTCCCACGGTGACCGGTTCAATTAAACAAAAACAGTCCGAGGCCGATCCGTAACGTTTGATTTTACGTTTGTATTTGGTTTCGCGAACGATCAGTGGCGTCGCCGTTGTCCACCTCTTTATTTCACTTGTCGTCGAATTTTTACAATTTAGGTGCCCAATAATTAATCACACGGATTGGAGGTAAAAAAGAAAATTGCAACATTGCTTCACGAGGTGATACGTTTAATCTTCGATCATCTAGAAAGATTAATTTCAAGCATATTTCCTAGGATATATGGAAATTCTTTGTCATATTTCTTAGGTGGAATGAATTCCAGACAATTTTTTTATTGGGTTATTTTATGTTACATCCTCAATGGGTATTCTTTATCGATCGGTTTCCTAGATAAACGAATGGAATTACGAGTGTTTGATGTTATTTCGAGCGTTCGGTTGATGGGATTTGTTTACTACAAGGATGTTACGCCAATGACGGCCACCGCATGGTATCGCGTGGTTGTCAATTTCCAGTTGTCATAATTGCCGGATGATTCTTGTAGTTTACGTTGTATTCGAGGGCAATGTAACGGGGACTTGGGGCTTGGAACGGAAGAAAAAGAGTAAAGAAAGAGGACGGAAAAAAGAGAGGGAGATCGGTGCAGATGGGCGAAATACACTTCGTAATAATTATACATATCCGAAAGAATCCCGACTGTTGAGTGGGCAAATCGGTCCGCAGGGTTTCCCCGCGTGTCAATCAACCCTCCGACGCTGGTCGTCTTTAATTATCGAGATCGTACACGGTCGCGCAGGCCGCCTGTTGTTCGAGCCTCGAAGGTGGTCAGCGGATACTCTTTCAGGTCGAGGAATTCCTGAAACCAGTCGAACGTTGGAGAGGCTGGAAACGATTATCCCGATTATTCTGGCTAATTAAGGTGATGCAATTGTTGCTATACCCGGTGTTCCCTGTTCTTCAACGAAAAGGTGAAGCATTATGATATCTCGTATTTTCCAGATCGCAGGAACGTAATGAACTCTAATAAACTCGAATTTATGGTTTAAACTTCTCACGGTTAGGCGAAAATTTTCATTGTTACGTTGTAAATGGCTATCGTTAAACCTCTTGGAACACCAAACGATGGTTGTGGGTAAAATCACAGACGAGCTATTGGAGTAGATATTTCATCCAATGTATTTTTGCCGCCCAATTTTCTGGGATTACATTACCCTATTTCCATTTTAGTCTCACTATCCAAAAAATATAAAATTACAGGCCTTTTAGGGTGTTGGTACGAAGTTTATGTGGACCACCGACTCCCATAAGATCGGTGGTAAAATATTTAAAAGTTTGTTTCATGGCAATGGGGTTTCCATCTGTTCCAGCTTAAAACCACCCCAAAAGGATGGCGTGACGAAGTCGAATCCCAGCAAACGACATCGCGAACGACTGAACGCCGAATTGGACACGCTGGCGTCGTTGCTACCATTCGAGCAGAATATCCTGAGCAAGCTAGACCGGCTCAGCATCCTCAGACTCAGTGTGAGCTATCTTCGAACGAAAAGCTACTTTCAAGGTAAATTAGTTCGTAATTAGAGAATTTTTATTTGAATGTCTATGGAAATATTAACCCTTGTGCACTCTTCGGGTCAATTAAATAATGTAACAATTTCTTCTGCAACTCTGATCTAAATGGGATATCAATAGGGTTCTTATCTATAAGCATTGAAATTTAAAAGTCTATTAATAGGCCATCAAGTCTATAAAATGTTAATTATATATTTCCTCCTATAGAAACTTTTAAATTAATTAGATCTCAAGTAGCTTACCTTATATTATAATCTAGCGATAGACAAATATGTTTCTGTAATTCAAATTATAATTCAGGCCCCAATTTAATTCATCGAATTGCGATGCAATTGTTTATTGAACAGTGCACAAGGGTGAAACGATTTTCCTTGGTTGGAATAAATTTTAACAGATTCACAAGCCCGTCAGATGCTACGATCTAATATCAATCGTGACCAGAACGTTCGTCGTCGATGTGCGGCGTTCATTCAGTAATCTCTTGCAGTTCGGTCGTTGTATAGAAACGCCGTTGCACATTGCGAGGCATTAGCATCCGGCAACATCCTTCGGAACACGCGAAGCTGTCGTTACTCTCTTCCTTGGCAACAATAAGATTCAAAAACAATGGCCGGTGTTGTTGTTCCGCGATTCGTCAAACATCTTACGTCCCCCTGCGACTATTGTGCTCTCGAGACTATTGTTATTACATTGCGCTGGAGATTCACGGAATTTTCTACCGTGGAATCCACTGTGAATTTCGAAAATTCTTTCGAAACATTAGTGTACCGTTTAAGGTAGCTTCCGTGTTTGGTATCGTGTGCAGCTGTGGCTCCAATTGTCCTTTATACTTTTTATCAATTTTACCAATTTAATTTGAATAATTAATATTTTAAACTACTTCAAAATACTTAAGTGGAAAGAGAATTTACAAATAAGTAGAAAATGCCGGTGCATGCCACATATTTTTTTACGTTACTGACGCAAGAAAAATGGCAATGAAACTGTTACCTTTTTGAATTTTATCGCTGACCTTGCGATTTTTTGGTAGTAATCGAAAGTTGAAGATATTAAGAACGTTCTGATAATGTTCAACTAAATTTATAATTACTAAAAATTTGCTGAAGTCAGTCTCAATAGGCGAGCAAAATTCATCGTGTGGACGGGGGATAACAATGTTCGCCAATCGATACGCTGAAAATCCGTCGTAAAAAGATAAGCCCCTCCACCCCCTCCTGTTGGGTTATTACGAGAAGCTCACGGCGTTCATTTGCCCGAAGGTTGTAATTTCAGTACAAAGAAGACTTTATAAACCCTTCGTGACGCGGAATCGTAACATTCGCTAACCCCCATTTGCATTGCTTATTCATAATTAGTCCAGATATCCGGCGCAGCTATGACATTTTTAAATTTCAGGTCAGGCCAGATATCATGCCGACTCGTTTCGCAGATCGAACTTGGATAAATTCCGCTCGAATTCAACATTTAACGTTCCGTGTTTTGTTCCATTTCACGACGATGTCGGTGCACTCCGATATCGTCTCTATTTAGTCCGAATTATCGCCGATGGGGGGAGATCTTGGTTTTGTCCGTTCGGGAAATAAATTCATTTCCACCAAACTGACCCATTTTTCGAGCCCTGAATAATTCTGGCGTGAATGTTTCAGATTACGATATTGAAGGTTACTTTTAATATATTCCTGTTTTGTTGTGGGCGTTTATAAAGGTTCGCTTTTATCGTCGAGTAAACAATTTTTTATCGGAATTCTAGAAAGCAAAAGTCTATATATCAACCAGTAATTGACCGCATACCAGTGAGTAACTATTAAGCAAAGAAATGTAAGTTATAAATGAAAAATTCTTAAATATCTGTAATTGCACTGTTAATATCCCATATTTTTAGTTTAGCGTATTAAATAAACATTGATTAGTACAGTTCTTATTAAAAATATTTCAGAAATCTAGCAGTCATTTACTGGACTTTTACACGTTTTGCACTTTATAAATAATTTGTTTAAAATAACGATAAGAACAAGTAATTAGTATTATGAAAATTTCAAGAAAAACAAATGCAATTCAGTTATTTTGAGAAGGATGGTTTAAGCTTACCAGTTTCTAAAATCGTCATACCATAAAAGTCTTCCTTTTTCTTGATAATTGTTACAACCTGCCTGGTTCATCAGTTGTCGAACACCTTGTAGATGTTGTCATGTGGTACACATTGTGAACAGTACGAGTCAGGTGTTTCGGCTTTTCATGAAACTTTTACCATCGACAGAAAGAAACTTCTTCCCTCACGTGAATCACTTCCTTCGCATTGTTCAATCTGACGGCACTTGCGGTCGAACGAAGTTACTTCCGCCTTTATTTTCCGCAAGTACAGGAACTGTGCCAAAGGGTTTCCTGTCACGAGTCACGAGCGCCATGTTGAAGTCGCGACGTTTCCATACATCGTTTCTCTTTTCGTGGCACATCTACTGTAGAACGTCACATTTTACCTGATCATGGAAAAAGTACAAACTACAAGCCTAGTATTTTGTAATTTTCTCAAAAGCAAAATCATTGCATTTTTTGAATTTATATTAATGTAACGCTACTACTATTCTTCTTGCACTTTTTGAAATAAAAGGAAGGCCTGAAGAAACATTAAATGTTAAAACCTTCAATTCATTAAATCACCGTTGTTCGTAGGAACATAAAAAACCTTCGAATGTTAAAACTAATTTTCACGAAAACAATCGTTCGTCGAAAACTAATAACTTCTTCCACAGTCACAAAATCAACGCTCAAAAACCCATCTGTGTTCGCCAAGCGGGTAAACCATTCCGATCGGTATCGACTAACATATCGTCGGGAAAGTCTGCTTTCAAATCAGTCATTACCCCTGCATTATTCAACGAGATCGTAATTCCCAGAACATTTTCGAAACACTCCTCGTACATATATAATCCAACAGCACGTGTCTCTAATATTCCTCGCACCCTGGACCACGTCAGAGCTTCACTATATTCAGATGGAACGCCGAGAGTTATTCGCAATTAGCGTCCTGGCAGGGTTGCACGTGGAGGGATGGCGAACTGGGGAAGGTGTGGGTGGGGGGATGGCTGGTAATGCAGAGGAACCTCCCAGGTATCGGGGCATCGGGCGACACATTCACCCGGTGGAGTCTTCGGAAAAGATCTGAGGTCCGACAATGAATACCTATTAAAACGGTGTGAACAATGCCCCCGGGGGCTGGGCCGTGGGTTTCGCTCTCAGGATCGCGGGCCGGTAGCAACAAGAGCGCTAAGTAGAGGGGCCCGGGCAACCTCTTGTGCCCCGCAGGTGATATACTGCGAGATCCGCGATATCGGGACGTGGACTCGCAGGGCACCCAGAACTGGACACAACGTTGCTCTCCACTCCAGCTCGGTCCGTTGTGTCTCTAACTCTTTCTCTCTCTCTCTCTCCCCGTGTTCGCATTCCTGTTACCATTCGCATTCGCATTCCCGTTCGCACCCGAGAGAGACTACGATCCGGATTCGTGTCCATTACCTTGCATACACCGCGACCCGCTCGCGTCGTTCACTCGACGTTCGTTCGGTACGGGCTCTTCCTTTATGGGGGGAAAAGAAGAGGATTCGATCTTGAAGAAAGTGTCCCTGAGTCAACCGAGAGCCTGGGCCGTCTCCTTGGTGAATGGGACTACAGTTGGTCGTAGTGGTTCTGACTTTGTGAACAATTTTAGGGTGGTTACTTTGAGCAGTTGGAGTCTGCTGATCCTTGGAGTTGTTGAACCTCAGATGGGGATGGCTGGAATTGTTCTATTCTTGTTTTGACTTCGTGAAAAATCGTGGGGTGCTTATTTTTAACCCTCTTGTTTGGGTGTTCATCCTTGGACCCCTGATTGCTGAACCTCGGATGAGGATAGTTGGAATTGGTATACCCTGTTTTTGACCAGTGCAAAAGTTCTCTGATTGTTTCAAGCCTCATAGATAAACAGTCTTCTTAAGCGTATTCAGCGTACTTATTACATCGATAAGTTCTGCAAAGTATAGAAAACGAAGCGTTGTTATTATCGTTGTACTTGTTAACGTTCAGTTCTCCTACGAAGTTACCAGTAACTAGAGTTGGTTTAAAGTATGCAACGTTTGAAGTGATGGCCGTGTATAGACGGATGATAAGTATCTAACATTTCAGTGTCTAACTACTTAATAACCCAGGTTGTAAGAATGTAGCACATCAGACCCTAACACTCCAGAGCTTCATATCCTGTCACATTAAGTCCTAAGGGCCAACCGTGTACCATCTAGATCCTAATCAGGCAACATCTACATCCGAACTGCTTACCATCGGAGGCTCCAACACCAATACAGAATTCTATACATAATTTTATACTGCATCAAGAACTTAGAGCTTCAGGTGGGCCAGTGGTATTACCCACATTAACAGTAAATTTAATGAACTCTGTCCAGAAACTGATTCAACATTCACAGATCACTCTTAAAGTCTATGAAATTCGAAGAATTGGACTATACTATAATATATAGCATCAGTATAACTGGTCTAGTTGATCAGGATGGCAAAGAGACTCGATCCAGGGGGCAACAAGCATTCGGGACACCGGTATTATCAGAGTTTCCCCGGTAGTCAGGGAGGGAGGGAGGGTGGCGATCGTTCGTGGCCAGGTTCGCAGTACTTAGCGGCGTTAAATCGATAAAAGTGTAGGAGCCGCATTACGAGGGTTTCGTGTGGGCACACTTAGAGGCCGCGCGCACGTTCGTCGTGAGATTGGAGTTGCAGAAGGCAACTCCAGACCGGGTGAGGAAGATAATGGACGGGAAGAAAGAGGGAACGTCTGCCCATTATTCCGCGGCGATTCTTCCGATTGGCCCCCACCTGATTGCGATTGCAGATGAGATTGCACACCCGCGGCGCAGGGAACCCGCGCGCTGCCCGGAGTTGCATAATTCTGCCCTGCTCCATAAAACTTTCCCGGTTCAATCGGAACGTTCGACAACGACCAATAGGTAATTTAATTTAAATGAAGACAAAAAAAAAACAACATTCGTATCGAACTTGTTTTTATTGGGCTGTACCACCTGGAATTGACAATATTCGAATAGCTGACAGTACTGTGCTTTCTTTGATCATTAATTTCTTCTTTATTCACGAGACAATATCTGGACCCCAGAGCTGGACTATATTAAGTCCACATTGTTTCTACTTTATCCACTTCTTATTGTAAGTCCATCAAACTTTTTCCCTCCTTCCTATGGTAAACATTATTTAAGTTTGGTAAGTGTGACAATGTACTCTGGCTCTGGGGTCGAGATATAGAATCGAAGCAATGATTTCGAACACTTTCGCCATACCAATTTATACTGTACTCTAGGAAAGTTAGCTGAATACATCCGTTATTGTCGATAGTAAATATTTATTTAAAAAAATATAAATCAATATAATTTGAGCTTCAGATGAAACTCAAAAGTCTTGGAAGAGGGGATGGGTGTGTAACGATCGTCGAAACGTTCATTAAATTTCTCCAGGGAGCCTGTGTTATCGTCTATTTCCCACAAGCTCGCGTTCGATTCCGCAAACTCCACCGACCCAAAATAAAATTGAAAAAAAAACCCAAACGGCCCCCCTACGCTCTGCTATGTAAATTAATTAGCCTCTCGGTAAACGCGCTGATTTTTCAAGCAGGCACGTGGTGCGTCCTCGCCTGCGGTTACTCGCCGGAAAGAAGAAGAAGAAGACGAAGAAGAAGAAGAATAAGAGGAGGAGGACGAAGAAAAGGAGAAGAAGGAAGGTGGCGGACGTTGCCAGGAGATTCAGATAGCGGATCGTGGGGGTTGCACCTCTTTCGCTTTTTTACTGACGCTTACCGTTCCTCTCCCGCGCTTCGCCGTTCCCTCCGTGGACCCCCATAAAAGGTCCAAAGCGACGAGTCCCGGTAATTAACCTTCTCCGCGTCGATCTTTTTGCCGGCTGCCCCGCGTATACCCCTCTGTTTCCCATTCGCGACGATTTCGTCGACGGTTTTTGACGGTCCAATCTTAGACTTTGCGTCTCACAGTTCTATAGACAATTGGTTTCTTGGCTGACTTCGAAAATTTCGAAGTGGAATTTCGATCGATCGATAGTTTCGTCATTAGAATATTCCTCGTTGTAAGTTTACTGCTCTATTTGTTTTTTAAATTAAAAATATGGAAAAAGTAGTTACTCCATTAGGGGAGAGTACAGGAGAGTCCGATTTCGCATGCGACAGGAAGAGAAAATACGAATATGGCGGCTGATGAAATTGTTAGTTGAAGGCATTAATAATCCAGGCGGACTAATTACTCGCCGCGCGAGGGCATCAAATCCTCATTACGCAATTCGTCACCCTCCGACACCTTAATCAAAATCCACTGTGCTTGGAATAATGGCGGGTACGCGAAACACTTTTTCACCGTTGAACCAACCCTGGTTCTGAACACTATTTTTCGAATCATTGTGGAATACATTTCGAACTGATGTTTTATCTAAAGTGTCTTTGCATATTAATATGTATATACATATATTCTGTGGAAATTATATTTCTGTCCATAAAATATTTATTAGTACAAGTTGGACCTAGGAATGGGCGAATGCAGACGTGCTTCCACGATGAAACACCTTGTACATACTTAGCGTTAGCGTGCCATGTAAATGCGTACCATGGACGTTGATGAAGAGATATACATCGATACAGTTACCTTCTCATCATTACGACTCATTTACATTTTTCATTTCGATCTGACACCTGGCGGGGAGGGACAACCGAGGCTAGCACCGCGTGACGAAGGGCGGTAGGGGCTAACCGAGGAAGAAAACGAGAGATTGTGTGGAGGAAAGAGGAACGAATCGAAATTAAATAGGTGGAAGAGGCATAGAATGTTCCTACAGAACAGAGAGACTTCGTAACTTTCTATAACGATGGCTTCAAAATGCGAAAGGATGGTAGAAAGACGGGAAATCAATCAATTAACACATTAACGTCCAGAATCTCCTTTACATGACATCCAAACATTAGAAATTCGATGTTACAAACGAAATAAAGAAAAAAAGTTTTTGTACAAGATACCAAAAAGATGCACCGAATGATTAAAGGTGCACAAGAAATAAGTATCGACGTGCTGTCGCCGAAGAACATTCGAATTCACGAAGAACAACGAAACGCGATTCGAGAAGAAAGGAAGGAAGGTGTGGATACAGGAAACGAGACGGCGCAAAAAGACCGCGAAGAGGACGCGCGCAAAAGGAACAAGGCACAAAGGAAGCCAGTGTATATGTATAACCGATGGAAGAAAGATGGCGCTGGCAATGGAAAAAGCATCGTAAGTGAACGAAGGGAATTGGAGCAAGCGGTTAAGAAAGATTGACAGAACGAAACACATACACACACACACACGGCTCTCCAAGTTGAAGAAAGAGGGAGAAATCAACGGAACGGATCACTCGGTGGGCCCGGACGGTCGGGGGTTGGCAAGAACCGGAAGCCGGCGCGCGGTGGGATTATGGAAGATCGTAAATCGATTAAATTCGTCGGTTCGGACTCGCGCTACCGACCAGTGCAATTATTTAATTTCGTCGATTATCTGCGGCCGAGTTCATTTTTCATGCGATTATCGCGATGCGGCTGGGCCCTCAGCTTTTATGATTTCCCGCCGCACAATGACCGAGCCTCAGCACCCGCGTCATCGTGTATGAAGTCATCAGCCTCGGGGCGACGATTACCCCCGCGGGTTTGAAAAGTGATTTCCTTTCCGTCTGTCTCGTGCCATGACGTTCTCGTCTGTGTACGTGTGCGTCTTTTATTTTCTTTTATGGACACGCGGCGGGAACCACTTTGGTGTGTGATCCTTGATCCCTGTGCGAACTTTCTGAATCCTGATCCATGTATTAGATCTTCGGAAGACGCGAGCAAACACGGTTTTGTGCTACTAATCACCCGGTAATTAAAGTATTTTTCCACTAGGAGTATAGAGGAACGTTTAACGTAGTACTATTGAATTACTAAATAAGTTCTGAATAATGAATTAGAAGAACGACTCGCTGACTACTACAGTGATTCCTCGATGAATGCGACACGAACAACGACGTTATTCCCACCACTGTGGGCTCCCTCTCTAGAACCAATCAAAACAGAGTAAACGGAAGCTAAGCACCTTTTATCAAACAGAAAGAAAGTCAACAATTTCGCCCAGTATCTACACTACAACGGCTTAATTAACTATCAAAAAACGACTAGCAGTTCAATCAAATTATTCGACAGCCGACCAAAGCTTGAAGTCGTTTCCCAAGAATTCATCACAAACACCCATTACCGTCTATTATCCACAAACGATCCTCTCTGGTCAACTGACTCATTTTATCCATCCACGGTAGATCGGTCGCGATCGTGAGCGATCGGCGTGCTTGGAACGGTGATCGAGATACCGAAAAAAGTTCGTTGGGACATCTGCCGTGTACGCGAGCGAGCGAGCGCGACCCATCAAGCCGTTCCCGATGAAATGACGCGCGCGCGCGCGCGCGAGAGACTGCTGCATTTTTCTGATAGGGCCCCGTTGGCCGGTTCACGGAAGGAATGGCACGCGTTGCGATCGATATCGCCGGTCGTCGCGCGGCCCCGACAGTCCTGGGTCCTTCTTTCGGACGAGCAACATCCGATTTGCCTTTAATCGGTTCGACACCGAGCGGCGGCGAACGGCATCGGCCGTGGCTCAGGGACCGGACACGCGATAACGATCGCTCATTAACGTCATTATTAAAAATGCGGCAATTAGACCGGGGCGAATATCGACTTATATGGGGCCCGGGGGCCTCACGGGACCCGTTGCTCGATCGGCGAACACCTTTCTTTTGATCCGGCCACGTTCGAGAATACGTGGTTCGCGCGTCGTTTGGCCTCGAGGACACGTCTTCTTGTTATAAAACACCAACGGACACTCGATTGTTTCGTGGAAAATTCAAATTACTGCCCCGAGATGCATAACCTTCGGATCGAAAATTAGTATCGTTGACGGAAAAATATGTCGATCAAATGACAGTGATTAAAATATGCGTGTACAGGGTGAGTTAATAAGAATTACAGCAAACCCTCGATGAGCGTTCGAAGGTTCCTCGGCACTGGACATTAATTATTTTATAATTGGCTTCTGAATTACAACCTCTATCGCTGTGCTAAACCTCGTGAAAAAATCGGCGTTACATCTGGGGACCTCTCCTTGTCAGTGCTGAGGAGTCTTCGAACACTCATCGAGGATTTACCGTATTACTTAAAATAAGTCATTACCTATTGGTTGTATCAAAAAATGTTATAATTAATTATGTAGCATTTCAAGGGACGCGTCGAATGGTTACAATTTGATTTTTTTATAACTTATCTTTTTTTTTGGACATCATGGTGACCTTGACTTTTTTACCATCATGTTATAGGTCGCTGAATTCGTTCTTCCATCGACTACAACGTGGTATTAAAAAGAAGATGCACTGACCTTGAAAAAACTCAAGGTCAGCTTGATATTTCAAAACAGATTAGATATAAAACAATCAAATTGTATCCATCCGATGGGTCCCTTAAAATGTTACATAATTTATTACAACGTTTTCTGATACAGTCAATACGTAACGAGTTATTTTAGATAGTATTTCATAATTACTCACCCTGTATACATATTGACTGAGGTGCTGTATTCGATGAATGTTAAACCGTCTTGGACCGATGGGAATTTTAAGAAACGAAAACGCAAGTTGTTTGTGGCTTGACGTAACGGTATGCAAGAAAGTGGCCTTAATTTCCAGTGTCGGGCAATTTTAACGAAAAAAATCCTGGTGTTAATTGGTTAAATAATTGAGAACGTACGTCGAAAGGCAATTAAAGTTTTAGTATTTTTTTTGTGGAGTTACTCGAGAAGATTTGAAATTTTTGCAATTCGAACGGCCATTTCTAAACGAGGTAGACTCTAGTTTTTAGTAGTGTAATTATTCTTATAGACTCTTTGGTTTTGTGATCTATGTGTAGACCACGATACAGAATGTGGTTCACTGATATATCTCGTTTTTATCACTTTGACGCTTCTTTATACAGTACCTGGAACAATATGATTGTTATTACGATCAGGGATGGTCACGCGAAAGGAAATGGACTCGGTTGCAACGAGACCGTTCTCCAGTCAGGATAATTCACGCAACGATTAACCGCTTGGATAAACGAACTTAAGAATAATCATGGTTCTGGGCTTCTGCGCTTCTCGTCGTAAAGATTCGTATCTTCTGCGCAAACTGTTTAGACGTGTTCGTTCTAATGGAATATGATGCAAATGGAGATGATTTTTATAGCCCGCGAAGAGGTGAATGTTAGATGTTAAAATACAATTAATGTGGAATCAAAGGAAAGTATAATAGCAGATTCAATTGAAATAATTATTTTCTTCACATTCATCACAGTGTTAAGCAACCTGCATTCGTTAGAATTTATGAGTATCTATATTGCATCTCACAAATGGAAATCCATTGTAAGGTATTATCACAAAGATTTGGATTTCGACTGAAATATCGGATTTCATGCATTTACAGCATATTCGATTATCCAAAATTCAACATAGTTGGGTAAACTAACCAGTAAATAACCATTAGGCAAGAAATGTAAATTATAAATTAAAGAATGTTAAAATGTTTAGAAATGGAGGGTAGTTGCACTTTTAATATTCCATATTTTTAGTTTAGCGTATGAAGCATACATTAATAAGTACAATTGCAATTTCAATAGTTGTTTCTTTGTTATAAATAAATACATTCAAGTATTAATCTCAAACGTCCATAAATTCACCAATGCGACCAGGTTTACCCTACAAGGTTTATCAAATTTCAATGGAATTTTTATTTTATATAGAACCTAATATAACCTTGGAAAATTTCTTCTAATTATAGTACACGTAATTAGTACTTAAAGATCGACCAGCCTGAAGAACGCCACAAAAATTAGCGACACGCAGTAAATCTGATATGTCCAAATGTTCGACACAGTATCAAGACGATCGTACAATCGAAGGAATACTTCTGATGCGGAGCCGAAATCGTGAAAAAAGATTTAAATTGACGTCCACCTGCTCCGTCGAGTTGCTGGGACGGACGATGTGTGTTTGGTCGTAGTACAAGCGGCGTTTATGATGCCGCAGATGGCCTTCCGTTCGAACGGTAACGAATACAGGCGAAACGAAACGGTTTGTGGACAGGTTACGGAGGCTTAAAGGCTGTATAGTACTGTATACATCACTGCGGGCGGCTGGAACGTCAGACGCAATCGGACGGGATCATCAAAGGTGGTAGGAAAATCGATTGCCATGTAAACCGGCGTGGCCACTTTTCGCGCATCGGACCCAGCACCTGTCCGCTTAACTACAATCACGTTGGACCGATCGATCGCGTTAAGGACGCCACACGAACGACGTACACGATTAAGAATTAATAACCACTCGCCTGGGACATCATCTCGAAAACGCTGGGAAAGCTGGTTGGTTGGATCCAATGTGTGGAGATGCGTTTAATTTGTTGCTGGGTACCAGGGTTCCTCCTTATTAAATACTGATACGTACATAATTACGACTTGGTAACTGTAACACGCAGAAAATCGAGAGTTCCGTGGATGTGAACTGCCCAGGACGGCTTTTGCTTGCCTCGCCATGTGCACCGGAATGGAACTTTTTATTACCGTGGTTATGTACTAATAATGAAATATGGTGATCAGCGATCACCAAGGCGCCGCTCGGAAGATAGGAACTGGTCACGGATGACGACTGCCACGGCAATCAACGCGTTAACGTCAATTTTCTGTTGTGTTCCTCTAACTTCGTAAAATCTTCTGTTAACACACTGATCAGTCTACACTGTGGATGTTCGTGCGAGTATAGATTTTTGGCTTACTTTATTTACTATTCTACTAGATTTCAAATGAAACAGTAACCTCTTTAAACATTACCAAACACTTAAAGACCTGAATTTTCTTTTACAAAAATAATTCGTTACACATTTTACCTCAGTAGAATGTTATGGTATTTTGTTTAAAAAGATGTTTATATGTCCGATAGTTTTGCAGACATTAAATGTACACAAGATATGGATCTGCAACACATTAGTACCAAAGGCTTTCTGTGAAATTGTGACAAACTTCATGTAGACAAAGGTGATCACCAGGTCTGGAAGGGTGAAATATACTGAGTTCTAGATAATCGTGTATACTACCCAAGTTAGGACACATACGGCTTACACCGACGGCTTAAGGGATCCTCAGACTTAAAATAGGTAATCATTGAAAATGGGCATCTTCAAGGCGTCATGTGCTATCTAGGTATAAACGCATAAAGTCCCCAGTTTACTGATCCTTCACCGAGACCTTCTTTACTCGGTGTAACGTCAGGTCTTGTGGACGATGTAGACGTTGTTGAGAGTGTTAATGCACAATTAGTATGCGTACCCCAAGTCAGGAAAGATCTCTTTCCCAAGAGCACACGCCCATGATTGCGCATCCGGCCGTGCAAGAGCCGTGGCTCGCCGAAAGCTTCTCTGCTCACGTGACATCGAAACGGAGAATCCATGGAAATTAGCGACCGATGCTCGTTGGCCGCGATGCGCTGGCCTCGGCGTTGCACGATGATGAACCTTGATAAGAGCGGCGTAAGGGTGTTATTAGCTGAAAATACGAGGAACACCAACGGGCATCGGGCAGCACTTTTATGGGAGAAAGGGAATCATAATTGCGAGAGTTTAGCCGTAATGTCGGCAATCATTTTAATTAAGAACAACTCCCTGCACCCATCCCGCCCCGTCGAGGTTCCAGCCTCTACCGACGTTAATTGGTATATTTTGTATTGTACCGCGGTGTCCAGTGCAGTTCCAGCCTCGTGTTTGTCTTCCTTTGACCAATAAGCTGTAGACCGTCCACCGTGGGAGACGGGGTTCGACGATTCGTGGCGAAACACTACCCCAGTTCGCTCTCTTACGTTCAGATAATAAGGATCTGTACCAGTTGTTCCGAATGTTGTACGAGGCTTACTGATTGCCAACTCTCTTTGAGGACCCAGTGATGTCTCTCGGTGGAGACGAAGAATCATCTACAGTCTGGTGAATCGAGATCCAGATAAAGTTAAACTGAAGTACTATTTCTCTGTGGTTTATTGACCACTGTACTATTGATCGGTCGATCATCGATCTATATAGCTAGTGATCCGGGGAGTATTGATCTTGGAACTATTGATCTCTGGACCATTTACCTCTGGATTATTGACATGTGGATTGTTGATGTCTGGATCATCGATCTATCGACTATTGATCCGCGGAGTATTGATCTGTGGACAATCGATGTTTGGACTATTGATTTGGGGACTACAGTCCTGTGGATTATTTTTCTGTGAATTATTGATCCGAGGCTAATGATCTATGAACTGTTGATCTACAATTCGCGCGTGATCTAGACACAGCTGGCGTAGATTCTCCTGTCAATCTCTTATTTTTCTCCCGCAGATCCTCATGTTCGCCAATGTTCGATCGATTTTTCGAACGACGCGATCATAACGCACGATCGCGGGTGGACTACGGTGATCGATAGGGATCATCGAACGCAGAGACCGTGTTCCGTTTCTCCATTACGCGAGCACGTGCGTGCGCACTGAAAAATTTCGTCGTGCCGCGAACTAACGTTCGCCGCTCGGTTATTCATATAAAAATATATTCCGAAGTCTCTCATGGTCGGTGAGCGCGTGCGCTCGAAAAGATCACTATCCTGTTGGTTACTCGGCGCATGCTAACGACTAACGGGGCAACGGGTTCGTTAAAAAAGTACCCGGCCGATTTCTCCCTTTGCGTCGAGAGACTGTTCCATTCGCGACGTTTTTCTATCTTTTGGCGAACACTTCGTTGTCTGTCGTTGCCGTTCGTAAAATCGGACTTTCGATCGGTAGGCTGACTGTCATGTTCACGGGAATTTTATGAGGGTCTGAAAACCTCTCCGTCTTGCCATGAATGCTCCGAGGCGGACCAGAGTATGTCGCACTCATCGAGACATTATACTTCAAAATTGTTTTCTAAACGGGCTATATTTTCAAATATAGTGGAAAGTTAGAATTTATTTATTTATTAACAGGATAAATACCCTTTAGTACAAAGTTATAATAACAAGAGAAGGACGTAATACATAAAAATGAAAATAAACGATACAGTGATATTACGAACAGTGCGCAGTAGAAGACGAAAATGTGTCTGCTGGGGGAGCACACCTTGTATCCTTACGCCACGGTCGTGTTTAAACAATTAAACGTTCAATTGTCGGTTTTGCCGTCGGTTAGACCGGTGCAGTCCACCTTCCGTGAACAGATTTACCTGGCGGTGTCCGGTAAACGGTAGCATGCACGGAATACATTTTCATTAACATATTCAGGAAAAAGAGGCTAGTTGCGCGTAATTACAGAGAGCAATGGAAGAAAAACGAGCTGATTCGCCCGGGGAATCCCTTTAACAAGAGGAACCTGCCATCCGTGGCACAGCGAGCTCGCCTCTCTATCCCCGGCTGCGTATGGAAACCGACAGAAGAGGGAAAAAGAGAGGATAGAAAGAGAGAAAGCGTCCTTAATGATGGACGGAGGAAGTGGTCCAAATAGAGACTGGGGCTGGTAAATATGGACCATCGCGGTAGTTTCCGGTTGCACGACGATGCGCAATTATTATCGCGTAACTGCCCGTTGTCGTGCGTACGGGCATTGTTCTTTTTTTTTACGGTTCTATTGATCGATGGAACGCGCGTTCAATTATAGTCTTTAGCCAGTTATTAAGGATTTATTGGAAATCTCAATGGGGACTGATTGGACTTCAGATATTTCACTTTTTGTGACTAGGGCAGTAAGATCGTACCCTTGGAGGGTAAATGTGTCATAGGTTAAACATATTCAATTTTTTAGCATCCACTAAAATGTCATAGGTTGAAGTCTAATCAAGCGACATGGCACTAGGGTTACTTTGTTTAACCCTCTCCGTCCTACTGTTACCATATGGCTACGTATTCTAAATTATGAAATGAAATTATTATGTATTTATTTTATATCTGTGAGTATATAATAGTTCTTTTCAGTCTTTTATAGGTGGTATGACAGAAATTTGAATCTGTATTTAAAAGCTAACTCTTTGCACTCGATTGTCCCCTTTGAAGGGAGAAAATGTACGAGGAATTATGGAATTCCGTGTGCAAAGAATAGAAACTGTTACAAACTCGGGGAATTATTTGCTTTTGATATACACGGCATTCGAGGGTTTTCCTTTTCCGATTCGACAACTCTTTTAGCCCGGAAAAGTTTCCTTCACGGTCTGGGAGTCCCAACACCGCGTGCGCGGGCTCAGTTGTGTTTCGTAAAAGCAGAAATAATTGCGTTTCGTGTAGCTAAACGTCGGTTATCTGTTTTTACGGTATGGTGATAGATACGCTTGTCCCAATTAGGGCGTAATACACATCGACTCCGTTTGTTTAATATATTACGAACAGTTTTCCGTTGAAAGCGCACGATCGCGACCCGTTACGACGCCATATTGGTTTCCTGTGGATCGTTCGACGAAAACCGGGAAACGTTTTATGAGAGATTACGCGGTTACGTACTGGTTAAAATAAAAAGAAACATAAGAACCTTTTTAACTTGCCGATCTTCGTTCCCCTTTTCAGCACGCGTGAATCGTGTATTTTCATGGAACTATCGAACCGTTTGATATTACGTTCATTAATCATCGTTCCGTCTAAATATGGATTCTGTTGCGTAAATTACCATTAATTCTTCAGGTAATTAACGACATCTGTGTCAACGGTGATAAATCGAGTCAAGTACCAGTCATACTAACCCAAATCCCCCTAGAACATCGAGATATAACCTTCGAGAAGGAAATTTAACTTAATAATCGAAATCTCATTGTATTCTACCCGAAGTTCTCGACCTTGGTAAGAAACGAGTCGTTCCATCGTTTAGAAAATCCTGCGGTAATTAAGCACGATGTATATGCAAAGTACCGTAGATTGCCTTTAATAACACACGTTCGAACTTTCATCGGGGATCTAATATTTATCCGAACGAAAAATCTCGGGCGGTATGTGTGTGTGCGTTCGGTCGAGGGAATGATGATCATCAGAGCTTTGGTGGTAACGCGCTCCGTGCTGATAATAATTACTAGTTGTTATTACAGTCCAATTCGCTGGTGGGTTACGGATACGCGTCCATTCTAATTACCGGCGCAACGACTGATTCATATTCATACGTGGCCGGTGAAATTTTATGCGCGTGCCGTCTAAGATGGTATAGGCTGTTATCTACTTTATTAGTTGGGTGAACACTTCCCGTCCGCGCTAAGTCACCTATATTAATCCGAGAATTTTGCGGGGTCATGGCGCAGAGCGGGCCATAGTCACCGACATTGATGGGTGCCTTCAACGAGATGAGATTCTGTCAGTTCAAGGTTTCAATAAAAAGGTAGCTAGATGAACAAATGAACACGTTCACTGGAAGATTTTTGCTAGCTAGTAGCTGAGAAGAAGTTTCGAGGGTATTATTGGTTGGAGGTTTCATGGGGTTGGTTGGAAGAGTGTGGAGAAATTACATTTCATTGTTAATAATGATCAGGGATGGAGAGAATTGTAGAATCATAAAAATATAGGAATCAGAACATAGGATCATAGGATTATAGGAATATAGGATCATAGGAACATAGAAATGAGAACATAGTATCACCAAAGTTAAAAAGTATTCCCCTAGGTTGCGAAGCTAGGATGAATGTCCCCTGTAACAAGTCTCACACCACAACCCTACCATCTCCAACACTATCGTTCTCGATAACCTTTAAGCCCACGTGGCGCCAACGTTCTAGATCGATCCTTTGGTACATTAAGTCCACGAAACCGTGTAATCAACACGTACTCGCCGCGACTGGACTCGTCCTGTTAGCCTTCGATCGCCTCCGAAGAGCCGAAAAACGGGGCGTGCTGGCGAAAAACGGGGTAAACACGGCGCAGCTGCCGTAACTCCATCCGTAACCCGAGATAGTATCATCGCGATATAAATATGGCCGAGATGCTATCGCGCGGTAACATAGTGTACGCGACGACCTTCTAATTCCTCGCGAGGTATTCGCGCACGTGCACACACGCACCTACCAACCCGGCCACAGATATCGAGTGTAACGGTGGTATATTAGCCGGGAATTAACGACCGCGGTAATCAGCACTCGCCTCATAGCGTTCGCGGCATTACACGGCCAAGGTTATTAACACCTCCCCGTCGACCACCTTGGATTTACGTTGTTCCCTTCGGCCAGGCCCTCGAGAGAGAGGATGAACCGCCGGGATCTTCGTTTCCAGCTGGTGGCGTCTCAGTTACCCTGGAAAAACACGTGGACATTGAGGATTCTTGGTAACGCGTGAAGAGACAACGACACGAATCCTGGAAGAACAGATGTAGATGATCCACGTGTAGAAAGTACACAAATGTCCCATCAGCTAACTTGAGATATGATTAGAGGATACAACTTCCGAATAGGATCACTGTTGCAGCTTCAGGGATTCTGAGAAGAGGACATTCGATTGTTGATTCAAGGACACGGTGATCTATCGTAAAATCTCCGTCGACTATGGTCGTGGATGATCCATCGTTATCAGAAAACATCATCCATTTAGCACCCGATAATCTTCCACTTGATCTCTGAACAAGTGATCTTTGGACTATCGATCTGGAGGCTATTGCTCTATGGACTATTGACCTATCCATCATCGATCTTTCGATCACTGACTGGGCACTGTTCATCTACGAGAGTGGCCTCTGGGATTCTGGGTGAATGATTCCAAGGAAATCACATCGTCGATTCAAGGACACGGTGATCAATCGTAAAATCTGCGCCGACAATGGTCGCGGATCATCGTTATCAGAAAACCATCAGACCGGTCTCTTCACCCATTTAGCGCCGGATACTCTTTCTCGATCTCGCGTTGCTCATACGTGAACTTCTCACGCGAGCGAAGGGCGAGAGCGGATTTATCGCACGCACGGAACAACGGCACGGCATGGCACGGTGCCTTGATCCGAACCGGCCGGAGGATCCATTGGGATCCACGATACCAGGGGCCACGGCCTCCAGAAGCTCCGGCGTTCACGTGCGGGTACAGCGCACGCATCACGCCAACACGCCATGCCGCGATCAGCTGGATGCCCGGAAGGCTTCTTGCCACTGCTGACCCAGTGAACGAGACACCTTTGCATGTGCCCGCTCGTTTAGCTTCACCCCACATTCGCGGCTGACGCCCCGGCTTCACGCCAGGTACACGCGCTTTATTGTCATTCACGCGGATTGATTCACCGTTTCGAGAGGAACGTCCTCCACGCTGAGATTCTCCGTGGTGCAGTCGATGCAGACGGTTGACTAGAGGAACCTGTTGAGTGGATTAACTTATAGTGAACGGTTTTCAAGCATATCTGGAAGGAAACAAGGACATCCAGGTTGTAGACCTAGAGTTAATAGTATTGCCATTCACGTGGATTGATTCATCATTTCCAGAGGATGGTCTACGCGGCGCTGAGACTTTTTGAGGTGCAGTCAGTGTTTATGGTTCGGAGAGGAAATTGTTGAGTGGTTTAACTCACAGTGAACGGTTTTCAAGCATATCTGGAAGGAAAGCAAGACATCGAGGTGGTAAACCTAGAGTTAATAGTATTGCCATTCACGTGGATTGATTCATCATTTCCAGAGGATGGTCTACGCGGCGCTGAGACTTTTTGAGGTGCAGTCAGTGTTTATGGTTCGGAGAGGAAATTGTTGAGTGGTTTAAATCACAGTGAACGGTTTTCAAGCATATCTGGAAGGAAAGCAAGACATCGAGTTGGTAAACCTAGAGTTAATAGTATTGCCATTCACGTGGATTGATTCATCATTTCCAGAGGATGGTCTACGCGGCGCTGGGACTCTTTGAGGTGCAGTCAGTGTTGATAGTTCGGAGTGGAAACTGTTGTAACGTTTAACTTATAGTGAGAGACCTTACCTGGGCCCAGATATTATAGATGCCTAATGTGTTTTGGAACGAATTTCTTCAAAATATTCTGGTCTTCTTATAACATTCTGATATAAACAAACTCAAGTTAGGTTTCCGTAAACTGGAATAATGCGTGAGTTTCGAAAATCTGGGGTCAAAATTACACCCAGACACCCTCTGAGAGTTAATTCTCGATTTCTATGAATCGCAAGCAGTAAATGGTATTTATGTAAAGACCTGTGGAGTATAATTATGTCTTTCCCAGGGTTAACCACTTTATTGACCCAGGTTATGGAAGCTTAATTGCAAGTCTCCTTAGCAGTCAGATTCTCAGATGATGGCTCGAAACTCTCTTGGTTTCGTCGGGGGAAAAAAAAGAGCGAATAACCATCGCACCGCTGAGTTCGCGGGGTCTCAAAGGAGGATCGACAATTAGCGAACTCATTGGAATTACATTCGCGGGGGAACCAGCTCCGGCGAGGCAGCGGTGGGTTATCTGGTGTTGTACGTCGAGGAAAGATAGCTCGCTCGAGATGGTTAGAGCTGCAAAGCGGCTGTTTGCACGCGTGCTCGTACGATAGCAATCAATTACGGTGCGTAACGCAACAGTTTTTACACGGTTCTCTGCTGTTATATTGTTTCCCCGTTGGCGAAACGCGACTCGGCGGAAAACTCCGTGCTTGTTTTTCTACGACATTGTGCTTTGTACCTACAACATAATTCTAATCGTATTAAAACTGTAATTCTAATGATCTATGGTCCGGTAATATACCTATTTGTTCTACTACTTTCTGCTTCTTTAATATTACTACGAATTTCGAAACACCGAGTTCTATTTAAAGTTCACCAGTAATTGATCAGTAACCTTATGTTAAATAAATTTTAAACGGTAAATCTTATTTTAAATAAATTTTGGTCAGTAATTCTTGTATCAAGTAAATCTCAACAGGATTAATGAATCCTAAAGAAAATTTAATTATAATGCGTTAGTAATATTAAATCAATTTGAACATTGATTATCCGAATTTTCCCTAATATTTGAAATTTCGAGGAATGTTCATCAAGGTCCCAATTACTCGTGTCGTTAACGCATTCAGCTGGGAGCCCGGAAAACCCATGGCAAAGTAACCTCAGAATTACAATGATTTTCTTTCAGATGATTATAATAATTTTCAGCCGGCCGAGCGCGGGTAATCGTTTCCGTTTGATAAGCGAATGATATCGAAGTCTTGTTCACCGCCGGAACGAGAAACGTTGATAAACCGAAAGACGTTTTGCTAACACATCTGGATATCTAGATCGGGGAAAATTACGCCATACACCGGACCCGCGATGATTCAGTTAATTACCGGTTTATGCAATTAATGTTTTTAATCGGTACGAACTGCGTGTGCCACTGCATTTCATAATGATCATAATGACCGGTGAAAGCGCGCGCCGCGCTTTATGCGCAACTTCCGAGATCCTGAGTTTCGACACACGATAGTCATACGGCCGTAAGCAACGCGTTCAAAGTTTTTGGTGAATGATAGGCGCACGTCCAATTAAGAGTCTCCCAACTTAGAATTCAGTTAGGTTTAGAAATTCACCAATTGGCATTTTTCATGAGGTTAGATTCCTTTGATATAAAATTACAGCGATACCTCGATTAATGCGACACGAAACTAATCAAAACAGAGTAAACAGAAGCCAAGCAGAGGTTCGGTTTCGTGTAAAAAAAAGTTTGAAGGGCTGAAAACCTTTCTGTTTTGCCACGAATACTCCAAAGCGGATCCGAGTCCGTCACACTCATCGAGACATTACTGTACTTGAACGGAATAAATTTCAAACTGGGAACATTTAAATTGGGAATTTTCAAATTTACATTACCAATTAGACTCGACTATTGAATTAGACCGGCGAAACCTGTAATTTGACCGGTCGTAGTGGGTTTAGTATTAATCACTGATCTCTCAATATATTATAGAATGTTCTCTGCTGAAAAATTTCCATAATCCGAACTTCGAGTTTCGGGGCTGTTCAATTATCTTAACTTCCAATTCTTCTCTATCACGCGTTTATGAGCGACGCGAAACGAAGGGTGGAGCATTTAAATGGGGTCACACTCATACATCTCCGATGGGTCTGCGAAGTCACAAGGAAACGCATTAAGCTCGTGAAAAACATAAACGAAAAAAAAAACAAAAGTAAAGAATAATCGGAGCCATGTGTCTGTCACCGAGGCGAGAATAAATCTTCCTAGGATTTTCTAGGTAACACAATTTTCTCGAGCGAACTGCCACGCTGCGTCCCGCAGGGTCATTTGATCAAATAAGTTCGAGCAGGATGCAATATGTCTGATTCTTCTCGCACCGCGTAGGTGCGCATCAATCTACGCGATGGGACAGAACCTTTAATCGCTCGTCAAGAGTCGCCCGATTATTTAAAAGCCCGAGAGCCCTTTTGTAACGTCCGACCTGGGCCCAACTGACTAATAATCGTCATCGATCAACCGGTGACTTCACACGGCGCATTTAATGCGCCGTGATGCCGTCATGATACGCGTACTTTGGATTAGTTCCACGATCAGGGGTCAGGGACGCTAGCTGGCCCATTCGTACGGGATCTTCACGAAGATCATCTAGACAAGCGGTCCTGAGTTTACGCAAGTTGTTCCTGTGGCTAAATGTCCCTTAAAAATAAATGATCTGCAATCTTAATAGGGGGAATGTTACCGAATATGGACCATCGCCTAGTTTTGGACCACTTCTGTAACTTGTCATGTGTGAGCTATTTGGGCCTTATGATCGACAATCTGTGTATGATAGTGGTGATTGCAATGCCTAAGTTATTATCCATAAGCAACACAAATTGTCTACCATAAGGCCCAGATTGCTTACAGATGACAAGTTACAATAATAGGCCAACTTAGACGATCGTCCAAATTAGACAACTCTCCCCTAGTACCTTCCTCTTAGCGACTAAACAAGAATCAAGCTTTGCTATAATTTTTCAAACAATCTTCCGAAAATTAATCGAATATTAGTCCCTGCGGAATGTCCCAATTAAAAAATCCAATATAGGATTAAAGAAACCCACGCAATCACTCCTGTAACTGTCAGTTCCACGTGCAGTGCCGTCAGTCTCACCCCTGCGGGCACAAGACCACGATCCCCAGAGCAACCGCAGACTAGTCTAGAATAGGAACCACCCGGAGACCAGCGAATGAAACGAGCAAGGCTCGTTCTAGCGAAGTGATTAGCGTCCTTAATGACGGGCGTCGGTGCGCACGTACACACCACCCCGGGTCAAACGATGAACGTATAGAAATATAAATATACTGTTTCTCCCAGGGCTGTAGGAGGGGAGAGTGGAGGGGGTGAGACTCCAGGTAACCGCAGGGGTAGCTGAACGAAACACGGGTTGCAGTGCCAGCCCGTGTAACCGACACCAGTCATTCGCCTCCCCTATTTCACCACCATGTTGTGCCACTTGTGCCCCCCTCTCCTACTTCCCTTTCTCCTAGCAGACACAACCCTTGTTGTCCGTGTTCCTGGCTGGTTACCTTCGAGTCCTGTCCCGACAGCGAGCGTTACCACTGAAAACGATACGTTTGCCTTTCCTCTTCCGACCGTCGATAGACGTTTAATTGGCCCACGCTGACAGTCAATGGCTCGTGTCGATCGACTAATCCGCCGTTCGGTGAAACCTAAGCTTCCTGGTGACACGGTCGGGGGTTACGTATATTGGGGGAGCTGAATCTGTCTGGACAGAACCTGGGATAATGGGTTTTGATTACTGATGGGATTGGCGAAACAGAGTTACCACATCCGTTATATTTGATTTAACTATAATAATAATCTAGATATATGTATATAAAAAAGAAGTACTGGCTGACTTGGGGGACACTGCGTGTAAAAAGTTAGCATTAAATAATGGTGAAATTATCGCCATATATAATAATGGTTACATAATCGTTAATCCTAGACTCCTAACAACAATTCGAATATTCCTTTTCTTTGTCCTACACTCAATGACAATTTCCATCAATTCCGTCTCAGGTCAGCCAAACTATAGTTCCAATGAAATATAATCAGTCGTTTGTACGTGATGCTCTGTAGTGTGGGCCCAGAAATCAATCGCCATAAAAGGGAAACGATACTCCAAACAGAAGGAAGACCAGGGCAATTCGTTCGAACGAGCGGCTAGCATGCTCTCCTTTTCACGGGTCATGAACGGGCGAGTTGGAGGAGGAGGGTTGCGGGCAGGCAACCCCCGTCGACTGCGTTGGTAGTCTTTTTGTACGACCGTTGGTTTTGTCCATCCGCCGAGCAACATTTCTCTGGCCCCCTTCGGACAGCACGGCGAAAGCGTAGAGGCGAAAAGGGAGGGCCAGGTGGCGATTCGATGATGCGATCGCGCCATATGCTGCGCCCTCTCTAGGGGACCCGGCGTATATACGCGCCTACTAATTAATTCCCAAGCCCTTGTTCTAACACACGACCGTCGACGAAATTACCGCTGGAAACCTTGGCTTTCGGGGCGACGACGACGCCAGGGATAGCGCGTCGCGAGTTGTTGCTCGATGCATTGCACGAATTTCATTCTAGAAACTGTTATATTGGATCGCCTTTAATGGTTGCGACCTTTAGTGGAAAAACGCATTCAGATGGGAATTGAAATTTACAGGGAACTTATTTTATGTAATTTATGAAAGAGGATGAAAACGCAAAAGGTTTGCCTTATTTTAGGTTAATAGATCTTCTTGAATAATTTCTCTGATTTATTTTGTTTGACGAAGACTTCGTGTCTAGAACTATCGAAGATGAACGTGTTAAAATTTGTTGTAGAAGGGATAGGTTGTTGAAAGTATCGAAATAGATAATTTAACGAATAGATAATTTAACTTGCTACTCATATACAGCAAATCCTCGATGGGTGTTCGATTGTTTTGGTAGTTTTACTGTTAATGGAACGCGGTGGAATTTTAAAAAATAGATATTTATTAGCTCATCGAGGGTTTATTAATCATTCGATTGAAAACAGTCGATGAGTAAAGTAGTTCCATAAATCTCAGAGGGCATCTGGTTTTAAGACATTGTCAGCATGGTACGAGAAAGATGAAATCTCGCGGCGATATAAATTTCTTGCCGCGGGTAAAACGGGCTAAGATCGAATCTCCGTGGATCGCTCGTGTGACGTGAATTGCTTACTTCGGCTACTTTGCTCGCCTTAATTTCGGTATTCGGCGCGAAGATAAGACCGCTTCGGGTAATTTACAGCGATCATTTGCTTCGAACCAGGCACGTGTTTATTGAAAACGCTCGAATTTCGAAGGAAATTCCGTATAATCAAGTGATTTTTTTAAGCGTAAGATCGTGTACCTTACATCCATATAGAAATTTAAGGTCGATCGTTTGCATGTATTCAAGCTATTCTGAGGTACGTGACTGTATAAAATCCCTGTAACGTAAAATAAATCGTTGATATCACAACGCGATATCTACGAAATTCCTTAAATTCTCGCAGACTTAAATGCCTGGATACAAGCTTTAACAAATATTCCACTCAAAGACTATTAAAAGATTGGAGTGAAAAATCTTCATAATGTCTCTGTAAACCAGTACACTAAGGCTCTTCTTCAAGACCTTAATTCTGAAGTCAAAGGTATTTGTTTCAGCTAGGTATGGCCATTAGTTTATGAAATATTTAATGTTCAGTACCGAGAAGCTTCCGAGCACTCATCGAGGATTTACTGTACATCGTATGTTTTTCCCTTAGAACCATATTTTCTGAGTATCTTTCCGACTTTCTTCATCGGTGAGGCCGCGACACGGTAGACCGAACGCGTCGTATCGATTACCATCTCACGGCATGGCGTCAAGGTAAATCGCCGTGGATATCAAGCTAAAATATGATGATCGTTGCTGATGATGCCCGCGAAATGGAACGACCCCGCTAATACGCCATCAGCCAGAGGGAGAGAAAGAGAGATTGTTCCTCGAAAACGAGGAATAGACAGCGGCGAGGACGATTCCCGGCTAGAATCGTGCTCTGGTAAAACCTACCGAAACGAATCGGCCTCGCGCAACCATGACACCCGGATCATAGAATTTTACAATGCTGCGGGTAATCAGTGTTTGATTCACAACCGGGTCGATCGTAGATCCGTGCTGGTAACAAGTTTTCTTCCGTTTATATCCGACAAAATCGCGCCAAAAACTTGAAAGAATGCGTCACACTCGTGGTGTGTAGGTATATACAGATGCTCGATGTTTAAGTAGACGGCGCAAGAAGCAGCTGAACGACGCGAAGCCGTCGATTAACCGGCGTTACACCGTGCATGATTAATCGGAAAGCCATTTGCAAGGTCTTTAACGTAATGACATATGTTAATGCACCGTACCCACGGGTCCCCGTCAATTTTCTTAACAAGTACTTAAAACTTCGAACACGCAAGTGTCCGTCTTCGACGACTTATATATTTTGTCAGCTGTACGCTTTGATCAAAAGGTATAAACTTACGGTGTTGGATGACCAGCCTAGGTACCTATTGACGCCGATTCGCTCTATAAATAATTGCTACCGCTTTGCTCTGCCCTATAACATTGTTAGTCATCCTTATTTTACCCAAAGTCTGACCTCTCCTGCTTACTTACCCTGTACTAAGGTCCACAAGCATCTTTTCGCTGTCATAGTAGTCTAGAATCAATTTGCAGATATGGATCAGAATGAAATATAAGACCCTATGGAATCTCGTAAAAGGTCAGACCTAATTCAGACACTGACTCGAGAATTCCGAAACGTTTAGCTTACAATGAGACAATTGAATTCTCTTCAAGATTTTTTAAAGGTGTTGTACTCGGTCCTACGACTTGGAGACTACTCTAACTTGTCACTTGTAAGCAATTTTCACTGTATGGTAGACAATATGTGAATGATAGTAGTGATTGCATTAACTAACTTAGTATATACATATAAGCACGGTAATGGTCCAACCTATGCGTTGGTCTAAATTCAGCAACCTTCCCCTACAATAAACATAAACACCTATCCACTTTATTAAAGTTCTATTACCTAGAATAGACGGATGGCTGCCGATGTGAATTCTCAGCTTCATGTACCAAGAAGTCCAATTACAAGCTTATTCTCGCACGCAAAAGAATGAACCTGAATGTCTGGAGAAGCGTCGCCAATCTCGGCCAGGTCCATCGACATCTCTGCGGTTTCGTTTATTTTAAGTCGGGACGGTATTCTCAAAAGCGATTCTCGCAGGGCCGGCTGACCGCACGGGAAGGTGCAAACATCGGTTCCTTATTCACTTACCGATGGGCCGTGGACCGACGAAAAAAGAAACAAGGGGAAAGCGACGGGCCCTGGCTACCGCGCAGCTCCCGGGCCCCGAGAAGAGTCGTCTTCTGGTCATTTTTCGAGGCTCGTGGTCTCGACGCATGAAAGCTGAGCCGCCAAGACAACGCGGCTGCCGGGTTACGCTCAGAATCCCCTGTCCGCTCCTCAATAACCGGCCAAAGATCCCCCTCGAAAACGTCCCGGCGCGTATATGTATGTATGCACGCCGTCGTCGTCGCCACGTCACTTTTTCGGTGGCCGGTGTTCCTCCTCTTCTCTCGAGCGGACACTCGAGACACGCGCGTTCCATCTTTGTTCTTTATTCTTATTTTTTTCTACCTCTCTTCTTATCCTGCTTCTCCTGACTCGCTAGCAGAGAAAACGAGATAGGAGAGCCAGATTTTCTGGAATTCGTACCGACACACACACGGACGTCCCCTCTCCGCTTCTGGCAGCGCAACAATCCCCATCCCCTCCCACTCTACACTCTTCTCACCCTGAACCCCTTTGGCCAACGATCCTCCGGTTGGACTTCGTGGGAAAGCGTACCACGTTGAATCGACCTCGACCCGGTATAGATCGATCGCTCGCGGAACCGCGATCACCGCTCGCTGGACCGGAAGATCCGCCTGTCAACTCGCTCGAACGTCGCCTACGCTTCTGGGCCTCGGCTTCCTTTGGCTGCTGGACGGTTGAAAGGAACCCGCCACTTGCCCAGCCGAGATCCCCCTCGCTCCTGTTGAATGGACCAGTGTGTTTCATGGAATTGAAGGAGTCGAGGTTAGTTCACGAAGGGTTGGACGAAGAGGATTTCTTATTCGGCGAGGGCAACGGGGTCAAGGTCGCGTGAAGATCACCTTGATCGTTTTGATAGATTGAGACGATTGTAGGAAATCAGAGGATAATATTGTGACTCAACTTGTGCTGTTTTAGGATTGAATTTAGATGGTACTGAACGTGATCGTCAGGTCTGATTTACGTATTTCTGGAGTAGGTAGTCTGGGTTGGGTTCTTCTGGATGCAGTCTCGTCTGGATTGGTTTATTCTGCATTAGGTCCTTTATGGATTACATCTTCTGGATTATGTTTTCTGTAGCAGGCCCTCTGGATTTGGTCTTCAAAATTCAGCCATCTAGATTAAGTCTTCTAGATTTGGTTTCCTGGATTAGGGCTCCTCCTAGCATGAAAACACTTTCGAATTAATAAACCTTATAGATCAAGGCAGGACGATGCAGATAAAAGAGTTGATTAAAAGATCAGTGAGTCGACTGTCGATTCGACGATCATCGAGGAAATTTTATGACGATCATAAGGAGCGGTGGCCGCAGGGTTCGCGAGTAGGCGCCTCGGTCTCGGCGAGAGGAAAGCCTGAAAAACGGGTTAAGGCGACACGATATCGCATTTCAGGCTCCTCTCTTGTGATCCCAGCGCGTCGCTTTTCGAGAGTTAACGCCGATAATATTTCTTCGCGCGGTCTGAGGATCCCCATATACGGCAATAGTGCCGTGTAAAATGATTCGCTATAAATCTATCATCTACCTGGCGGCCACCTCTCCGTAAGAAGCACCTGGCGTATCTCACAGTATCTGGCTTGCGATGAGGGGGGTGCCCTACAGAATTATGTTCTTTCCTCTCTATATATACCGGAAAGAGCGCAGCTGCGAATGGAAACTCCACGTGTTCCACTGACAATATATTTGAAAATTAAATATATATATATATATATATAGAATCTGCTCGACACTGATCGATGGATAATCGTTCCTCTCCTGGCAGTGAAATTCACGGTTAATTCTCCGATGGAAAAACACAGAACAAATACCAATTCGCCAGCCCTCTGCCAACCCATCGTTACTTCTATTCAAAGTGTACGAAAATTCAAGATAAACACGCGAGTCCAGGCGATCGACCGAGCAACCAACCACCAGTCCAGTCCATCAATCGGATCCTCTGTGACGCAGACACCCAGTTTCCTTCGGAGTGGCGCCCAGGAAACGTGAAGAAACCAGGCAAAGTTTCTCGAAAGGGAATCGTCCACAGGGGTGTGTATGTGTGTGTGTGTATTCTCCCTCCATCCACCCGTAAGAGGAACCCTTTCATTAAAGGCTGCGCCTGAAGTGAAACACGGCTGTGCGCGGAATCACGACGCAGAGGAGAGAGAAGAGACCCCGAACGTGCGAGGCTGTTGGGGCCCTCGATCTGCCAAATGAAAGAGGGCACAGGCGGGATTACGTGATTCGTAGCGGCGATTCGCCATCAGTGTCAGTCTAATGAAGGCCTCTAGGTAACACGAGGCTCGACACGGCGGGACGCCCCGACGACCGTGATCGTCTTTCAGGTCTGTGCACCCCTCGGTATACGGGGGACCCCAGGAATCACCGTGAAACGACCTGTATAGCTACGGTCCCTCGCCGCGAGAAGAATCGCGCCGTCAAAGGGGACAGCGATTAGGATTCTGACGGGAATCGCGGGAATTTAAGTGGCCGACCGAAGCTATTCGCGAGACATTCATCACGTGGATTGGTATCATTTACCATCGGGCCCCGAGGCTAGGGCTGAACTTTTCAGGCCCAGTTCGGTCCTTAACACCGTTGGTCAGTGTTGGTTTTTACGTAATTTAACTAGAACATTCTGGAATTTACAAGAACAGAGCCCCAGCTGGTCGTCCATATATGTAGGGGCGGCAGATAGTTGAAAGCCTTTGAGTTAGATAGTTGCTTGCGAAGCTTTCTGCTTGACTTGAATAGAAATTACATTTTTCGATTGTTCGCTGGTCTTCTGGTGTTGGGAGAAGGTCTACGGTTTCTTCCGTGATGGTCAGAGTCCAAATAAGGCATAGACAGTAAAGGTTCCATTAGAGTTTGAATTAAATATTTCATAAACTAATGGCCATATGCAACTGAAACAAATATCATTGGCTTCAGAATTCAAAGCTCTATCACTGTGCTAAATCTCAATCCGTCCTTGTCAGTTTTCAGGAGCCTTCGAACACTCATCGAGGATTTACTGTATCCGCTAAAGGCCCGACTAAACAGAAGGGATTTTGGGGGAAATTTCGTTTACCTTTCGTGGGTTCTACGGCTTTTAGACTTGTTATCGACATCACCTGGTCAGTATTACTCCGGCTCGTGTCAATTCCAGTTCGATTAGGCCTCTGCGGGGTTGCCGGCGCAGCTGCAAGGAATAAAGGCGGCGCTAATCGCGCCTCGCCCCGTCGTGATAACCAGCTCACCGTGTCATTTTCGTTCGTCACACCTTGTGTCCGGCTTCGTTTAAGCTTTCTTGCTGAATCACATCGAAGTGTATTTTGATTTTCTCCCCCGACGGCCCATTCGACGCCACGGACGTCTTAACTCCTTGCATCTGCTGCTCTATGAATTCGTGATCAAAAGGGGTTGATGCGGAAACAGCGTTACACGTGGAAATAATCAAACGATTCGTGCGCTAATTCTAGACTACGTGATGTTGCTTTGCACAATTGTGCTACTTTCGAATTCCAAATACAGGTAAAACCTTGTATAACTAGCTTCCTAACAACGATCGTGTTTGTTTATTGGTTTTTTTAACCTTTGTGTAAACAAGATTACGTTTCACATACTAACTGAACTACGCTATTGTACATAATTCTCTAACCAGTAAATATTCATAAACTAGTGACCATATGTGGCTGAAACAAATATCATTGGCTTCAGAATTCCAAGCTCTATCACTGTGCCAAACTGCATTAAATTACACGTTTAATGAATCTCTGCAAATGTCAGCTGGTTTTTTAAATTTCGAAATATTTAATTTCCTTTGAAAAATTCGCCAATGGCCCGGCAGCATCGAACAACTCAATTATTCAGTGGACGGTCGGAAAGGATCTCCGCGAGTGTATCGACCGGGAATGGATGGAACTGGACTCATAAATATGCATCGGGCCCCGCGGAATTGATTCGGGGCGACGACGACGACGCCACGAACGAAATTCCCTGGAATCGGCGGAGAAGCGCTGAAAAACGAGGAACAGCCGGAGGCGACGAAATGCGTCACGCTATGAAAATGTTAATTGTTCTGCCGGCCGCACGAAACGAAACTCAACGCGTGCATAACCACACGGACGGAGCTTTTTTTTCCTGCGGAGAGCCGAAAGAAGCGGCGATGAAATTCGCGAACGTACGATTTCACGAAACTGGACGTGCTTTGGGATCACGTGATCCGTGCGGAGAGTACAGACATTAATTATTTTACGATAAACTTGTTCTCGAGTAATTTGGACTTGGAACCGGTCAACCATGGCGATCTGATGGTGGTCCGACAAAGGGCGGCTTTTATCATTGGAATTTCAGTGGCAAGGTAATTAATAAATATTAGGGTAATTAATAAATATTTGGCACATGATAGTTCGACTTTTTAGTATCTATACGTGTTTGTAAAATGTAATGTTGAAAACTTGGAATTAATTGTTTCAATACGAAGCAAGGAATTGAAAGGAATAAATATTTAATCATTCGCTTATTTTAATAACTTACTTTATTAGTTTTTATATACAGGGTGAGTCAATTAGAAATACTATCTAAAATAACTCGTTACCTATTGGTTGTATCAAACAATATACAATTTGATATTTTTATATCTTATTTTTTTTTTAGATATGAAAATGCTCTTGAGTTTCTTCAAGGTTTATGCATCTGTTTTAATACCACGTTGTTGTTGTAAAATGCATTGACCTTCAAAAACTCAAGGTCACCTTGATATTTAAAAAACAATTGACAATTAAATTGTTAGGCAATTCATTATAACGTTTTCAGATACGACTGACGAGTTTTTTTTAGATATTATTTCTTATTGACTCACCCTGTATAATGTTCATTCACTGGATAGGTCGCCCTATACATATATCACGGGAAAACAGAGTACACTAATTCTGATTTTTCATGGCTATTACTTCGTCACTGGATCCGTTAAAGAAGAGTATAATAATATGTCGGGGAAGAAACATTTCGAGGCGATCAACGCCCTCAGAAAGACCGTCATCCCAGCAGAGTCATTAGCCAGAAGTCAGCCGGTCCGATTAATACGAAATGCTTTTATTCCAGCCACTCTGTCCTTGTCCGTGTCCGCGTACCTGGCACGTGTGCCTTTCTGGAATCGTAACAGCGTCCCCCACGGCCGTCGTACCTACGGGATACCGCCCTTTTCGTATAATTGCTTTGTTTATCGTCCCCAATCAGGGCGCCGCTATTAGCATATACGCGAGCCGCGTGTTTCACCGTCAGCTCTCACCCCTTTCTCTGTCCTTTTTCTCCTTATACCAGACCGGTGACCGTTCCTCTTTGTGTTTTGGCTGGCCCTCGAAAAAGTACTGGGTTCTCCTCGATTAAAAATCAAATCGAGAACTCAATCGAGAGTGGGAAACCCGTAAAAAATGGTGCTTCATCTTATTCACCTGTTTGACGTCATCCATGTAACAATTTTAAAAGATTTTCCAAGTAATCCAAAGAAACCTTGTGTAAATATGTCTTTCTTCCAGAGTCATTCAATCTACTACAGCAAATCCTCGATGAGTGTTGGAAGGCACTGGAATGAGAGGTACCTCGACGTTTCTACCAAAAATGTGGTGTAATCTTCACTAAACCAAAAAACACGTCAGGTACAAAACTACGACCAAACGGAACTAGTGCCGTTAAAGCGCGTATATGCAATTAACAGATTAACAATATCCGGCCGGTGGCGTGCCGAGAGCGCCGCCAGGAGAAAACGATGGAAGAACGGAACTTGACATCACACACGCATACACACACGGGCGGCCCCATTAGAAATTCGCAACATGTGTTTCAATGTAGCGACACCGTGGCGGCATGCATCACCTCGCCGCGGTGCCCGCTCCACCGGACCTCTCATGCAATATGAATGACTCCCAGCACATACACACACACTGTAATTACCAGCGCATTTCATTAGGGCCATTAAATGATTCGTGGCATGAATACATTTCTGCTAATGTTGATTGGCGTGCCGTCCCGTTGCCAGCTCGTTCCCCCGTCACAGCCGAAATTTCTGGTCGGATCTCTATGCACCGATAGCCTGCAGTTTGAAAAAGTATGTGGAATTTTTACTGTCAATGTAGCTCGAAGTTAGTTGATATTCAAGGACAATACTGTGATTAAAAGACTTCAATTACAGCGATGACATTTTTACAAGGCTAAGGGTTAAGGGGATGGAAATAATTTTCTGATACAAATCAGGGCTGACTTTGTGTTGCAATTAATTTCGCCTATGCGGTTATCCCGCTTAATCTATCATTGTCGTTCGGAACACGACGTTTCGCTGGATCCTCTGAATCAAACGTTAAGATTTATGTGGAATCTTTTGATCAACCACGGGTGTCTATCGGTAGCCAGACCAATGGGTTAAAAGGTGTCATTAATATCAATCGAGAGCCAGCGATTGATCCCCGGACAAGCCAGGCTCGGCCTGATCCTCGCGAAAGGATTTATAGATCTCATCGGGCGGCGGGTGGAGCGGTGAACGCGGCTGGTTAAAAATGGCGCTGACCCCTGTCGTTGGGTCTATATATTTCTCGGGAATTCCCCCCTTTTACGTGGATGCCTGCCACGTGGCGCCGCATGCTCAGCTGATTTCATCGTCCTGCTTTCCCGTAATTCACCGGTTAGTGGAAACTTCGCCGGCTCGATCACTTGGGAAAATATTCAGTCTCGTCTATTGTCCGTTGTTTAATTGTATTTCGTAAAGCAGAAGTATTTCTGTCTCCTCTTTAAAGAAAACCATACAGAACCGTTTCGAAACACAATGTCCACAGTGTGTTATGACTATACTGCGGATGTTTATGCGAATATCGAATTTTGTGGACTAATTTACGAAGATTGAAGTCAAATAGAAATTTATTTACCCTTTTAACTCTGAACGATCTTCCGTAACATATATTTTACAGCAATAAACGACGACGAACTGCAGGAATCGCTCGAAATTCGGTTACTGTATCCATTACAAGCGAACATCGGTGAAATAATTCGATTCACCTTCTATATACTCCGCGTTCATTTTTCACCGAGAACGACGCAGTTTCGGCGGACAATTTCCAGCCATTCGGCGAAACTCGCGAGCAATTTACCAGAACGAGCTCCCAGCTACCATCGTACCTATTTTCGTTTCGTGAAACCACCAGGAAGATTGCCGCCGGGCTATGATTCCCGATCAGTAGCAACGATTAATCATTAAAAACGACTCGGTGGCGGGGACGGGAGCATTACCGTCGGGGTCGGGGAGCCCTCTGGAATCGTAGATTCAGGGAGGATCGAAAGGTAACAATAAGAAAGAAGGATACAACGAACACGCCCCGGGTTGGGGCTTATCGTAGAAGGAAGAAGAAGGCACCGCCACACAACACACCCGGGGTGGTCGTTTCAGGCCACGGGAGATCGATAAAGTCTGCCACCGAGAAGGCTCACCGCAACAACCCTCGTCGCAGGTTAACTCTGCCAGTCAATTGTTCTCTAATCGTAAACTTCTCGAAATGGCTTTCGTCCCTGAAAATCGATCTTCGTCTATCAAGGTGGATAGAACGTACCAGGGTGGTGACTTCTTCTTTGTTTCTATGATCATCTATCGAAAAGAAGAAATTCGTCGAAGCTGGCGACAAGAATCATCATCCCCTAACAGGACGTACTGGAGTAGTCAGTTCGAAAGGGAACGGAACGGCCTCGCGATAAATCAACCGCGGCACACCGCGGTCTCTCGGTGTGCAATTACTGGTCCGAAATTACACGACACGATCGATCGAGTTAGCGGGGCGACCGAGATTCCAGGAAAAGTCTGATAAATCACCTCTGTTCATCCTTCGCGACGATGCCTGTTAACCGATTGAATTCGCCTTTTCTCGAATCGGTTTGGAATTGAAGTTACTCGTCTATACACAGATTGAATAGTTTCATTTTATTCCGTCTAATATCGATTTGAAAATCGATTGTCGTTGGAGGAACGAATTTCTTTGGGTCAGGAAAGTGGATGTCCATTTTCTCGAGGAGAATCAGAGATAAAAGGAGAGAAGTCGGCCCGAAGCAGGGCCTCGCAGAAGCGTCCAGGAAAATCGATACATTGGGAGGAGGTACGATTACGCGAGTGACTCAGGCGGTTTCCGGTGGACGCCATGATGGATTTAAGTACTTCCGGCCGGAGGCGCGTGCGCCGGCCTGTCCTGGCTGGAATTATCGAAGCTGCTCTCTACAAGCGGAGATCAAGCCCCCGATGTTGATATCGATGTTCAGGGGCGACTTGCTCTTGGGGAAAGCGAGTTCCACGGTCTCTGTTCGCTTTCATCGTTCCTGCACGGAAACGGATCTTTATTTAAATCACCGTTCAAACGATCACTGTCGTAATTTTCAGAGGATCAGTCTCAGTAATACCACGAGCAATTCAGAGATGCTAAACATATTTATATTCTTATCATCCATTCTTTTCTTTTGATTTAAATTATACTGGGAATATTCTTACGACAAAGACATTCTACACAAATTTGTTCTCAATATTAATACTTCAGATAGTAATATGGATAGTTCGAAGAAAAATCGGCGAACGAAACCGATTGATTTTTCCGCCAATTACGAACAAATTCGACAGAAGTTCCCGGTAACAGCGCAATCAGACGTGCGTAATTAAAGAAACATCGGTAACTCCGATGTTCGACGATCGATAACAATCGATATTGGGTCGCGAACGGATCAATCAGCCGGCTCATAAAACGGTCTCGCTCTGGATTCCCATACACAGATGCATGGCAATTGCTCGAAATAAACGGAGGGGGCCTCTCTTTTGGCCGGAGCTCGTCATTATGCAGATGATCTTCCACTTCTGACCGCATCCTGCGTTCTACCTCTGCGTGAAACCCGCTGCCTCCACTTTTCGTGCATTCATTTTCTAATATCGTGCTTATGGCATGGGCCAGGGGTTTGTGATTCCGACGAAGTAACCCGGGCGCAGTGTAATTTACACAGTCTGCGCAAAAAGTTCTCGAACCGTCTTCACGGTAATACACCATCAATTAGAATGTCTCTTGGAACACGTCACAATTTATTAAATCATAAGTTAGGAAGATGATAAAATTATTTGAACGATCCTCCGTATTTTAAATGTGAAGATAACTCGTATTTTTGTTCCAATATCGTCAATATAAAATATACAGGTTATGTGACACGTGCAAGAATTGTCGGTTACGTTCTCTACCGATCAGAAACGATCATGAAAAAATCACGAATCATTGTGAAAAATCATCGTGATTGGGGAACGAACGTGATCGAATCACTCGTGATTCAGAAGTAACAGTTCACGCAATCTCTAATTCGAAAGGATATCTCCACACGAGTCACGTTATCGCGGCGTTGTGTCACCGTGGGCCTCGTGAATCTCAGGTGTAGCACCCGGCGGCCCGTCCAGGCGGATTCCAGGCGGGAGGACCGCTCATTAGCATCATAATAACGAGCCTCTATGTCTTTTCGGCCGTATTTACGATGGCGTCTCGGTCAGTTGATGCGTATTGGTGGCGCGTATATATCCGACGTACGCGACCAAGGTGTAAGGTAACATCGGGTTCCACGATTTCGGACCACCCCGAACGCTTTCGGAACCACGAATTTGGTACTGTGATTCTAGTATCGGCAAATACAGTAAATCATCGATGAGTGTTCGAAGTCAGCTTCGACAAATTAATCACACCACGTCTATTTGATCTACAATAAATCATCGATGTATATTCGAAGGCAACATTGACAAATTAGCCATACCACGTCTATTTGATCTACAGTAAATCATCGATGAGTGTTCGAAGGATTCTCTTACTTTCTCGTTATCTTACAAAACCCTGTTAAAATCGAAGGACGAATCTGAATCGAAGGTTAAATCTGAAGAAATTAATGATCATCGACAGGGAAAATTCATTCTGTCGCGAAAAATGAACTTGATTTGATAACAATGATATTAGGTCGATTTGAATCACCTGGCATAATTTGTGAACAAGACCTGTAAGAGTTCAGTTGCGACTCGATCTTTTTTTTTCTCTATCAGATAGAACGGATCATGCCTTTCACATCGGATTTCGCGCTTTGAGAAGATTTGCGAATTAGCCGGCGCTCGCCTCGTTATTTACGGTGAAACCGAACACCGGACAGTGTATTCGACATCGGATACCATAAGTGGATTAGCTGTAGATCCGGGCGCGCGTCCATGCTTGCGATCCACCGCGAAAGGTTTCCAGTGTCTTAGAACCCTGAAACATGTTTCTTACCTGCGCGACCCTCTCGTCTTTCCCCCCTGCGACGCTGTCAGAAGCAATTGAAATCCGTGCTCGGACCGTGAAGACACATCCCTTCAATGTGTTATTGTTTCTTCAGAACCATATACCTAACCGATGAGTCGTATACATACGAAGTTCACCTTTGTCCATAATCATTTCTCGTTCGTTCCTCGAGGAAACAACGTTCATTCTAACGTGCTGAAAATTGTCGAAAGTTTCAGTGATTTCAGTCGAAAACTGTGTGCAGTGTGTGTGCTCTTCGTGGTGAAGGCTGTTCGTGATCGGTGATATTGCAGATAAACTGAAGATATCGAAGGTCAGTGTGTGGAATATCATCGAGAAGAAAGGTAGTCTAATCCATAGAAACTATAGAAAGTTCTTTGTGTTTTTCGAAGCCAATCCAAACGGTACTGTATAGAGAATCATCTAAAAAATATACAGTGTGGTGGGTAACTGGTGGTACAATCGGAAATGGAGTGATTCTACGTGAAGAAATAAGTCAAAAATGCAGAATAAAATTTTTTCGTGTGAGACTTTGTTTTCTAAAGAATCGATTTTGAAAAGTCTTATTCAATGATACGCGTGGTCAATAGATTTTCAAAGTTGATTTTATCGAAAATGGAGTATACACAAATTTTATTCTATACTCTCGAATTATTTTCTTTCCGTAGAATCACCCACTTTCCGGTTGTACCAGCAGTCACCTACGATCCTGTATAAAGTCATTAAAAATTCGCCATTTCGTACGCGTCAGGCAAACAATAGCACTATTAATCTTGTCCCAAGTTTTATTCTCTCCCCTTAATACACAATATTCTACTTTCATGTTAATATTATTGTAGAGGGAATTACGTTGAAACGCATGGAAGTATCTAATAAAAAGAGAGAGGGAGAGCGCGGAGGGTAATAAATATATCGTAAACGTTGCAGACGCCCGTGGTTCCGTGACATCCAGGTATGATGTGTGGTAAGAGGGTTGCAGGAACGAGAGACCTAGCTCGAATAAAAAAAAAAAAAAAGAACAGAAAGAATAGTGGCGGAAGGGAGAAATGTTATTCGTCCGAGGCACATTAATTAATGAAATTTTGAATTTGAGTGGTATCACGGTTTGCCGGCTTCCGGCTTTGCTCGCTAATTGCGGGCTGATTTAGACCCGCGATAACTCGACCAACCAACCCCTTCGTCTCGAGCCACCCCGTTCGAGCCACGAATAACCACGGACGACCGACCGACGCGACGGCCGCGCGTTGGAATAACGATATCTCGAACTGCTCTCGACACGATACCTCCTCGAGTCTGTGTTCGTACCACAGACTTCTATATACAGGGTTTACTAAAATAGTTTCGACTCCCGGAAATGAGGGATTGCTTGGATGATTTGAAACAATTTTTTCCTTACCAAAAATGTTTTCCGAGGCTTTGTTAACGAGATATTAACGAAAAACCTGGACCAATCAAAGCTCGAGTCTGCCGGTCGAGCTTCCGCGATTGATCAGGGTTTTTCGTTAATATCTCTTTAACAAAGCCTCGGATAACTTTTTTGCTAAGGAAAACGTGGTTGCAAATTATCCCAGGAACATCTCATTTCCGGGAGTCGAAGCTATTTTGGGGCACCCTGTATATATGTTAGACTGCTAACTTCTTTATTTTAAGTGTACCCAAAAAGCATGTACAAAAGTATCTCATTCTGCACATACGCAGAAGCAATAGGTGCATTTACAGGTACGTTTCGGGCGTGTACACATATCAAACCTGTCAATTTTGACATGCGAAAATAACCTCGCGGTTTGATGTGTAACCTGCACAGTTTTAATCGATCGTTAAAAATATATTATATTAACAACATGCAACCTTAGTTACTTTTGCATAAAAATCCCCGGTCCAGTTATTACATACTTTGTTACAATGAATTTGGTGGAGCAGGTTTGATCTCGTGATCGAAGGAAGGTAAGATTTCACTGTCTGCGCCGGTGACTTCGATGCCCGCATGCGAGATGTTGTTTCTGTAGCAGAGTTTTCTCCACCGGTACCTCCCCTATTTAACAAACAAACAGAACTTTATTATATATTGAATTGAAGAGTGATTTGTTGTGCATATTTTACAGTACTTTCATTTGTTCACATGATATTGTTAACTAAAAAAAGAAAAAAGAGAGCACACTTAATTCAAGGAATTCGTTTTTATTATATACAAAGTATATATTTGTTAATTTTTCTGCGATTATAATATCTTAAGGATAAGTCTTTAACATCTGTTATGTGAGGATTCAAGAGCTTTACAGCCGTTCCTATAACATAACGGAATTTAATGTTTAGCCCCTTTAAACTGCCCGCTCAAGTTTCGTTCGCAAGATATTAGCTAATGTCTGTCGTCGTTTATGCAGCCGGGTACGTTAATGAACGCATAGATATGATCTACGAAGTCGCGAAAAAAACAGTAATTTCGAAATTCGTTAGAAACGACGGCATAAATTCGCGCCAAATCAGCAGCTGCTCGATAGAGCCACGAATCGCGACTGCTCGTCACTTTGACTGTTTACGACTGCTGATCACGTTTCGTTGTCCACCCTGTATTAACAAATTCCGACTATTTGCAACTAAACTGTAAACATTACCAGCCACATTAGATATTTAGACTCAATCACGCGATTAATATCGTCCAAAGTGTGGAAATCGTGGCGAAACGACGACTTTCACCCCAAAATTGAGCTTTTAAACCTTCCATTAGATGAATGTGTGTGTAGGGGTATCAGCTCGTTTCCTGATTAGTACAGCTAATTCTGTTATCTGTTCGTTCTCCTTCAACTACGGCCGACCTAAGATCCCGCGGCGTTCGGGTAGCATAATGCACGGTTTATCAGGAATGACAGAGTGGGAAAAGAAAATTGCTGTTACCAGCCGGCCCGGGGGTTAATTTGAATTCGGCAGACCGTCGGCGGCGGCGGCTCACGTGTATGAACGAGCACGCGAACTCTCAAAGAAGGCAAAAAGTCCGCGCGGGGCTGCTACTACGAAACTAATTAAATTACAAATTTCATTTGAACTGTGTAATCGAATCATGCATGGTGCACGTTGGCATGTGAACCATTCCCCCTCTCCTTCACCTCACCGAGGAACCTGTCTCACGATTTTTCGTTTTCGATCATCATCGAACGATCGACCCTCATCTGGCTGCCGGATGTTTCCATGAATCGATGGGGGATCCTCTAAGCTCTTCGTGGACTTTTGAAATTAAAAGTTCTTTCCCTTTCCAGCTCCATGTTTCAGTAAATTACAAGGCATTACGAAGTTTTCGATTTTACAAGTATTAACCCCTTTGCATCGAGTTGTTGCACTTTATGAAAATCTTTTCAGAAAAGAACTGCAAGATGAAAGAAACACTAAGAAACGAAACCACGATGGCTGATGACCAGGTCCATTCGGAAGCAATATACGTGCCAACACTCGAAAAACTGAGCAAACACTCATTGATTCTCGTTCGTGGCGGTTCAATTGACCCGGGGGCGGGTAATGTACTTTGCTTGTTCTTCTTACGCAAAGCTTCTTTACGCTCGGACGGTTCCCATCGGTTCTTCGTTCTTTCGGTCAAACGTTCGTAGATTTGCAGTTGAGGTACTTAATTTTACCTGAGAACTACAGAATATTTTCACGTGATTATGGATTAGGATGATCGAGTACTTCGTGATCACCAGATGTTGTCGTTGAGATTGCGATGCAAGTTCCCCCCCTCCTACTGAGGCTAGAGTTGGAATAGAGTATATTAAAAGTATGTTCGAATCTAACTGGATAGTTTCGAACGTTTCATAAATACTTCGTAAAAGAAAAGCAATACTTTTAAGTAGACTCGAACCCAGACTAAAGAGATTCGAACCAAATATACTCGAACCCTAGCCGAGTAGATCCGACCCTTTTATTAGTACTTCGGGCAAAAAACATAAAGCATTTCTCCCTATAAGATTATTGTCCCGGCGTATACCCGAGTTCGGGACGATAATCGAGAGGAGTCTGTATGTAGAAATAGTGAACATTCTACTGAATTTAATATCACTGTTAAAATATTAGATTAAAAGCTACACGACTTGGAATGAAATAATTTTAACATCAGAAGCAGTGGAAAATTAAAACGGAAACCATGTAAAATGTTATTTTTTTTTAAAACGTAGACAAGAAAATTAGTACACTCCGGGGTTCAGATATCGAACTTGATCCCATCCGTAACCGAGGCTCGTAACGAGGCAACAACGACTGTTCCCGCGTAAAATCATTTAGAGTTTGCCCGGTCGAGGGGAGTCATGGATCATTGATGAAGGAGGGGGTGGGAGGAAGAGAGCCTGCGGGATTCCGAGGAAACAGCGTGTCCCCCTGCACGCGGTTTTACCGGCTCCGTCTAACTAGAATGGATCGCCGTAATTTTTCAGCTAAACCGAAACGTTCACGGGGTCCCCTGCAAACGAGCCTGACAAAATACGGAAGGTGGGAATACATTATCTCGGCCCATTTGTACCGGTTCCCCCCGTGTTTCCATGTTCCGCCTGCTCTCTGTGGTTTCATGATCGCGGCCTGATGATCCACCGTTTGTGCATGTCCCGGCCGTAGATCGTCGACAAAACAACGAGAACCTAAACTCCCGATGAAATTGCGAATATTTCGCGTCAGAGGGATCGAGAGTCACTGCATTCATTTAAACCGACCGAGTTGATCCATCTTAACCCTGGAATATTTTATTCCTTGGTTAGTATTATAATCCTTTCTTTCTTATTACTTTTGGTTTCCTTATTTACGGGACAATATTTGTATTTTATAGGACAGTTTTGTTCAGAAACAATGACTACTGAATTTTTATAAGGAACCTGTTCGTGTCATCTATTGCTGCTACGAATATTTTTTTGGACATTAAAATTCTGAATGATCATGAATAAAGTACAGATTACAAGCATTTGTAGCACAGACTTCCCTCGATTATCATCTGGTTCGTTCTACACGATTATTGTCCAGGCGTTATCCCCACCACTTGGAGGGTGGGGGGTGTGGAACCTGTCAAGCGCATAGTTTATTGCCTTTCCGCTTTTGTTACCGAAGCTCGGGCTTCGGACAAAAAACAAATTTATGAGAATCTGAAGCATTCTCCCTATAAGATTATTGCCTCGGTGCGGACCCAAATTCGGGACAATAATCGAGAAGAGTCTGTACATACGTCTATGTGAAATATGATAAACGGTGAAGCTAACATTAGATCTAATACATTTTCTGTCTTATTTTTGCCATAATAAAATCCTCAAGAAATAGAAAAATATTCAGTCTTTACATCTACATTATTTTGCATAAAGTTCTGCAGTCTAGTCATGAATATTGAATGATTGAGATATTGGCAAGTTTCCATTAACGTGTTGGTCAGAGCATGCCCCTCCTCAGATTCCAATTGGGTTTTTCGATATAGTTCTAACCAGTTTGCCGATAACAGACGTTCCATTCTAAATAAATAATAAAACAGGGAAACGTTTCGCCTCAAGAGGGACATTCTCTTGGCCGAGTGCCCGTTAACTGGCCGTATTATAATAATTAAGGGACAGAACGCAAGCTGGTTTTCTCCCCCTTGCGATCGGACTTGTCTCCCGGTATCCAACCCCTCGTTCCTTTGACCGTCTGTCCTCGATCATCCGGACCGCGTTTCGCGACCAAGCGTTACCTCTACGTCATCCTCTTGATTTTATCGAATTTAATTAGCAAACGAAACCGGCCAGGCAATGACCGTGACTGGCTCACTTGAACGGCCGACCGGCGACCATTAAATTTCGATTAATCCGTCTTGCTCTTCCCTCGTGTGTAATTATTTTGTCCCGTCGGAAGAGGAGCCCGGCGAACGAACTCCGAGGCTCAGTCAGACCGGATGGGGTTGTTCGAGCTTTCGGTTTGTTTTCGATTTAACTTTCGTTTCATCCAGGATTCTGCTCAGAGTCCATCGAATTTTTTTGCAATCCGATATTTCCCCGATCATCACATTTCTGCATTGTAACATCACTTTCGGACAGTTGCAACTCTCATAGATCGCTATAGACAGAGCCTGACATCTTGGAAACAGAGGAAAACGAATTACAGTAAATTCTTGATAAATTCACGGAATGATCTGTACGTTAAATGCTTCTGCTTCCCTTCGAACCAATCAAACGACCAGTCGAATTTACGAGAAACAGTTGCAAAGCAGTTTCGAGCATTTATCGAAGATTCACTGTACTTTCAGTTATCAATTCGCTTCAGAAAATACCCAGTTCCGTTCGAAACTGTCCAATTGAAAGTTCACCGGTCAATCAAAAGCGATTAATTTGTACACAGCCTCGATCTGACTGTTTCGCGAAATTCGACGCTACCCGTCTAATGATAGACCGCGTAATGTCCTGTCTTTATCTTGCGCGAGCACGCGTACACGAGGCCCGATGGCGATAAGCACGGTTGCAATGCGTTCGGTTCGCCAGCAACAGACGTTTTTAATGCGAGAGAGATCCACCGAACTGGCATCGGCTAATAACGGTTCGCAATTACTGATTTTATCGGCGGCGCATCTTCCTTTGCTTACCCCCGCGCGAGGTCTCCCGCTCGGAAATAATACACCGTTTGGGTGTACAGCCTCGCAAATAATAAACGGAAGCGTCGTTATTTAAACTGAGGAATTAAACCGATCGTGATCCCCGTGCGCGCGCGTTTATTAACGTCTGACACGTATGTATGCATGTATATTAGGATGGTCCCCGTTCATACGTGACCAAAACTTTTTTTTATATTTCTTTGTACTCATCCCATAGAATGATTCCATTTCATAAGAAACTAATCCCTGAAAAAGGTTATTTAAACTTTTTAAATTATCCATATTTTGAGAATTTTTAAAGTATTTCTCAAAAATGGCAAGTCGTATCGAAAAAAATTGTGAGCATTCAGTTTTCTACAATTTCTGCGGAAACTGAAGTATGTTTTTAGAGATTTAAAGAAAAAAAAACATGGTGACTTTATCGAAATTTCGGCCAGTAGAGTCCAGTGGCGCGAAATTCAAAGATTTCCGTGGAAATTCACGGCTCCCTTAGTGAGCAACGTTTCTTTCAAGGTGGCAACTTCCGGTTTTCGTCCATTCGGTGGCTCCCAGCGAAGGAAACCTTAATGTCTTTTCATCAACGGTAACACCTTCCGAGTAACGAGAACAATTATAATCTACTTTCGCGCTGGGCACACCGAGTGCAAGGAACGCAACGAAATTCGAGGAATTTGTCATTTATGGATTTAAATTCCGGTCATTCCGCGGTCGAAGCTACAGGTGATATTAATGTAGCTTTCGGGGAGATTAGTGCTCATAAACGTATTACACAGAATTTATTTACAGATTAAGATTAAGTCGTCAGATATAAAATTTTCGTTTCTTTTTCAATTCATAAGGAACCCATTTTTCAAGTTTTCTCACATCAACAGTGCATGTTCGCTGTATCAAACAATTTTCCATTTCTTCGATAAAAATACATAGTAATCAAGATACTGTATATGAAAATGTTACGAATTTTTGGGACGACCTCTAATACGACCAGTTTCATATCCGAAAATGACAGAGTAACCTGCGCATGGGCCACAAAACTCGAGATCCTGGTGAACATAATAGTGGTCGAAAAATCCGCGGATCTAGGGGAGCGGTAGGGTCACGACAGGGACCATGGTAGCCCAGGCTAATTGTGGCACAGATTAATCTTGGCGGGTTTTAATGCGGTCGCTGCTGGCTAACGATGCCCAACCCGTTTTACCCCGGACGTGGACGGGCCGAAAAATTTAATTCGGTTATGAAACTCATTAGGTAAATGAAGAAAAGCTACGCGAGCCAGGCGAGCGCACGCGCGCTTGGTGATAAATGACGATGTCGTGTCGCCGGGCAGTATAGTCGGTGCTCGACAGCTGGTCACCCAGCTATAGGAGAACACCATACAGCCTAGATAATGCCCTACAACGGAATGCATTAATACAATTTGCCCTCGTGTCTACAGCTGTACGCACTAATTATAATGTGATTTGCGTTTCAAGTCGCCTTTGAGCTGGCCCGACCCCGCCTATCACGAATTTCGTGTGTTCATCCGCTTCCTTGATCGTAGTCCTCCATCGACGTCACCTGAGTTCTAATAAGAGGTGGTAGAAGACTGCTCCATTTGTGTTCTAGATGGAAGATTGGTTTCGTTCAGTTCTCTTATATCACTCACTTTCAAATTACATGACGAGTCTCCCATTTCCGGATCCTTCGATATTTTTGTTACACCCTGTGTATTATACGTATTAATATATTACACAATTTAACTTATCATACGTTCAATACTGGTAGTTCTACTGTTAAAATAATAGAGGTTACAATTTCGAAACCTTCCTTTACCAGGGTAAATATTTCACTATATCAGGTGACCGTGTTGAACAATCGATTCAGGATTCGAATACTTAAAACGCGACTGTTCTCGAGGCTAGATGGAAAGACGACGAATCTCACGAGCATATTCGGGCCTACGCTGGCGGCTGGAAAGAAATATGCATTGCAGGTTGCACGACACTCGATGATGACGACGATGATAGACGGGTGCATTAGTGTGCGGCCGCGTTTCCGGCCCGAGATTGCGGCTGAAATCACCTTGACACGAGTCCATCGGCATTAAGGACTGCTTTCCAGGCTGATTCCGTGGTTCGTGTGTCCTCCGTGCGCCGCCGCCGGTTCCCCTCCGAAGGAAATTTAATCGGTTACCGAATTTAATGCTGAAACTCGACCCGATCGGGCCGCCGCGCCGCCGCGTACGAAATGGTAAATTCGTTTCGTGGCATGTCGCGACCGTGCGAAAACCGTTCCAGGCTAATGCTACGTGTCCACTTGCGAGTAAATCGTGTGGGTAGTACAGACTTTTCATAATGAAGCGTTATCCATTGAAGAATTATCAGTAAGAAGGTTATTTCTATGTGAAACTTCTAGTTTTGTGAGTACAGTAAATCCTCGATGAGTGTTCGAAGGCTACTGACAAGCAGTGGTCCTTGGATATAACGCTGACTTTTTAAGGTGGTTTAGCACAGTAATAGAGCTTGGAATTCTGAAGCCAATGATTGTTGTTTCAACTGCATACGATTATTAATTTATAAAATGTTTAATATTCAGTGCCCAGTGATAAATATGTTTTAAAATGGCGGCCATCAGTCGAATCAAACACAGCCGTGAATCGACCTTTAGGCGGCCATTGTTTCCCATCCCCGTCGAGGAAGATTAAAAAGCTGCGGATCGGATAGCACGGTTTTCCATGCGTTTGAACACCGAACCGCTCGTTTACGGACAAAAGTTCTCGTCTGATGACACACTAGATTGACATTCGCCGGCCGTAATGGGCCGCGGATAGCCGTGCCCGGCAACAGAACTATGTACCAACCGCAATTACGAATGATTACACGTCGCGGGAGGAAATGTGCACGCGGCACGGCATGCGCATGTGTCATAAACGCGACTAACCTGCCAATTTGTATCTATTGTTAATTAGCTCGCTAACAGCGAATTAACCCGGCCACAGCGTGAATTGCGTTACGACGTCGCGACATTTTTTTCCGTCTGTTTTTATCGCACGTGTCGACGTTTTTGGAAATATCAGAACAGTGACACAAGACAAACCTACGAACCGTTATGCGAAATTTTACACTCACGGATGAACCAAGCGACAATGCCAACGTGATTGTCGAAATGAATGAAATATAAAGTAACGTATACGATAGATATCAGGAAGCTAATTTTGACAGGAGAACACGACTTCTCTTCTCAGAAATTTTCTGTCGTCTTTCGATAAAAATTAATGAAGCTGTGTAAATGTTACGTTGTCGAAAGGTTTACTGTACCATTAATTTGATCAAAATTCACATTCTGCTGGTTAGAACGAGCGTATTTCGTAGTCAGAGGCTTTAACCAATGTTTCACCATTTTCATAAAGAGGAGAGGGGTGGTTTACGGGGTGGATCGAAGGGGGCTGCGCGACACAAAGTCCCGAAACGAAATATAAATTTCCACATACGTATGCTTTATTGGAGTTCCTGCTCGAAGGATAACAGTCTAGCGCGGCAGAGGGTCCGTTTCGTTGCGTAATGAGAGATGTTATCGCGGTTACAGGGATAGGGCGGGGCGACCGCACTCATGCATTATCACCCCACTTCTGTCTGACGGATTACTTTATACGGTCACTGTACATACATACATACATACGTGGATACATACGGTACACGTATCTTGGCCGTCGAGCACTAAAGTGCGCCCTGCGAAACTACTCTCTTCCTCGGTGTGCTCATCGCCCTCGATAAAAACTGCCGGCGTCTGGCCGCCCGGTATCAGATCCGCCACGATTCCACGGAGTTCCCTCGATTTGTCGTTCACGGTTCAGGCTAGGTGGCCAGAGAATGATCCTGACCGATAGCAGTTTGTAAAGAGAAAAGAATTGAACGTCGAAAGAATCGTGTGGTTCTGCGTTTACACACCCCGAACCAGATTTTTGGTCCCCATATTCAATGACTACTCTTCCTAGACATTCGGTCCCTATATTGGTTTGCTGTTCTTCCTAGATCTTTGATCCCCATATTTAATGATTACCCTTCCTAGATCTTTGGTCCCCATATTGGATAACTATTCTTCCTAGAATTTTGGTCCTCATATTGGATGGCTACTCTTCCTAGATCTTTGGTCCCCGAATTGGATGGCTACTGCGAAATCTTGGATTTTTATAGGCATCATAAAGAACAACCTCCACTATGCGAATTATCAGAGTACTTCGAATAGGAGTACTTTCCGATAACAGGACGTGTACCGGTCAACAGAAGTTGAAACTACCGATTTCCATAACGTTTCCAAAGTTGACTGGAATCCAGAGGCAGTGAATTCGCGAGAAGGGCGACATGATCGATCACCCGCATGGTTTTTTCTCGATCCCCCCGGTCCCGTCGAGTCCTGGTCGCTTCGCGAGCGACACAAACTGCTAATCGCCACGCCAAGAAACGCCTCGTTTCACCTCGAGATTCCAGCCAACGAGTCAAACGAATATGAAAGATTAAGCGACCGGGCACGCGCGCTAATATACTTGTTCCTCCTCCCTACCCCGTCCACGAGCCGATTGTGTCGCGGAAACGAATGGCTTCCACGATAAGCGGAGACGAAGTGCATTTCGTCAGGTCAGTACCTACCGCGGGCATTTTTCGATTCCGTTGCCAGGGAGGTCGCGGACTTTCTGAAAAACCGTGCGATCCTGGTTCTGGGTAATTTCTTTCTTTCCACCATATACCTCTTCGGATGCCTCGTAATCCCTTATCCCGGCCAATTATCGCGTACTCGTCCTCCCCACGCGAACCAATTACCCGCTGCGGGGTTCTTCTGCGCCCTGACCTTTCGCTGCCGTTTCTCCGCCATAGACTCGTCTGGCTATTTATTTATCTTCGCCTTTGAATTTACGAGCACACTGAACATTTTAATTCCGCCCAGGTAATATATGTTCCTTGATCCAGTTGACAGTCGAGTATGTCTCAGTACACTACTTTGAGCCATTAAAATTTTGTAATTTGACGGGAAAATGGCACCCTCAATTTTATAATTCGCTCTCTAGTTTCAATAACGAGATTTTGTAGGTCATAGGCGTTATTCGAAAGAGGAATACTACCTTTTATTTTCGTTTAAACGGTAGAGACACTAAGTTCCCTTTTATTTGCTCGTGCGTTCACATGGTCGAACGTTGGACCCTGTAACGGGCACACGTCCATCGTCGGCGATTGTAACGGTAAACAGACAGGATTCGTAAGGAAGTTGACGGGGCGAAATTAAAAGAATCGACGTCGCCGCGCCCACTGTCCCGTGGGCCACGTGGATCAAAACAATCAACCGGCGCGCGCATGCACGCGTGTGTCGTCCCCGCTGATCGCCGGGGACGTTTCCTAATTGGGACCGCGTCCGACAACGCCGATCCCCCATTAATCATCGATCGATTATACGCTCAAGGAGATAATCATTTACTTAACCATTCACTTAGCCATGGGACGGGCCGCGGAAAACGCAAAGTCACCTCGAGGGGTGTGGGGAACCCCAGTTGAATAGTTTGACGCGATGATAGTCATTATTTGGACTCCGTGAACGTCTAAATGTGACGGCCTGCTGGCCAGGTATACAAGCAGGTAATTAAGAGGATGGAAAGTAACGTTCTTAGGAACCGAACGTAAATATGGATATTCAGGGTGTGTTCGAATAGCGTATACATACATAGCTCGGTTGGAAGAGTGGCGTGAATATTGTGCAATAATAAACTGTACTTCAAAACAGGTATAACAAATATGCATACGTGGTGTGGACAAAAAATTCCTGCACTGAATTCCTTTTAGCTAACTTGGCAACACTGTACAGTAAATCCTCGATGAGTGTTCCAAGGCTCCTCGGCATTGTCAAGGATAAGTCACCAGTGCTGCGGTGCCTTAGATCACTCATCGAGTACTTACTGTAGTCCATACAGATAGAAAAAAATATTTCGAACAAAATTTTAATGGAACAATAGACGCTATAAAATTTGTTGAAGAAACGTGTTCTCAAACAATAGTATTGAAAATAAAGTTTCGAAATAAATTATTTCAAATAGTTATTTCTTATTTTCATTTTAAATAAAATTTGTCCAAGTCTGATCGTCACATCGATGCAGGTCATGCCACACAGACTTATCCCACGAATTCTAATAACAGTTCAACGGGTGCAAAGTATACAAGCATTGGTCGAGCACATTTACGCATTTTTACGGTGGCCACAGAGCCGCCCGCCACGTAAATACACGCCACGGATCCGAACGATTATATGGGAGGCAAGGCTCTCTCTCGCCATCGTTCTGTTTCGCGTATTTCGATTGGCCTCCGGTGCTTTTCATACCGTCGCTTCCTGCCCTGTCCCCTCGGCCTCCTCGCCTTGCCACCGACCTTGCTGGAGGAAACAATTATTATTACCGATCTCACGGGTGCATCGCGATAACTGAACTCCCGTGTTCACGGTGTTACGGATAGCCTGGCCGAGGGCTCGATCCCTATCTGACAGAGTTCAGCTTTTTCTCTTTTTGCTCTTGTCACCGGCATTATTTCGTGCAATTTCCGTGGCACTTGCGCGCGCAGAACAGCCCCCTTTCATCCGGTGACACGTATACCAACCAGAGTTGGGCAGAATTTTATTCGAATCATAAATAGTGAAAACCTGAGTAGGTATCCGAGATCGTTATCCCGACTTTTGAACGATTGATGAGATTAAATAATTGTTCGCCAATTGTTTACTCATTCAAGAATTATAAATATTTAAACTTCCATATTACTAATCCATTTATGAACATTTAATAATTTTCAATTTATAATTTACATTTCTCTGCCTAATGGTCATTCACTGATATGCAGTCGATTAATGGTTGGTTTACCTTATCCCGTCGAAAGAAAAAACAAAAACCTAAGGTAAACATCCGTTGTCAGTGTGTCTTCGTATAACAATTGAATTCAAGATTAAAGGCTTCCTCTGAACCTTGTAAATAGTAATCTATAATATGTACATTTCTGAACACTTTACACGCTACTTACCGGTGATCTGATAAGCATATAGTATCGGCCGGAAGAAAGCAGTCATCGATTGGGGGGAAACATTAGCCACGGTCGTTACTCGACGGGACGAACCGATACGACTGGGGATGGTTGGGGTTGCGGCCTGTCGATACGGCCACTGAAAATCGAATTGTCGTGACGGTAAATAAAGCACACATTGCGGCCCTGGCGGAGGTTCGTATCCTGCGGGGTACGGCCGTTATCCCGACGACCATCCTAATGGGGTCCCCTGTCCCAGAGGGTCGCGTGGCAGAAACGCGACCGCTCCACGACATTGCGTGCGACTATTTACGAGTGGAACAACCTTCCGTCTTGCTCATCCTTCCTGCACGCGTCGTTGAGCCTCTCCCGTTCCTTTTCCTCAAACGCTTCTGCCCCACACCCGTGTTCGACTCGTCCAATCGGGCCGCGATCTCTTCCTTCCCGCTCGATGCAACCTGTTACTGCCATTCTCCCTGCGGCCGCGTGGATCATTCGTTTGTCCGTTCGTGTAGCGAAACCGGGTAGTCACCGAGGATGGTGCGACGATGGACAAGTTCTGGATAGACAACAGTTCCCTCCACAGTGTGAATGAGGTATTTGATAATAATACTGATTATAATTACTAAAATTGATGGTAATTTGTAGTGGCTGTAATGAAAGATCTGAGGATGGATGGAGAGGGAAGTGGGAGGGAAGAGGGGATGCTAGTTGGACTCATCGGTAAGGCTACCTACTACAAGGGGATATTTGATAGACGATTCAGGACAGCATACAGGGTGAGGTACCTAAAACAGGCCACCTGAATATCCTCGCTGGAACTGGTGATAGAAAAAAATGTGGTTGGTTGACGCCTGATGTTTCCCCTCTATGGCTCAAGTCCTCCGTGACTCACATCCACGACACCAAGCGCCAAGCTGTTAATCATGAACAATCCATCAGTATCAAAGTAGATCACAACGAAACCTAGTGGGCCTTATACGATATTCACCAAGCTGGAGTCCCCGATTCCAAGGGGGCAGGTAAATAGACCTGAAAAGATTTCGAGACCGGCGTTAAATCGACTTAATCGATCCTTTTTAAGTACACGGAGACGTATCGCCCTGCGCACCAACGGTCGGACTGTACCCGATGAAAACTGGCCCCCGAAGGGTCGCGTGGCGCACGCGTGCTTGACAAGAGAGGAGTACAGTTGCGTGCAGCTTTTTATGAGCGGGCCCCGTCGGCGAAGTCGCGCATCTTTCATGCACGCATCGATGCCCTTCGACGCTAAATGCTCCACGAGAGGTTGTTCACTTTCGAAACGGATCGCCGGCTCCTTTGCCTTCCCCTTCCCCTCTTTTGGACAGCCTCTCCGACACCCCACCTGAACGGACTCTCGCAGGTGGTCTTGTTCTTATTCGTACGGTATCCCAGCACTCGGTGACACCGATGCTTTCACTTCACCTCGGCCATGGAACTCCTGAAATATCGTATTTTATCCGGCCGCGATCGGTTTCCTCGTGTAAATGATACGAAAATCGTGTATACACACAGACCAGGCCTCTGCATCGGGGGCACACCGTCGATGGTGCTGGTGCGCTGGCCTGCGTGCGCGCCTTGGTGCCCGATGCTTTTCACTTTGGGCGTGTGCTGTGCCGACCACTACGACAGTATTATTTGCACTTGATCTTGAAACGGACCAGTCCGACGAACTGGACGCAATGTCGGCTTAACGGATTAGAGACCTGCAGGGATGGTGTTCCCCTCGGGTGAACGAACTCGAATTTCGCGGTGATATCTTCATTTTTTTTTTTTTGTTTGAAGTTTTTGGTATAGTGTATAGCGATCCGTATCTGGACTCGTTAATACTTTCAGAAATGAATTTTCATTTGACATTAAACTTACTGAACTTTTCGAAAAGGAATTTGGACGGCAAAACCGGTTGTGGTAGATTTAGTTTTAAGAGTTGTTTAAAGAAAATGTTTGTCCCATGGTTTTGTAGATAATGTTCGAGGATGTCCAGACGTTCTCGATCGTTCGTGTTTAGAGGAACGAAAAGGGGTAGGGTGCGACACCTGTGTGCCCTTCCGCTTGGGTGAAACGAAGAGTATTATCGTATCACAATCTTGGTAAGCCTATCGTTGATTCTTAAAAAAACAAAGCGGTCTGAAAGAAGAGTCGAACGGATGGAGATTAATAGGGAATTCTCGAGGGAATCCGACAATACGTGACAGGATTGTGAGCGACACTTCCTCTTAAACCCTATAATAATCTGTCGATCTGTTACACCTGCCATCCTCGGTCCCTAAATATATATATATATGCGTCGAGATGACAAAATATATGGGAAATTATAATAATAATACTGCAACGAAGAATCGATCGTTTTCCTTTTAGTTTGGGTTAAATCGACTAGAGAAAAGATATGCAGATCGGATATTAAAACTTTATCATTCACCTGATCGTCGTCGATTTGACAGCACCTGTTTTATTATCGATGTAACGTTTTCAACATTTCTGTTCCAGTGGTGATGCACAAAGACAAGGAGGAAAATTCGCACCACGATTCTCACTACAGAGCGAGGGAGTTGGCCGCGTTCGCTGCATACGATCATCATCATCTTGACGGCGAAACGTTCCTTCAGGTAAGCGACTCGCACAGCAATCGATCGTTAACTATCCTCACAATTGTAAAATCATTAAGCATATGCATTGAGTATCTATATAGAATGAAAGTTGAAAACGGTAACTGTGCAATCAAAGCATTGCCTTTGCTATCAACGGCCCATTTATCATTCAAGGTCTGTAATATAGTTGTTCAGGGAACAGTTACGTCATTCTAGCGGGGGTTGGAACGGAATTAGAACGCGTTTTTATCAACGTCCGTTCGTTTAACGATGTACACTTGCCCGTGTTTCGTGATGGATTGACGGTCGAACGAGTGGGTGGCTGGAATGATGTTCGGTGCGAAGGGAGTCTAACGTTCCACCCAATAACGGTCTGTGATTGCAACTAGTTCATACTTCTCCGTAATGAAATGTGAAATAGAGCGAAGCTTGATAGGGGCAGTTCGAGGTCTAACTGGAAATCATGATTCAAGATATTCGAACAAACGCAAGTATGCTAACGAGATAATTTTTATTTTAATTGATTGGTACCATTATTAACCCTTTCGACAGTATGGTACCCTCTGTCCAACTCCCTGTGTAACTTGCACGACAAATCATATCCTCTACGAGAGTCTTTAGCAAGGAAAGGGTTAATACTGTTAATGTTTTAATTGCAATATGAATTACCTTAAGAAATCTTTACAATTGTCTAGCTTTCAATGATATCAACGCGTTCGTCCGTTTGCTTTCTAATCATCGAAATTCCAAATCATAGCATCCCCTAGTTTTTTGACTCACCACTCCCTTTCCAAACTTTCCTCTGTTCAACCATCTCTATTATCAAAATTACCAAGTGTAGTTCTGTGTGTATTCGTTGAATCGGAAAAAGTTAGATTGAAAACAAAGAGTATAAAATAACTGGAACGCCCCTCCAGATCTCCTTATCGCCCACTTCGGGGTCCTAGGAACAAAATATCCAAGCCTAAAGAGCAACTGTTTGGCCCTGAACCAGAATCATCCTCCAAATCTTCGATCGATCCCAAAGACCCAGACTGTGGCGAAAGTGTAGTAGAGGTGGAGGGGGGGGGGAACGAGGCGAAATTAAATCATCGCGAGTGAGAGGAAAAGACAGGAAGAGCCGAAGGAGAGCGCGAGCGGGGAGAGATATCCGGCTGATGAACCGGCTATGAAACCGAGGCGTACGAGGTGTCTATTCCTCCAAAGTATGGAAGGGTATATACACGGATTAATGGCGGTGTATCATGCGAGGCTATTACGTTCCCTTTCCTGCGTTTAAGCCCGCGCACACACACCCGGCGAAACCGAACGAGAGAGGGTGAGAGAGACGAACCGAGGGAGGGGAAAGGGTTTATTTGCCACGGAGTGGGGGGACGCAGAGGGGCAGTGGGAAGGGTTGGAGGAAGAGAGGATAAGCGATACGAAACGGTGTCCGCGATTCCATGCGATCGAACGATTCCCGCCATCATCTATAACGGCCGGTTATTAATTGCCCGCTCGTTAATTGCGTTACGTATGCAGCTCGTGCCGCGATTTGATTCCTGGACGGGACGGTCTGACAGCTTAGCCGCCACTTTTGGGGTACGGGACGATGTAGAAGTAATCAAAATTAATTTGTGGTAATGATTAATTGAAGAATTATAAATTAGTAAGGTCTTACCATCAATGTTCTATCAGGATTTCATTTTATTATTCCAAAGGAATCTTTAAAAATATTAGCGTTCTAAAACTAGGTACAGACTCCTCTTGATTGTGGTCCCGAAGGTCGGGTTCGCGCCGGGACAATAATCATGTAGGGAGAAATGTTTCAGACCCTTGTAAATTCGTTTTCTGACCGAAGCCAGGAACCTCGGTAACAGAAGCGGAGAGGCAACAACATATGCACTTGTCAGGTTCCACGCCCCTCGGATAACGTTTGGACAATAATCGTGTAGAACAAGCCAGACAATAATCGAAAGGAGTCTGTATTTCGCCAATACCTTTCCGGTAGAGGCAGGTTTGGGTCATTTAATTTTTGTATTGTTTTACAGCGATAACACGTGTTTATAAAAGTAATGATATGACTGTTTTATTCCGAAAGAGAAGTTTAATCCAATGCTAGCAATAGTATTGTTCTTACAAAAAATTCATGAATATCAGTTACTTCTAGAGATGTCAAGACAGTGTAGTATCAAAAACAGTACAAAGATGACGATAATTCTCTCGAAAGGGATATTCCAAGGGACCCCGAACCAGCCGTGGCGATCAAATCCAAGCACCGATAACTCTTTCTTTTCTTTCCCCGTAATTAAACAGGAACCACCGGAGGCTCGGTTAAGTGACGTCAGGAACATCGACGGGAATTACAATAAAGCAAACCGTTTCATATATACATGTACCACGTGACACCCGGTGTGTGTGTACGAAACAGAATCCGATAAAGGTTCCCCATCCGGCCGGACACCTTCAATAATTCCGACGGCAGGGGTAGCAGGGAATTAACCGTTCGTCGGGGACTCGTATTTTCTATAATTCGCGGGAGTTCCTTGAACCTGTCCTACCGAGGACTTCCCCTCCTCCCCTGGCCTCCTACGCCTTCTCCCCCCCTGCCCCATCGTCTGGTCCCCCCCTACTACCCCCTCCCTCTTTTAGCCGCCGCGATGGCCACGTTATACGGCGTTTTGCCGATCCTCATAAAGTTTACGAAGCCCGACAGTAAATCCGGTTTATGACAAGCCGACCGCCACCACCAGGCACTCTCGAAATTACGGCTGAGCGATCGAATTTTTATACTCCCTCCCATCCCCCCCCCCTCTCCCTTTACACCACCTCACCCCCAATTATAGTGTTTTGAAGCTGCGTGCGCGAGAGGAAGGACATCGGTTTCGAGGCATCTTCGTGGTGTATCTGCTGGTTACACTTTGTGCCATAAAATGGCCCCCACCTTCTTTGGACGATGTTTAAGAGTTTCTATCGAGGCTGGTGACAGATTAATCGAAAGGCAAGTGGTGGTTAATCAGATATGCAGAGTCTTCTTTCGATTACCTGTTTTGTGTAGTAGGGGAAGGTTACTGAGTTTGGACCATCGCCTAGGTTTGGACTAGTGATGGGCGATACAGTATCGATGTATCAAAATATTAATACTTTTGAATCCACGTATCGATATTCGGCATCGATTCATAATATTACGATGTGTCGTGGCAGCAATACTTGACCCCATGAATATCGGAAATTCGAAACAACTGTGCAACACTGTTCTCATTTGCTTGAGTGTATTACATTTTCACAAATTGAGATGATTCTACATGAGGTAGCGATAATGGAAAATCGATGCCACACTGATGCCATCGACATCATTTTATAGCTATTTATTTAAGCATTTTTTCAGTACAGATTACAGACGACGAATTAACAGCATCGATAATCGATACTGACGATACTAATATTTCACTTTTGATATTTTAGCCGTACCGATATTTTGACTACTGATATAATATCGATACGAAATATTCGCTAAAACGTCTGGAACAGAATGGGAAAGGGAAGAAAGAAGAGTTTGTAGATTCGGCGTTCGTCGACAGATTTACAGTTTCCCCGGTCCGGGGGTGGATGCAATTTTGCCAGAAATGCTCTCCCCCGGAGTGTTGGAAAACGCGCGGTAACTGTCTCCCCCGCGAGGAAACCCTTTTGCGAGAGTAATGTATCCGCGTACCGTCGAGAAAATCGTAAGTATCAACCGGGGAAAGTATCTCCTCGCACGCTATCTACACGGGGGTCTCTCGGCGCGATCGCTATCTACGAAATTGCCTTAAATATTCCGGCAAACAGTGAACTAGGAGGACTCGGTTTCGTTTGCGTATATATTATTCCAGCCGTATTTAGTGTCTGTATTAAATCTCCCAGTTGAGGTACGTCCTCTTTAAATATTCTTTACAAAGTAAGAAAAACTTTGCAAAGTACAGTAAATCAGCGATGAGTGTTCGAAGGCTCCTCGGCACTGAGGAATAAATATTTCATGAACTAATGGACATACGTCTTCAAGGCGTCATGTGCTATCCGGTGACAGGTTCAAGACGAACCATTATTCGATAACAATTTTTTTACACAACACCCAACCAGAGCCTTAACACCACTACTCAGGGCGTTGACCGTGGCAAACCCATTAAAAAATCAGCGAAATCGATGGTGGCCCCCTTAATGGTAAATATCTACCGAAGATTTCGGCCAAGAGCTCCAAAGACTTTTAAACACTCGCCATCCGTTCTGGTTCGTCGACACTAATATTGGGGCGGTTCGGTTTCTCGGGTTTCACGGCTTTTTATCGTCGTGAACATCGTCGTATCAGCATTAATCAGCCGGGTCCCCTTGTCCCTGGGAACAGGTTGATAATCGCTTCGAGACAAACCAATAAAACACACGGTTATCCCCGGCCGGTACACACGGGGGGATTTTTCAATCGGCGAGAAGAACATACTTTGCCAATCCATTTCTGCCATCCCGTGCAAATTATCACCCCGAGCAAACGGCACGATACTCGCGCGCGCAGCGCCGCCGCCCCCCGTCGTGCGGAGCGCGCCTCTCAGCTTTCCTTTATGAAACTCGAACATACTTTTCTTGACACCGCGAACCGGTGAACGATGCGCCTCGAGGGGGAAAAAACAGAAAACGAACGCTGTTCCCCCCTGTTCGATGCTTTTTTCTTTTGCTTCGTTCCGTTTCCCTCGTGTGCTGATTAATGGAATCAATGAGTCTCTACCCCTTCCGGATGGTATTCGATATTCGATGGTCGTTCGAAAACGAAACTCTTTCGAGGCGGGATTCCCTCTACTGGCCTTAAAGAAATATGTGTTCGTCTTATTAAATATTAGATTTTTTATCGAGTTAGTTTTATACCGATTTCAGATTATTGTATTCGATGGTCCAGGCCCGATTAAGATTTTTGGGGCTCCGGGTTATTATACCTTCAAGGGCCCTCTTGGTTGAAAAGTGGGGGTAAATTTTTGTAGTGAACCGTACAATAAAATACATGAAATTTCAATTTATTTTTAATAAAATTAAGTAACATTTAATTAAAGCGCAGTGGAAAATGTTATCCGAGGCTTTGTTAACGAGATATTAACAAAAAAACATTTTTTCTAAGGAAAAGTTTGTTCCAAATCACCTCCCGAGTGACCCATTATTTCAGAAACCTACAACACTTTCGTTGCACCTTGTATAACCATATCCTTGAAACTGTTACTAAGAACAATTCAGCTAAAGAGGGCAGAATAGTTCTTCCATTACACGGTCTGGTATAAACATCGAATACCCTGCAACATTCAATCAAGTGTCAAATTCGTTTCTATAAATATTTATAAATTATTCCACAGTATAGAACCGCTACAACCGCGTACCACAGTGTCCTAATCAATTCATAAGTTTGAAATTCTCTACACGATGGAATCCGATCGGTATTGCGATCACGGTCCACGAAAACGCTTCACACGATCTTTCTTTATTCTCTCTACCTCCCTTTTGGATCGATCCCACAGGCAACGATCCCAGGCAACCTGTCCATTAGCACCCGTTATCGATACGAAAATTTCGTCGACGCCGCTCCTCTCCGTAGGCGGTTTACAGACTGGTAGCGGGCGATTCGAGCGGATTTTGTTCGGTACAAATCACGCCTCTCTCGGTGACGTATCGCCGCGAAAGCAGCCATTTTGCTCTCATATTTTTTATTTAATAGCCAGCAGGCTATCGTGTATCGCATTAATACGCCGGCCACACCGCAGCAGTAGCGGTAAAAGAGGGTCGTGGTCAGGAACCAACCCCCGCCACCGGTAACCCGTAATCATAACCGAGCTATTTTTCTTCCTGCTGCCTCTTACCAACACTCGAGTGTTCACTTGCACGACGGGCAGGTTCCAGCGAACTTCCAATTGCCGACGCCTACATTTTCGGGTGATCCTGGTGGACGATGGCGAGTCGATCGAATCTCCCCTTCGATGTTTCCCTAAATCTGGTCCCATCAACAGGTCTGGTGTTAAACAGGATTAAGATTTTTTGTGGCCCCGGGTTATCAAATTTTTGGGGGCCCCCTTGCTTGAAAAGTGGAGGGGATTTTTTATAATACAGCAGAACAAAATACATAAATCTTGAAAAATTGAAATTTTATTTTAAATAAAGTTAAATAAGGTTTCATCATAACGAAATGGAAGGTTCCTGTTTGTCGATCACTCGAGTTAAGGCAGAGCCATCGGTTAGGAAATTCTATAGTAACTTACTCGAAATCGTTAATATGTTATATAAGAATTCCTGCAGGCTTTACGTAACCAGCAGCTAATATAAATAAATATACGAATTCATTTTGACGAAGATTGGCCAAATTAAGGCAGTTACGATTTTCAATAAAAGAATTGCCTGGCTGTTTGTTATCAATGTTTGTTTTCAAATGATTCTGGCTCTGTTCCTGGAGTCATTTTCGTTAAGGGGTTCGGTGTATTGTTCGAAGAACGACTGTCCGTTCCTTGGCGAGATTCGAAACCTCGGAACTCTTCGAGGAAGGGGTTCGTTCGAAAGATTTCACGTGACGAACGAGTTCAACGACAGGAAAACACTCTGGACGAAGTTGAGCAATCAACCAGGAGGCAGAGGGGGTAGACATGCAAGCATCAGCAACAAGTAAGAGCTTGAAGCGTGCAGATCGAGTCGGCCAGCTGCTCCATTCGCGAAGAAAAAGGAATTAAAAACTGTGTAAATAACGACCAAGTACCTATCGATGAATTCTTTTTTTGAAAAGAAAGTTCTTTACACTGCTAAAGAAAGAAAATAGCAGAAAATGAAATAATCAGACTATATCAGAGATTTATCAATTATCAAGAAAATTCTATAGTCTTCTCAGCTTTCTGCAGATGAAGTAAAAAAAAATCGATTCCATTTCATCTGTAAGAAGTATCTTGTATATTTTAAACTGTTTGGTAAGTTCGAAATTTTACTTCAGTAATTGATCAAGACGATCAAAAGAAATGGAAATATATCTTTAGTAAGTACAAACGGTTAAGGTGTTATCGTGTATACCTGATGGCGAACCGTCCGATGTCGTATCGAGATTAATCAAACAAGATAGCGAGCAATCTGCACTTGCGATCGAAAACCGTCGCACGAGATGAGCCAAGTGATTCAAGCGGCAGGTGTCAAAGCTCACTGAAGAAAGGAGCGACATTGAGCAGCAGCTTGCCGGTTAAACGAAGTCTATTTCGGTATCCGAAGTGTTCTTAAGGCATCAAGAAAACTATATATACATAGTCAATTTACTCGTTAATTAACCTAACATTCATAATTCTATTCACACACAACTGTTACAATTCCTCAGTATAGTTAGCTAAATCCATGACTATTAGTGTCCAAACTTACATGCCAACTTAAAATTTTCACGAGAAGACTACTAAATCGTCGATGAGAGTTCGAAGCCTCCACAGCACTGAACATTAAATATTTCATAAACTAATGGTAACATATGCTGCTGAAACAAATATCATTGGCCTCCGAATTCCAAGCTGAAACACTATGCTAAACTTCATTAAAAAGTCAACGTCACACCTGAGGACTTCTTTTAGTCAGCGCTGGGGAGCATTCGACCACTCATCGAGGATTTACTGTATATTACCTGGTTCTCAAAATATTTCCCCAAAACCTTTATCAAACCAATCATTTCTAAATGCTGATTGACTTCTCATTCTTTTATACGAAAAAGTGACAGTCAAGCCCGTAGACCGGAAGTCGAAAGAAACACAGAATCGATTGAACGATTTTAACCGATATTTATTGCCGTCCAATCCTAAATGCACCTGTAATGTACATCGACTACCTCTGTTTAATCCCCTGTGTACGACCCCAAAGAAATATTCCCCCTCAAGTATATATATATATATGTGTAGTCGGGATAACAGTTTGCAGCCCCCTTCGATTGCGTTCCTTCATACCTGTAACGGTGGGCAAGACTGATAACCGGAAGCGGGGCGCAAAGGAAAACGAGGCGATCGGCAGAGTGTAGTGAGTCAGTGAGACAAGGACTGAGTCAAAGGTAACTGTAGGTTAGGTGGTTGCATGGGATGGGATGATGTCAGGTTAGGTTGGTCGGTCGACGGGGCTCGCCTTGGTCTGGCACCGCTAGTCCTTCCCGTATTGATCGCGTGCTCCTTTCCTCCCTTAGATACCACCCCCCGTTTTGCGCCTTACGTACCCCCCCGCGCCGACTTTCCTCTTACCTTGGCGTCGACGCTGCCGAGACACACTGGACGGTGGTGAATCCTTTTATCGCTGGCTCACTACGTTTTCCCGGTCAAATCATTCTTTGAATTGGGTTGCATCACTTTTCAATCACGTCACCTTGGTCACCGGTAATTTTTCATTTGTTTCTCTATATCGTCACGGACCTAGTTCCTGATCAATTTAGTATATAGATATCATGTAATAAATTCATGATAACGAAGTTTTTTTCCCTGAAAAACTACTAGATAATTGTTAACTATTTTTATATTTATACGTACAATTTCATAGCTCAGAGTGAGATACAGATACAGTAAATCCTCGATGAGTGTTCGAAGGCTCCTCGGCAGAGAACATTAAATGTTTCATAAATTAATGCCCATATTTCAGGGCTTTCAGAATTGGGCTGATTGTTATGCTGCGGACAGATGCAGATGTGATTAATCATTCCCAGCCGTAAAACACTTTCGAGCGACTTTTGCCGCGCTGTGGTTTCCGGAAGTCTATCGCCTAGTCATCCGCGAACCGTCTCAGACGTAGAAAAAGGGAGAAGAATATCGTGAGATTTTGTTTTCTTCATTTTTCTTTCGTATTCGCCTCTTTGCAACCTACTCCCCCTCCAACTATGGAGTCTGTAATTAATTACGGTCGAGCATGAAACCTTTCGGGTGGGCTATTATCACGATTATTATTATTTTATACTTCGTGTCGTTCGGATGTTCGAGACGGACAGTTTTTTTCCGACGTTCCGTCAGCGATTTTAGCCCTTTAACGCCCAGTCCCTTAAATCGTTATTTTAACATTATGAGACGGATATACAGAGTGTCCCATTTAAATTGGTCCCCTCAAATATCTCTAAAATTATTTGTGGTACCGGAAATTGTCACAAACCAAAGTTGAAAGTCAACTTTTTTAATGCATTGAACGATGCAGCTCATCATTCCCTGTAAATAATGGTTAAGATGGAGATATGTTAACTTTTATTACAAGAGAGTATTTAATTCCAATGTAGCTATACGCGGAATTTAAGTGCTTCTAACTCTGTACTAATCGATCACCTCATTAAACAGTATATGTGGTTCCATTTAAAAAAATAAAGTTGACCATCATAGTTTCTCTATGTCTTCACCTACAAAAAAATTAGGTCCCTGAAATGGGTCAGTAGGGTGTGTGACGTTGCCTATGTAATAAGTGAGTTCTTAGATGACACGATAGTCGAATTGTTTTTCGTTAACGTGTATGCGTCTGTAATTTGCCGAGCCCATTTAGGGACGTTGTTTGTCCAGCTTGCGAGACACGACATATGAAAAGGCTTAATTAGTAAAACACCGAACGGCAATACGTCGAAAGAATCGCCGGCCGGACACGTTGAAAGCTGCAAATTTATTAAACGATATCGCGTATATAGATACTACATTCATGCCGTGACAGAAAAGACGCTTATCGGCGACCGTATACGCACGAACGACAAAGTTGCAGCTGGTGAAGCTGTCGGGCCCGATGGGCCACGCCACCCCTTTCGTATTGCACGCGAGAAGGATTCTTCTGCCTTGGTAATTATTGCTGTTCGACCAAACCTCGTGAAGCTGATGCGTTCGCTACTCCAGGGGGATTTTGTTCAGTGATCGAATTCGGTGATTGAACCCAACAATATTTTTACACATATACAAAAAGAAACTTTTTATGTTACACGATTTTAAATGTGTATATAGAAAGAATTAAATAGAAAATAATCCACCGCATAATGAAAAATAGTTTTTCTAGCTATCACAATATTCTTGGTCATATGTGACTAAAAATAAAAGCGTAATAAAATTTTGTAATTTGATTGTTTAATATTTTGCTTTATTGTTTCAAAATTTTAGAACGATATCGTATATAATGTGCGCGATCATGGTGATCGTCAAGAATTGTGTGTTAATTTTACAACTTTATAATTGCATTTCTTACTCGTGAAACGCAGTCTCCGTGAAAGAAAGTCCCGTTCTATTTGTATTAATGAAATTTCAGACGCGGCGCAGAAACGTACATGGATTATCTGATTTATGCAGCGCATGAGCATCGAGCATGAGATTCATTAAACTTTTTAAGGCATAACCAGAGTAAGCCTGGTTATTTATACCATTTATCAAATTATCTAAATTTATTACTAGGCTCTAACACGTACGATACAAAAAAATTACAAAAAATACAAATGGCCGTTTAATATTAACCTCCTGGCTGGGGAAGACGAGTCGGGTCGCCCTTTGTATTTATTCTCACATTTTACGGAGCTACTTACACATTTTTGCATTTGAAACAGCTGTTGCAATTACATTTATTTTAATGGAAATTTTTACAAAAATAATTACTTATTCTTATCGTAATTTAAAAAAAATTATTTATGAAGTACAAAACGTGTAAAAGCCTAGATAATGACTGCTGCATTTCTGAAATATCTTTTATAAAAATTATACTATAAAGATTTAACAATTTTAAATTTATTATTTACATTTCTGTGCCTAATGGTCATTCACTGGTATGCAGTCAATTACTGATTGGTTTACCCTATCATAATACATTGTTCAGTACTAGGATCTTGAAAATACCAATGGCGTAATTCATAAATTAGAATCTTCATTTTACTATGGTTTGCAAAGTGAAAATCGCAATAAATCCATATACATCGACTTATGACATTTTTCTGTATTTTCGATGTACGTATTAGAAAATGACATAATGAAACTGAACAATCTTTTTACCTGCGACACTTTTCGTCATTCACAGCGATTCTGCACGATCGAAGTGGAATACACTGTAGGCTCCGATTCCCGGTAGAGCGTTAACGATGTGCACGAGCGAAAAACGAATTAGTCGGAAAATTACATGTGGCCGTTGAGAGTCAAAGGTGCACCAGTTGTATCGAAAGCTGTAATTCCGATCCTAGTTATTTCTAGGATCTGCATATACACCGGTGAGGCGCGCGTCTCGTGCCCGTGACTCCTCTGCGGTTGCATGAGCGAAGAAAAGGGAAAGATTTCGTGCGTGAAGTATTATTGGCGACCCGCTAATACACGAGAGTCAAGGTGAGGATGAAGGGGTATTAGAAGTTCACGCTTGGACGGAACACGCGAGTACTCTGGCAACCGGCACGCGACTGATTTTACCGGTCAGCTCACGCGAAAAGAATAGAAAAACCATTGAATTTTTCGTGTTCGACCCTTATCTTCCATGAATCATCCCTAATTTGGACATCATACATCGAGGATCATTCAAGTGACAGATTAGAATTCTTTTATTGGGTGTAAGGGAAAGTTCTGTCGTTTTTTATTTTGTCAATTTTCGGAACTTCTAGCTAATAGATGGCAACAGGTATTGAAATAAAACGTACGTCAGTTTTTAGGTTAACTGTTCTATTATATTCAGTAATATAAATTAGTCAAGTGAATTAATTATTTTTTATATTAATCAGTTTCACAATGTTCGATTCAGACGAGCATTCGGGTCACTGTATATTGTATTAGTATTATGAAGGAAGTAATGCTGTCCAAGCAGTACAAAATTTGTTGTGGTGTATTTAGTGGATCCGCAGTAAACCCAAGAACCTGTCAAAGATGGTTCGAGGAATTTCATAGTGGTGACATTTCATTCAAAGGAAAATCCAGATCAGGGAGACCATCACATATCGATGATAATGTTTCAGGCACAATGAGAGAGAACAGACAAATCATTAAAAGCTTAGATTCGTTTCAAAACGACAGAACTTTCCTTTACATTCAATATAGGTTCTGAACGAATCTTCTCATTTTGATTCGTTTCTCCATTGTATTGTAGGCGTCTGAAACGAGATCGATCCCATTTTATTGGATCGAACGCAATCAAACCGATTACAGAGGATCCCAAGGGGAAGGGCACGTTTTATAGAAATGGCCATGTCGGCCATTTCGTGGCTGCAAGTGGGGGCCGAAAAGGCAACGAGAAAATCCTATTACAACTTATATTCCGGATACAGGGGACTGGATCGTGGGTAACTCACCCTACGCTGGGGGTCCGTATTGACGCGGGCCACCAGAGAAACCCACCCTCCGGATTAACCAATCAAATCGCAGCATCCGTCGCGCATGCGATCACTTCGATATCCGTCCCCCACCCTCCTGGGTCAATCGGTTATAGTGTCTGGAGGCTAGGGGTGGGTTTCAAGCCACCTCCTATCGAGGGGTGAGACACTTTTTAGGCTCTTGTGGAATTAGAGGGTGAACAGAAAGGGAGACAGGTTCTTATGGTTTTCTTTCTATTACATTCCAAATTAACACGTGTGTTTGCTACCAGCACGTTACTTCGAAATCTTGTTTATCTGAAATTAAAAATATACAAAACAGGGATAATAAATGATATAAAGTATAGATGAATTTTGCAAAGCACATTCTGCTGTTATCTAAGAAATTATACTGACTTAGAAATCGACGTGTCACAGACTACAAGAAAATGTTAAAGAGTAAAGATTAATGATATAGAAAATTTTCTGATTGTTCTTGCTTCAAGGTTTTGTGTAGAGTTCAACAGTATTCGGAGTTTTCAGTTCCGTTGCCTCGAATTTAGATGAATTAAATTTGTTTGAATCAAGATAAAATGCTACGGTAATAAAATGTTCAATGTAGAATTTTATTCTATTCCGAGAATGGTGGAAAAATTCAGTGATAACTCGTCCGAACCGAGAGACAACTGGGTGGAACCGGTGGTCTCTGTTCATATTTCAGACGCAATAAAGTCTCAGCGCTGGCGTGCCAGGTACGGGCACCTACGGCAACCTGGCTCGAAATAAAACAAAACAGTACACATTTAGCCCCCGCAACAAAGCGAGTCGACGTGGCTTTAAACGACTCCCCGTGTCGACGGTGTACAGACCAACACGACCGTTTAAACTGGGACGGGGATATTTCGGGCTTCGATACGATAGGTTTAACGTTCGAGTTTCGAGCTCGTTTTCAGTATTCGAAAGCCAGGGGGCAAGTCTATCGGGACGTCGATAAATGGGGAAACTTTCCGGAACGTTTTCAGCGAGCCAGACAACCCGTGTTTTCGGAAAGGAAACGAGCACTCCGCCGTGGTACTTTGTAGGTTACGAAAGAAATTTTTTCGGCGGCTTTTCTCGTCGTTGGTAATACACATTAAACGCTGTCGAAAGAGAAAACAATCAGATAATCGAAAGTATTAACCCCTTGCCATACGATTTTTGTGAAATTGTCTAAATCCAGATTGAAATTGTCATCGCATCCCTGACTCGATAATTCTACTGATTTGTATTGTATTTCACTTTTCTATCAGTCGATTCGTTACCTAAGGTATCCAATATTCAGGATACTGCAAGAGAAGTTAAAGACGCAGACATACAATAATCTCCATAAAATAATTCGTTTTGTTTCAGGCGCTGAACGGGTTCCTACTCATCCTCACCTGTGACGGGGAAGTGTTCTTCGCCACCCACAGCATAGAAAGTTACCTTGGCTTCCATCAGGTAGAGATCGTTCACTAAATTACTAACACATTTCTTCATCCACTCTAGATTCCATCTACGCGTGAAGTTTACTTGATCCAATTTACATCAAACAATAATCAAACCCTATCCAACAACCTCACACACGGTCAAACATTGTCAAACACATCCAACGCTCTGCAAAACGGACCACAAAATAGACAAAATACCTCAGACTTTCCGTAAGACCCATCAAATCCCGATTTCTCCGGACAAACTCAGTTCAAACCACCTCGAACGTCGGGATGTCACATCCAGGATGTCACGAATCATCCAAACGTCGATCGCGTGTCCATCTGACCGAAGGAAACGATGTTATTTATTCGACGTAACGGTGATACTTTTCCCCGTTTTCATTCTCTAGCTATATTCCGTAATTCTAGGCAACAAAACCAGTGCCCTCGGTGTTGGTTTATCTTCGCTCGACTTGTGTCCACACTCAACCGGCTCTCCCGGTCACGCCAGTCCCGTCAGTTTCGTTCCACGTGTCACGTTTACGCAAGTATCATCCCCCTTGACGGTGGAGACGCGCACCCTCCTCCTGTCGCCGTGCATTTTTCAGAAGGAGCGACCGATCATCGGGGGGTTGGCCGCGACCCTCTTACGCCTCCCATCCAATGTCCACGTTCCCCTCCACCGTGTCGTGGATTACATCGTCCAACCCCTGTCCCTCTGTAATTCTGTCAAATTTCAGGGCGTGTTTTTCTCCTTGCTCCGACACCACGGGAGAAACTAGGCGACGCCTAGTTTCTCACCACCCTGAATAGGGGACCCTTCCGAAGGGATTGAAGCTAGAGCCCCATTGACGTTTCTTGGCTTGAACTTTCATCGTACGATAATATCGTCATATAGTCGTTACAAGAATATTGTTTCTAGTTCACTTTTATATTAGTTCTAAAATAATTCTTCAAGAATATTATTTCTACTTTCTATTTTCGAATAATCGGTATAATTTAGTGTCCACTATCCTTGTTAGATTTCATCCATTCAATTTGTGCGTCGGAAAGACCATTAGGAAACGCTATTCTCGGGGGAATCACGGGACTGGAAGAAAAGCACACGGTTCCGAGCGATCGCCCCGCGAAATTTGTTTACAAGAAACGCGATATTGTAACGCGTTTCCCTTCCCCGAGATCATCGGATCGGAAAATCATCATTCGTCGTTTCCTGCAATTACAATCTTATGCACAAAAGCGTTCGCGTGCGTTTCTGGTGCACAGTCATCGTGTGCGTTGGGAAATCATCATCTGTCATTTCTTTTTTCTTCTCCTCCCTACCCTTCCTACCTCCCCCGTCATCCCTCTTCACCCTTCGCCGTTTTCTTCTGGCAAATATGTCGAACTTGCGTGTTGGTGGAACGACATCGTTTTGTTCCGGAAAGCAAGTCGAATGGAAATTTTTTTTTTACGTTTAATTCACCTTTTTCCATGATCTCCACGTTTTTCCAGAGTTTGGGAATCACGTTGATTGATCGTTGAAGAATTCGGACGCGTGCCTTACTTATTAACATTAAAACAGTCGTTACTACTATAAAGATAACATCTTCTTAATCGTTTAGTACTTTCCTGATAAAATACACAGATATGATTATAACCGTTCAAAGAATCCTGAAATCTTCAGATCTTCGTGAAACATTTAAACGATAGAAGGTACTACGTAGAGAATATTTTTTTTTTTAAAGAAAGGGGTTATTTAAAGAACGTTAAGCCTCATTAAATCTTATTCGAGATACCACGCGTATCGTAATTCCTTCTCCCCCTCCTTCTTTTTCCTCGCGTTTCTCCTCTCGATCGTATTTAACGGGTAATTTGTTTATATAAGATCGGGGGAAAAAAAGCCAGCCGGGTGGTTGGCTGCTTAGAAAAATAAGTTCCTCCAGTGGACTTTGCAGTAGCATTCATTGAGATGTAACCGGGCACGCAAACGGTTCACACACACGTCACGATAGCCCTGGGCAACGATGATTTTTCGTACCGATTACGGGATATTTAAGAGGAACGAGGTGTATCGCGTTTAATAAGCGACGCAACGATTTCCTCGACGGGGTGGAAAGTATCGTATCACTTTCTTCCTGCATCGTTCAGTTAGTATTTTCAAGCGTTCTTAACGAAAACTTTAGTAAAACATATATAAGAATTTAATCAAAATTTACCCTTGACCAGGAGGCAGTTCATCATTTTTAAATTTACCAATGACCAATCCACAAAATTATAATTTATAATTATATATATTAATATTTAATATATTACACATATTAATATATTATACTGGGGTACAGATATTAATAAAACTACCCTCGAAGACCATCGAAATCAAACGTTCTACGCCTGCTCCGACTGCAGACCAGTGAGAAAGAGGGGGTGGACGCACCGTGTACGGTGTCCATTGATACGCGACGAGGCACGCAAACGCGGGCCAACCGGGCACATTGTAAAGAAACCAGCGTTACGAGAGGGGGTGGGGGGAGAAGGGGCCCGATGATTTCCCGACTCGATGACCGTGTATCCGAGCCGACGTAATCGCGGGGCGTTTCGGATGACGCGATTACACGACCCTGTAACTCTACAGAAAGCTCGCCTGTTCCCCCTCTACCAACGGTGGGCGCCCCCCTACCACAAACCTGGGGAAAAACCGCGTAATGACAGCGTCGGGCCGCGCAATGTTCCTCGCGGTAATTCACGAGCCGGGGACTCTGTGGACTCTTTTAGTTCCGTATCTCACGCGAGAAACACCGTGGCAAACGCAGGGTGGAAAGAAAGAGAGAAAGAGAAAAAAACTGGTCAGGAGAGTGGTGGGGGGGAGGTTGAGAAGTGAGGGATGGGGGGTACGCGATTGTTCACGGAGTTGGCACGCGGCTTAATTGGCCTGATAGAGTCGATTCAATGCTCAACGAGCCTTTATGCGGCCCGTGACCCGCGTCGGATAAAAGTAATAACTTAACCGAAAGGTCAAAGGGCCGCTGCTTATCGCGACAGACCGAGTCGGGGGTGGGGGATCTGACGGGAAAACGGAATCTGAACGGGGTGGACGGTGGAATTCTTGAGGTAGGGTGGATAGTGGAACTGGTAGAGGTTAGAGAAGTTGCTTTGCTAGTTGTGTATTGCAGTGTTGGATTCCGAGTGATGGAATATGTACAACCCTTTTAAAATGGAAGTTTAACGTTTAACAGGAAGATGTTTAGTACAATTTTTAATTATGTCGAAAGGGAAACAATAAACAAAATTTCATTTAATTATTCTTTGACGTAAACGGAAGGCTTAGATCGCGGCCCCCTTGAAAATGGGAAAAGATTCCCGGGTAAAGCAGAGACCGGTTAAATGGGGGCCGGATAATTGGGACTCTGCCGTATAAAAATCTCTAAAATACGGCGGATTATATTATCCCTGGGTACAAAGCTACAATCCCATCCCCCGATCTAACAACATTGTAGACGGGCCAGACAAGGGCCCAAGTCGAAGGTACGGGGGAGGGGAGCTCGGGGCCCTAAGGGCGGGTCGCCCACCATTTAGAAATCAATCGACCGCGTTAAGTTTAAATACAGCCAGGTCGGGTTCGCGCGCTCTGAATTATGTGGCACATTTCGACAATTAATAGCCGCTAATGAAGACGCGAATCCAAAGCTGGCCCGGAGCGTTCCGTCCGTACGTTTCTCCCGCTCTATAGGGCCCCTCGATGGATACAAAGAAAAGGATACATCCTCCACCGATGAACGGGGGTGGAAGGGCCACGGCGTCATAATTCTCCAGGCGTAATTGAGAGCTCAAGTTTTGGTATCGCCGCGTTCTGGCTCGCGCATTATCGCGCGCGCACGCCTGGGCCCTTTCGTATCCGTTGCGCGCAAAAACCGCGTGTTCGTGCTCATGGGGGGGGGGGATGGCTGGATCGTCGGGGCCCTGGGCTTTCGATAATTAATGCGGTCCGCGGATTAATTATTATTAGCCGGCTGATTTGTTTCAATTTGTAGAGGGTCCTTTGATCGCGCCGAATCGTGTTTCCGTCGATTTCACCCGGCGTACCCGGCTGATTTATCTCCTTCGGAGGAGCGTGCGCGCGAGCCAACGGGGATTTACGTGAACGCGATCGACGGGCAATCCGTTCTCTTCCCCCTCCTCCCTGTGTAGTCTGTCGTTCCTGTCTCTCTCGAAGCCCGTGACGGGCGATGTGGGCGGCGCTTTATGGGACGGACTGGTACCGATTTCGTTCGTCGTTTCCCGACACCTCTTGCCTATTTCGTCAGAGATGGGCAAATTCATTATCTTGATAAAAAGTTTCGAATAACGAGTAGAAGATAAGAATTTTCGCCATTTTTTATTGATTAAACGCGGTCATTCCAAGTATTATAATAAAGTGATGTTTCTTCTTAAGTGAGTAGACCCTCGGCAAAAAATTATTTAACCTCGTAAACTGTTTATAGATTAGGATGACGATCTTAGATATTGCTTCGTATCACAATCAATATCAAATAGTCCCTGGACTATTTTTAGGCCACAGATATTCTACTATACAGCTTTCTTAGACAACATATAGCAATCTCCATACAACAATATAAACCAAATGTCAATTTGCCTTGGATTCTTAAGACGAGTTTTAACTTTCCCTTTCAAACTTTCTATTTCACTATAGAAGGGTTAAAGTCCACACCAACCTCCCATCGAAACCCCTCAAAATTTCCTCACCGATACTCAATTACATTTCAGTTTCTAAAAAACTGTAATCATTCGCAAGATTCTCCGAGTAAATACACAGTGTCATTCTGTCGTTGTAGTTCTGCGTCAGAAAAGAGCTGTAAGATAAGTGGGGTGGGATGAGGGGAAGGGGTTGGAGGGTCTAAGCCAACGAGGTGAAGGAACAGGACGAGCAGACAGGACAGAGACGAAGGGGGTGGGGGGAGGCGTTGAAAAAAAGAAAATAGAGCAAAGAAAGGCGAGGCCTTTCGCATTCTTCGCTGGAATGTAAATCAAGTCTGCCAAGGGAGCGGGACCGCTTCGATGCCGGCGGGGGTGCGCTAGCGTCTCCACTAAATAATTACAAGCTCTTAATTAACGACGAGGGCCGATCGTAAAGCCATCCACGACTCGGGCCGCTCCGTCCCGCGGATGCATGTTTCGAGATTATTTAAACGAGCAATGGTAACAAACGTTACCCGGACCTTACCGGCAAACCGCCCGTCGTCGTCGTCGTCGTCGTTGGTAAGGCTGACTACGTTGGTTCCGGGGGTTGGGGTGCGGTGAGGGGGGGGGGTTAAAAATAAATGTGAGCAAACCTACGGGGGGAGAAATAAAAGGCGAACCGAGGTGGCGGTAGGAGGAGGGGGAAGAGCACAACAGGGTGGGGTCAACGAATTTTTGCTGGGTTGGTCGGTCCACGGACCTATACCGAACAGAATCCACGTGGTAATAGAGAAAAAAAGAAAATGTGTTCGTGTTTCACTTCGATGTAAAGAAAATTGACAGTATTTATATTTACTGAATCCAATGTCAGAATCATCTTGACGAGTTTGACTCGATATTGCAAGCCCAATGGGTTAACACGTTCGCTACCAGCGTTACATTATATGCATGTGCCACCCCGATTTTCTTTGGTGTCAATTGGTGTCATATTTGAACAATAAGACATCTGGGCTGTGGTGGTCGATTTTTCTTGAAAGAATAATTAATAGAGTGAATACTGTAAGATATACCAATCAAATCAGTACTGAACACATTTCCACCTGTACATCACTTTTCCATCAGTAAAAATACTAACGAAGATATCGATGCTCGAAACGATACAGAAACTTTTCACATACACCTGACAATACTTAGTGCTTGCAACATGTAGAAATAATAATAAGAAACTCTGGTCATCGTGCTTCCCCGAAACAGATGATCGAGACCTGTAATCGATCGAGGGATCCCAAACCGTCAACGATCCCGAGACACCGTTTCGACATCGACGGGCCGGCGCACCGCGACCAGGCGTCGATATAATTCTATAAATCACCGCTGGCCCTGAATAAATCACGTATTAATGAAAATTACACGTACGCGCTCGTGTGGCTTGATATACGCGAACGGGAATAAAATTGGCCCCGCCGTGCCATGTTGGCGGGGCGGGCGTATAAAAGGGCGAACGGCGGAGCAATTACACGTCCACTGTGTCCCAATGAAGTATGGACCAGCTTAGGCTCGAGCTCGATTACCACGGAAATCGTGTGTATAACCCTTTAATTAAAATTAGAGCAAACGGAACCACGCAGCGGGGGTTGCTGCTGCGACTAGACCCGTGGCCCGTGGAAACCTCGTATATAGTACCCGGTTTGAATTCACTGGACCCCAATGGCGAACTGTGGGATCAACGAGACACACACGGGCGACTCGCTGCGTTCCGTAATATATTTATTGAGAGATCGAGTTTTATGGGCGTCGAGTAGTCTGCACCCGGCCATTGGGGGTGGGCGAAAAAGATCCATGTTCCTTGTGTTTCCTTCAGTAGCTTCCAGGTATAGGGTAAGTCACCCAATTACGGACAGATTAGTGGCTTGATGAGCTTGTTTTTGTTAAGAAATAATAAGAAATTATTTATAATTGTTTTTTTTTTTCGAGTTTTCTACTAAGTTTCATTTTTCTGGAATCACCAGAAAGAAATGTTGGTAATTATAGAGAATAAGGGGGCCACCTCAGATTTCAATGACCTTCGTTAAACCGAGGTAGCCACCTATGTTAGACAAATCGGAGTTGGATGAATTATGCATTGGAGTTTTGCGGAGAAATTATACAGAACACAAAATTCTCAATCAGTATAATTTATTTCTTGACGTAAATAATATAAATTACAGTTGTTAATAATCATCATCGTGGAGGTTCAAGAACAACGCACATACGTGCGATAAATGGAATAGACGTGAAAAACTAACCGATAAATAAAATAAACTTGAAAAAAGTAATCTACAAAAAATTTCCGGTTGTTTTTATGGATCACGATAATTCGATCGAAAACAGAAAAAGGCACGCTGAACCAGACCCCAGCATCCCATTATCGTCCGGTTGTAATATCGTAACGCAAGGGTCGGGGGGTGGAGGGGGGTTGGTGTGAGTAACATGGAAGTCGTGAGATCCGTGCGCCGCGGACACGAACCGAACAGTACGGGACGGCGCGCGGCTAACGCTGTTTCGCCTATCGGAAATGCAACGTGTGTACTTCGAAACCTACCGTTCCCTTCTATCGCGTGATTTATTATATTATACCCGGTCTAACCGAGCCACCAACCAGTTAATGCCCCCGGTCGCGACAATTCCGCAGCCACGTCGTGAAAATTCTGTTCGTTTTCTGTTCCGAACCGACACGGACCAATATTGATCATCAGCGAGAAACTTGCAGTCCCAAGTGAGACTCAGGAGACGAATTTTTGTATATGTTTACAAGAGAACCACGTCTGATTTCGATGATTTTTTAATACGTTGTCGAGTTCACCCTCCTGAGGGACCTTCAGAAAATTTCAGTTATCGAATGCTGTTTAGTAAAAAGTTATTAAGAAAACAATGATTCATTTTTCTTGAAGTGTCTCTAACCAAGTCTGAATATTTTTTTGTTTTTTTTTTTAACCGTGCCTAGTTAAATCTGAAGCATTATACCGATTGGAATTGGTTAGTGGCAGGTCAAGAAAAATAAAGTAACGTTTGTTGATAACAATATTTCTTACAAACGGCGACCCACAACTAAAACCTTCGCAATTAGAGACGTGATTCGAATCCGAAGGTAACGCGCTATTTTTCTGAAAGAAATCTACCATTTTGGATTCAAGTAGCAATTTTTTATGTTGTTCATTGTTCTCCTTGGCCTTCGAAAATGAACCACTTTAAACCCCCGTATCCAAGAACAGGATTCTTCCCTCTTCCCATCCTTATGGGGAGGGAAGGGGGGCGAAAAATGCTCCTCGCCCTTCGGCGGATAAGTCTCCATTCGCCGGGACTACATCGTAAACCGGCAGTCTTCCTATTTCTACGAGCGTATACACGTTCCAACGGTCCGTATCATTTCCAACTGCTGATTTATTACATTATTCCAGGCGTCGACGTTGGCCGGACAACCGTGGCCACGGAACAACCAGGCCTGTTAATTCGATCTATTTTCTAGCTGGGCACTGTGTACCAGAGGAATATCGGGGAGGGGTTGCGTTGTAGGACGATCCAAGATTTATACACGTATACAGGGTGTAACAAAAATGTTGTAGGTCCCTGAAATGGGTCACTCAAATATTATGCGAGGCTTTGTTAACGATATACTAATGAAAAACCCCGACGAATCGGAATTTTTCGTTAATATATTGTTAACAAAGCCTCGGAAAACTTTTTCGCTGAGGAAAAAGTTGTTTCAAATTACCCTAGGAATCATTCCTTCCAAGGACTTATAACTATCTTGGGACACCTTGTATATACGATCGTTGAACGAAGACAGAGGGAGAAAGAGAGAGAGAGAGAGAGAGAGAGAGAGAGAGAGAGAGAGAGAGAGAGAAATGACTCGATAGTCTTTTTGTTCGTTTCCTCTCACGGACCAAGGGGACGAGGAAACTATGGGTTTCTCGTGCACACCGAGCTCATCGTCCGTCGCTGCTAGGCCGGATTAATTATGCGCGATAAAGTGCGTCGGACACGTGTAGCTACATGTGCCGTATGCGCGCCTATGTCGCGCCGTCGCGACGTCACGACCGATCAGATATTTCCTGAAATAATGCCACGGTGTGCGCCTCTGTGTGTCCCTTGCCATTCGCCGCCCCTGGGGGCAGACTCGAACTGTTGTCGGGCGGGTTGCATTCGGGGGTGCCGGGTCAGTTGATTCATGGAAGCCAACAGGGGTGAGAAACCGAACGGACACGGTTTTTCGTGGTCAGATTTTTAATCTGTAGAATTATTGGCACGACAACGAGAATTTAGTGTACACGTTGCTTGACGCTGGAACGACTAAATCCATCAGAATGACAAAATTCAGATTTCTGATTTTAGAATTACTGAAGTCATAAAGGTGCCTTCGTCGATATTTAGTTGGACCTTTAATTTATTGTATATTTTACATTACACTGTATTATACTAGATTGTATTATACGGGGTGAGTCAATAAGAACTACTACCTATCTAAGAATAAATCGTGTATCTGCAAAAACCTTGTTCGAGAAAGGAGCAATTCAGTACTTGTAATAATGCCAACCATATATTCAATGTCTTTTGTATTAAAGAAAATATGTACCTAGGCTAATTTTGTTGCTACTTAATGAAGTCAGATAAAGTTATTAACATTATATTAATGTGCCAAAAATAAACAATCAATAGGGCTTTTTGCTTCAGGAATATAATATTTAATACCGGAATTGCTCATAACCTGAAATATGTAAAAAGTCGGGAAGTACACATAAAGTGCACATTTTGTAGAATTTTGAAGGCAAGTAAATTAAGAAAAATTCTGTAATAGTTTGATATAGTGGTGAATAGGCATTGGTAAGAGATACAGAGAAAAATTGCAAAAAAAAAAGAAGAACCATAATTCTTTAGCAGAGCGTGGTTTCGATCCACGGACCTCTGGGTTATGGGCCCAGCACGCTTCCACTGCGCCACTCTGCTGTTGTGAAAGGAGTTTCCCTAAATTGTTATATAAGCCATTTCAGTTAAAACCGTGGGGAAAATCAATACCTCGCATTAGTAAAATTAACACACGAATGGTTTATCATAATTATTATACGTTTAATTTTTGTGCATAGCTTTCTAAACATTTTCAATCTCAGATTATTTAAAATGTTCCGAAACCGATGTTGCATGAAGAAGAGGAAAGAAAATCCTTTGTATTCATTAACTAATGCACTTTGTAACAATTTCGTGGTAGATAATATCACGAGTAGACATTCGTTTCGTTGCACAATTTTATTCTTTTACCCTATGGAGTTTTAATTAAATTCAATTCATTTGCATAATTTACTTTTATGATAATTAGAATAGTAAAAAATAAATTATTTACGATCCAATCATGTGGAAAATGATTTTCGAATGCTATTCAACAAAGCAGAGTGGCGCAGTGGAAGCGTGCTGGGCCCATAACCCAGAGGTCCGTGGATCGAAACCACGCTCTGCTAAGTGATTCACTTTTTTTTATTTATTTATTCCAATACAGTACAGTCGAGACTTCCTAGTAACAAATTACCCATTCAAGTCAGCCGAAATAAACATTTTAATATTCATTTAGCACGAAACTTACTTTACACACGTCGCAAATAGTATACATATAACAACCCTACTTACCTTTTCATACAAGTAAAACATTATTCTTAATCCCAGTATACATTAACATAAATTAAATATTCATGAAAGTTAAAAGAAATTATGTGGGTATTTGCTTAAAGCAGCTCGCTATAAAACAGGTAGATAAAAATAAAAAAAATTTAATGAAGTATCACACCACTTAGCAGAGCATGGTTTCGATCCACGGACCTCTGGGTTATGGGCCCAGCACGCTTCCACTGCGCCACTCTGCTTCTTGGCATCGTTCTCGAAAAATTTCACCATGCTCCGTGAAAATTTCTTCTTACCCTGATCAACTATATTTTTCGGGAAAATACACATAAAACACTCGTTCCATTTGGTGACAAGTTTTAAACCATTAATAAAATTATTACCCCAATAAAACATTAGAGACTTTTATTCTAAAAACTCTTCTTTCTGTTCACAGTCCGATATCGTCCACCAAAGTGTCTACGAGTTGGTGCACAGCGAGGATCGCGAAGAATTACAGTACGCTCTTTCACCCCAACACAGTCACCTATTGGAGCGCAGTTTCACTGTCCGTTTCCGTTGTCTTCTGGACAATACGTCCGGCTTTTTGGTAAGCTTGAAAAAAAAATGTCAGAAATAATCTCTTCCATAACCATCGATCATCGTGCCTCTTCCTCGGACGACCACGTCACTCTTCTGTCGAATAGACGCCATTTTGGATTCTGTTCTCCGTATCAACAGTGTTCGCCCACGGACACTTCGATCCCCGCGATCGAATAAACGTCGAAACACGGCAGAAACGATGGTAATATGCAAATACGTCCGACAGATACTTGAGTTAAATAATCGCAATACAAGGCCTACCGGCTGTTAGACTGGCAACGTAGCAACGAAAGCAAAAAGACTACGTCGTATAATCGCGATGCTTGGCGACCAGCGCCGTTCCTCAGCCAAGAGTGACTTCTTCACGCTCGGCATACAAAACCGTAATTAATAATTTCACTGTCGTAAAGGAAAAGGTTGAGAAACGGGGCTCCTCCCGACGGTCTCTCTCCTTCTGTCTCTCTCCTGGTAATTGCTTTTTTCCTCGGTCGTACCTTGGATCTTCTTTGTTCCTTCCTGTTCGACCTTTACTAACAACGCCCGTAAAAAGAAGAAGCTGATTTGCCGTTCTCGAGCGTACATTACATTTCATTAAAAAACGAAAAAAAAAAAAGAACAAACAGAATCAAACATTCGATTTTACGATAATAACCATTTATGCATCCGGAGCAAGAAGAATAAGTTTTCGGATGATTCTTTGCTATTTTCTTGGTTCCCGCCGAAATTCCTCTAGATCTTCGAACCTCCAGGCTGTATCGCATGCCTGGTCGCAATTCCACTGGAAATTCCACGAGTACGCATACTCTCTTCCTTCATTCATCGAAACGTGTGTACGATACGGTCACGCGATCACGGATGATACTTTGACCCGCGGGCGGAGTTTTCGTGCTGCTACTGCTGCTGCTGTCTATCGTGCGTTCCTCTGAAAACCACCCCCTTTCCCTTGACGGAGGAACGCTCGATCGGGGGCCGTCTCACTCACGTCGTCGCGAGCTATCGATCGGATTTTTACGACATCAAATTTTCATAATTGCCACCGGGAGCCGTATTTAACCCTGCGGCTCGCGATAATGGAACTTAATTGGCGGCGGAAAGGGGTGGTTTTTCCCTCGTTCGACTGTAATTACCACGGTTTTTTTTTTCTCTTTCTGGCATCTGGCGGATGGAATTACGTACGGAGAGAAAGAGAGAGAGAGAGGTTTTCTCGGACGGAAGTTGCATTAAGCTCTGCGTGTTTGTGTATATTTTTTATTCTCGTTTGACGTAAGATTGTAATACTGTTCTGTACAGGCCTGACCCCATGGTTCCCTTTAGTGTCCTATTGATCAGACTTGTGAAACGTCGTTAACGTTACACTCACTCTGATTTAAAAAGCAACAGTTAACCCTTTTCTTCGCAATATATCCATGATCCACGACGTATTAACCCTCCGATGATAAGGTCAGGGTAGTATTCGACCGAAGTAATAGTTTCTCTTGTGCTGTCCTCTATTTTTTATTATTTCCGTTTGAAAATATTTTTGTTTGTTTAGTAAGCGTCGAGTACTGTTCTGTACGGGCCTACAACTAAGGTTCTCCTTGATTCAAGCAGCGTTGGGGGGGGTGGATTTAAATTAGAGGCGTGCGTAAATTAAACTAGGCCCTGTTCTTCGTGATACCCACGATCCATGACGTATTAACCTTTCGTTGAAATAAAGACGAGAAGAAAATTCCATCAACCAGGCGAAAAGAAGGATTCACGAGGCTAGGTGTCGAGGATGATCCAACGCCCTGCTACCGTGGATTTTGGTAAAAACGGAGAACGGTCGGTCCCGTGTTGGGCCGCGATGGGATGCCGACTCGATGGTGCCCGTGGTGTCGTTCTCGCCGTAAAGCTTTTACGATTACAGTTTCATTTTCATAAACGTCAGAGCCGGCGTCCTTTTTGCGTGCTTGGTGTGTTCGTGTATCCTCGGCCCCGCCGCTGGTGCTTCGTCGGTTGCCCTTTATAGCCTTTCGGCTGTCTTTGTTCCGTTTACTTCTGTATTCGACCGGCTGTTTGCCGTAAGATAATTAGTGTTTTGCCGGGTACGCGGCTCGTTTCTGCCAAAGGGCCGGACCTGGTTTTGCCCAGGACATGATTTACGTGTGTTTTCGTGGACGATGGAACGACAAGTACCATCGATGGACAGGTCCGTGGGCTGTTGTGATTCTTCTGATCGTTTGATTCTTGTCTTCCGCGTTCTTTTCCTCGGTTGTCTGGTAATAATTCTGGACCCCTAAACCAGAGTATATTAAGTCACACTTATACTAAACTTTAGAGGAGAGCGAATTAAAAGCGTAAAAATTTTGTAGGTTTAGAACCATTCGGTGAGAATTCGACTCTCGAAAGTCTCGATATGTAGAAATGGTGAACATTGGTCCCCTATGTGATGGACGTTATATTGTTTGGTTCCGAACGAAATATGGACTTAATATCATCTTTCCACTATTGTATTAAATACTAAACGAGTTAGAACGAAATAATGTTGACCGTCGGAAGCAGTGGACTTAATACAATCTAGCTCCAAGGTCCAGAATTAAATTTCGATGCACGTTTCAGCGTTTAGACATCAGAGGCCGCGTGAAGATACTCCATGGCCAAAATAGGAAAACGGAGGAACCACCCCTGGCGCTGTTCGCCCTCTGCACACCATTCGGACCGCCTTCTCTCCTCGAAGTCCCTCAAAAGGACGTGATGTTTAAAAGTAAACACAAACTGGATCTAGCGCTGGTGTCCATGGATCAACGGGGGAAAATGTTGCTGGGATACTCGGACGCTGAACTGGCGAACCTCGGTGGCTACGATCTAGTCCATTACGACGATTTGGCTTACGTCGCGAGCGCACACCAAGAACGTGAGAACATTTCCGATGTTCCATTAGATCTATCGATAAAATAAAAACTATGTGTGAATTTTTGGATTTTGGTTCTTTTACAGTACTGAAGACTGGAGCTTCAGGCATGATAGCGTACAGATTCCAGAAGAAGGACGGCGGATGGCAGTGGTTGCAGACCAGTTCCAGATTGGTTTACAAGAATTCGAAGCCTGACTTCGTCATCAGCACGCACAGACCGCTTATGTCAGTATACAGTTTGAGTTCTTAATGGGGTGTTCTACTGTGACATGCCATTTTTCTCAACTTTCTTCAGGATTTTTTTTGAGGACTTATTGAAAGGTTCTTAATCTGAATCTTTATCTTGTATATTTATTATATGTTGAAATATACATGAAATTTTTTTTTTATTGAAACTATGAAATAAAGATGGCACTGCAGCCCATAGAAGTAGACCACCTCTGGTCGTTTTATTCATCTGAAATAAAAAAAACTACAGTAGAATATCCCCTTAATTCTCAGATTAGTGTCTCATGCATTAATCCACCGATTCGTCTCGTACAGGGAAGAGGAAGGCAGGGATCTTCTAGGGAAACGGACGATGGATTTCAAAGTGAGCTACTTGGACGCTGGACTGACCAACAGCTACTTCTCCGACAGCGACAGCCTGACTGGATCGGTGATGACACCAACGCTTCCAACGCAGCCAACGTCTCAGCGTGTGAACAGGCGGTACAAGACCCAGTTGAGGGACTTTCTGTCCACTTGTCGGAACAAACGTACCAAACTTTCCGCACAATCGTCCGTTTCGCCGCCAGTCACGCCCACGGTCGCGTCCGTGGACTATTTAGCGGCTGATACCAGCGCTGCAGCCGCGGTCGCAGCGGCGTACAGCAACCTGAACACGATGTACCCTACTCCGTACGCGCCTACGGCAGTCGCTGCCAGTACTGATCCTTCGTTGACCACGTACATCGGTCACACGGGCAATTATCATCAAACATTATATCCGGCGACCGCGTTGGACAATAGGTAGCTCTTCAGTTGCTTAACCATTTCATAACACGATCAGGAAACCTGTGACATCAATATCAACGAATTTGTTCATTCCCCATCCAGGTATCTAACAGCAGCCACGGAGAATCTGTTCCAGTACAGGCCTCTCGGTTCCTACTACCCAGAGTACCACACGAGCACCGCGTACAACGGCTTCATCGACGTCTCTTTACCCACCTACGAGACCCACCAACTAACAAGTAAAGCAGAAGAGAAACTCTACTGCCAGCAATTGGGGGAATCCCCTAAGTACAGCTACGTCGAGACAAGACACCCGAGCAGCGTCAGTGGTTCCCCTTATGCGGCCAGTCCGGTCGCAAGCGCGTCCACGATGCACACAGCGACCACCGACATCAATATCGTTCGAGCTGGTAGCAGACACTCCCTGGAAGGTGGAGCGTCGTCCAGCAATTCCGCTGGAAGCTCCCCCGTGACTGGACCAACGAACGGTGTGCTCACCCCGAAGATCGAGGACGTTAAACCAGAAGTGTACGGGAACGAGGCCCCAAGACAGACTGTCCTGATGTGGGGCGCACCACCGCCTCGTACTCCACCGAGGAATAACGGTAGCTACAGCCCGCCGACGCCACATTCCACCCATTCGTCCACCCATTCGACCAACACAGCAGCGGCTGGTGATCCCCTAAAGTCCCTGGCGGAGATGAACTCGATGAACGGGGAGTGCAAATGGAGGCAAACGTCACCCAGCGAGCAACAAACCACCGCGCCGAGTTCACCGCGAACTAAGACGCAAACGCAGCACCAGCATCATCAACAGCAACAACAACAGCAACAGCATCAGCAGTATCCAGTGACCACGTCACAATATCAGGCAGCAGCGGCAGCAGCGGCTGCGGCCGCAGCTGCAGCGGCCAGCACTATCGGATACACGCACTCGCATCCAGGCCATGGCCACGGGGAAGCGGGCTCCGAGGTATGGCAAGGAGTGCAACACCATCACCACTACCAGTACTATCCCTACCACCATCACCACCCCGCACCACCAAGGCACGCGCCCCAGTGAGTGTCACTGCTGCCTCACAAGTTTTTTGAAAGCATTATAGAGTACCGTCGGCATATATGTGTATACATATATAGTATAGATAGTGGAACAGTGTGTTCCTTCGTGAATGGATTCATACAACATTGCTACCACGAACATGTGAATCAGTGCAGGGATCGAGTAAACTGTATCGACCGTGTAGATGATTTTTCTCTCGGGCATGCATGGGTACGATTAATGCACAAATTATTATTTTTCGATCGAGTAGCGCTGTCGTTCGATCGTATACAGGGTGTTCGAACTAAAAATTGAGTACGAGAGGTTAGGCGGTTGAGAGTACTCGTCTAGCGGAGGGAAAAATGCCTGGTCAACATAGATATACTAAAATCAATCTTCCCGATGTGAAATCGTAGTTTTGGATTTAGAAATACTTCATAAATAGCCATATATGGCTAATACAAATATCATTGGCTTTAGAATTCCAAAACTATATCACTGTGCTAAATCTCATTAAAAAGGCAGCATTACACCTGAGGTACCTCTCTTTATCAATGCCGAGGAGCCTTCGAACAGTCATCGAGGATTTAGTGTTCATTACTTCAAGGTTATAAGATAACAGGCAATACAAGAAAATTTGAAAATGTAATCGATCCCTAATCCACGGATGTGAGTTTTATATTGAAAAATATTCTCCTATACTTTTCCTCGAGAGGATTGATTTTAGGCTCTACGTTGTATATTTTTTACTCCACTAGAGGTGACTACTATAAACACCTAAAGTCCTGGGCCCATTTCTTTCGAATAGACCCTGTATATACATCTCTGTGTGTTGCATGTCCACGTTTTTATTCTCGAGGATATTCGCCGGTACAATTTTAGAATTCGCGGTCTCGTGTCGATTGCGCGTAATCTGTTCGTATATTTTAAGTTGTATCACTGCACACCCGGAGGGATACGTTCGACGATCCTCTCGATATCGATGGAATATTGAACGAGGAGGGATATTTCGTGCACCGAGTATACTGTCGACATGAAGTAATTAAGTACCGCAATGACAGGGCTGAACGAGGCGGTCGAAAGGGGTTGCGAATAACTGTTGGACATACTTTCGGTTGCAGCACACCCCCGTCAACTGTGGGAACGGGGACGGGAGTCGGCATGGGCATCGTCCCGGACAGCAACACCAACAACAACAACAACCACAACGTCTTGTACCATCCTGCGCACCACCACCCCCAGCACCAACACGGGGTGGGATCATCACCGGGGGGAATGGGCCCAACTGTCCCTCAGATACCAAACCGGACGCCGGGAGTCCTTTGCTGTCCATCTCTGAGGTGACTAACACCCTGCTCAACCAATAGTCTTTTCGTCACCTCCGCATCGCTACGTTTCAGTGATCAAGGTAACGTTTACTTGGTGTAATATAATAAATTAATTATATACTATTTTTGGACTTCTGTTAATACCAAACTAACGATAAAACGTAGATTTATTCGAATAACAGCAATTCGTTGTTTGAAACATATACGTTAAAAAATACGAGAGTAAGTAATCAGTTTACTCATTTTCGTAAGTTTTACGAACCAGTTATTTTGACCGCTCCGATAGCTCCAGTGTTAAAAACCTAGAATTATCCGAGTTGTTTTTGCCGTAAGACACTGAAACATGTTCTTGTATTTTTTCAGGTATCTCGGAGAAGGTAGTCTCGCCGAGCCGGATCACCGAACGCGATACTGTACCATACAGATAATATTGGTTAAACCGTTAAGAGTATTCTCTCTTGTAATGCTGTAATATACTCATTACAGTTAATGTAATCCGACGTTGCTACGACGTTACGTGTATGTATGCCTGATTATGTTAATTCGTCCGTATTTGTTAAGTTCGCACACGAAAGTTCTCCGGGGGACGTGCGGTATTGGAGTTCCCCTGATCGCGGAACACACAGGTGAAAGGTGATCATTACGGGAATCCTACGATCCTAAATTCCACGAATCGACCGATCGAGTATAAAAGTAAGAAGAAATAAATGAAGAAGATTAAGATTCAAGAGGCCGTGGTGAGTATATCGCGTGAACGTAAATGTTTCACGGTTCGATTTACTGTAAATCAACACATATTCCGTTCGAAATTCAAATAATATCCCCTGATTCTACCGAGGAGCACAAAAATTAATCGCCTCGAGAGAAAACGGGATCCGGGGCCTCGTCGTGATCGTCGTTATAAAAGTTGAATCGGGCTGGTACAATTTCTGAAAATAATTCCCGAGTCTTCGAGTGAAACGCGACACACACAGTACCGCTCAGAATTATTCGAACGATATAATATTTGGAGTTGATGACAATGGACTCAGTTATAGATTTTTATGACCCTTAGTTGACGGGATGTATTTAGGGAACAGGCCACATCGTTTAAATGCACAATAAAACAAGAATTCTAATGTGGTACTAATAGGGTAAGCGACCCAATTACGGACAGATGAGCTTGTTTTTGTTAAGAAGTAATAAGAAATTATTAATAATTGTTTTTTTTTCGAGTTCTCTAGTAAGTTTCATTTTTATGGAATCTCCGAAAAGAAATTTTTTATGTGATTTCAATTTAAAAACGTGTTCTGCAGTGTGTGTTCTTCGTGGTGAAAGCTATTCGATGTGTGATATTGCAAATATACTAAAGACGTGTGGAATATCATCGAGAAAAACAAAACGACAGGTAGTGTAATGGATCGAAAATTCTTTGTGTTTTACCGAATTAATCTGGGCGTTTGAATAACTTTTGAGCGGTACTGTAAGTATCCAGAATTTAGGTTTAATTAGGTTGAATTTAGGTTTCATCATCGTATGTATTGTGCGATCGTGATGTACGTACTATATCGTTGCCTTCTTCTTTCTTCCTTGATTCATCGCGATGTGAAATTATTCCGTGGATAGAATTCGCAGGAATCTGAAATTACTATGGAAAAACGAAAATTCGAGTTCAGACTCGAAGAGGTTAATCGTGTCGTCGCGGTTCTTGCGGTGTAAATGGTTTCTTCGAAGGAGGGTACACACACATATGGATTCTGTGATACGCGATAGTTAATCGAGGAGTGATTGCATTATAAACAATTAACAATTAGTATTTTATTTCGTTAAACGACGTAATTACATTTTATTATATTACTCCATCGAACAGGGGCCAACGACGAACAATGGGAAACTCTCGATCCGGCCGAACCCCCCTCAGTCTTGCCAACGTGTTTCTGTTAATAAGTTTGTAATTTTTGTACTTAATTAATTTATACGCTATTTATGTACATGTGTAATTGACGTTTAGCGAAGCTAGACGAGCCTTCCATAATTTTAATAGACGTACTATCGTTTCGTGAACGTGCTAACATCCGCGCTCGGGGGGGAAACGGAGGACAAAAAACAGAAAGGAATGGTAAGGGAAAAAAAAAGGAACTATCGATGAAAAAACAGATCGATCGATTCCTGTGTCGGGCTAGATCGTGTTACATGGGGATGGATTTGAGTGATTTCAATGCTTCAAATCTTCACAGGGGGGTTGGGGAAGGGGCAAGAAAGGGGAACGTGCTTTTATTTTGCGTCGAAGTATACATATCAGAATCGAAAATAGGGAAGGTACGTGGAGTCGTCCCCCATTCTACCGCAATCTTGATATAGATATATGAAGGAAAAAAAAAGATTATATATATATTGTATTATTTGCTAGTAGGAACGTTTAAATCTTACGGATAGCATGGTAATGATTTCTAAGGCTACCCAGAGACATCTCTTTCCTTCGGATCCACGCGTCTTTTTGATCTTTCAAACTACGGTTATTCTGTACTTTTACCTACTTCATGTCGTTGTAGTGTTATACAATATACGAAACTATTTTGCTATGATTATTTGTAAACATCCAGTCCGCTAGATTGGCTTTGCGATAGACAAGGTCGAGACTTATTGGTTGACGTGGTCGTGTCTGAGGCTCAGAGTTGATAGACTTTTCTTTCGATATTGAAACCAATCTGCATTTAATATTGAAAAATTGATCCCAATAGTGACGGAAAATTATTATTTCGTGTTCTGCAGGGCTTCGATCTATGTCAATCGTTTTACAATCATCATTAGGTAGAGGTGGTAGGAGAAAATGGTCACTAATAAGTCTTGACAATCCACATTGTAAATTCACATCTTTGTAACAGCTTGAAACTATGTTTCTTTGCAATATCGTATGAAGATCTACTATTATAAGTAATTGAGTCTAGTCCATACATAAAGCGAATTAATGATATTCACTATGCTTAAATTGTAACAATGTTCTCACTAGCAACCCACCCCTGGTGACAATCTTGCTTGATAAATTAATTAACCTTCAACTGTACACATTTATCTACATATATACATATACGTCTCTGTGTGAGTAATTGCATCCCTCGAGTCGTTTATTGACTTTTAAATCACACTGACCTCTGTGTAAAAATCCCTTTTCGAATTACAAATCGGAATAATATTATTATACAATAAAATTCTATCGAAGTGGTGTTTCATTGTGTTATTGAAGGAATAAGTTTAGATATTCAATAGAATTGACAGAATGAGGTCTGATCATGTGGTTTCAGGGTTGATAACTGGCCTAGCCCCTATCATTTCGATCACAGTGGTGAGAATATTTTGACAGTTTAAGCATACATGTATATTTACTGTATATTTAAAGTTAAGGTATCTTCTAACGAGTATAGATAAGATTAGTCTATATAATAGACTCCCAATAGCTATCCACATAGATCAAAATACGTACCTTATTTTATAGTGACTAGTATCTGCAGATGGTATGCAATTCAGGCTGGATCATTGAAATAAAAATTATATCATCAAGTGTTTACTACTTTACAATGACGACTATTGAACATTAATTCCGGAGAAACAGTATAGAAATGCCTACTTTGGATGCAAAAGATTGTCAGATTTTGGGCTAATCTTCGTTGTTTAACGAATATCGTAATAATTGGGAAGATACTGCACATATCAATCATAGGCGAGAATTGAAATGAACGTAAGATAAATATCTATTTGAACAATATTTTCTTTACTTGATAAGTTTGGAAAAATGTTGTGATACAAATTGGTTTTAACATTCTTAATCCTTTCACTGACAAATATCGATTAATACGCAATTAAAATAGAACCGCTATTAAACCACAATTTTCTCTTGCAGTTAGTTATTTGATTTTTATTGTTGTTTATTGTTAACGATTTAGGATACATATATTAAAAAAAAGAAAACAACACATATAGGACTTCAATAATACGATTTATTAAAGGTTCATTATGTTTCTTACAAGTATTTATTAGGCATTCCAAAATATTTCTAAGTATTTGTATAGAGAAAACCAGGTAGACGTAGAACTTTTATTTATTTTAATTTATTAACTATTACAAGTTTAGTTTAATACAAGACTAGTCAGGTTTTATTTCCGTGTAACTTATATTTATTAAAAAGTAAACAAAACTTAACCAGGAATCAAGGCAGCTTTGGTCAGTGAAAGAAGATTAAGAGTAAAAGTAAGAAAAAAAATATATATGTATATATAATTCGAAAAAGGTGTCCAACAAGAAGAAAGAATGTTTATACAAAGAAAATATCCCGCTACAAAATTAGTATTACAAATAAATATCGTTAAAGTGACATATCTACCGCTTTACCCAACAAACGTTGCTCAAGCAGGAAAGGGGGAGAAATTTACAAATATTTTGCAGATACCTGTACACCATTGTTCCATGAATTTAACTAAACTATCGCGTCCATATTCGTCAAAACCAAACAAGAATCTCGTATTCCGACGCGTTGCATATTTCGTTCTGTAGACGTTCTTTTATATATATATATATAATATCCAAATGTATCAAAGTGACCCGTCAAACGATATCATGCCAAACCAAACTGACTCTCGATTACTCCATCCATTTATCTTCGATACATTCTATAGAATCTAATTAACTATTAAAACACTACTACTAAAAAGCTAAGCTCTACGAAATGAAATTTTAAAACTGTATCAAATGTTTATATGAAATAAATTATGATAATGCAATAGAACGGACTGCACTCAGTCGTCTAATCTCGCTGTAAGGGAAACAAATACAAAAAAAAACAAACAAAAATAAAAAAAATAATAGGAGAAGATAATGGATAACAACAACCCGGAGAAACTTGGGAATCATCATCCTCGAGACAAATTGAAGGGCTCTTACCTTCGCGATATCGTTCATGCAAGGTGGAGAGATGTTTCACTCTTATCATGTTCGGTTATGTTTTTCGTTTTTTGTTCTTTTTTATTTATTTCAATTAAAAATGACTCATTACACTTATCATAGCAATGCGTATGTAAGGCCCGCGCTTACAATACATTGAAATCATCGGTTTGAAGTGTTTCGAACGGATGTTAATACATGTAAGTAAAACCAACAGATGAATTTCTTCGTGTATGTGTGTGTGTGTTCTGTGTTTATGCAAAGGATGATCGGGTCAAACGTTCTTGGTTTAATTAAAAATTAAACACGACGGAAATTGGTATTTCATAAAGAATGGACGTTAAGAATTTTCGCGGTTCTAATGGAATAACGGAAAGGCAAACAAGAAATCAAACTATTCCGGGGGAGGGTGGAGGGCATACATCGATATAAAACTCATTTTGTACCTCGTCAGTTTCGTTTACTGGTAATCGGCACTTTTACAATGAAGCGTACACGAGACATTCAATGAGCCAACGAACGTCGGTGTACGCTCGTTCGCTTGGACCGTCAAATCGAAATCACAAATGCGCGAAATGCAAGTTAAGTAATCGGTTTGTACAAAACGGATACATATCATTGCAAAATAATACGCTGCCGGAAATCCCAATCGGAATGGTAAACGAAAGAGGCTCGGTATCGCGGTACGTGTTTTCTGATCGTTTTGAAACCGACCGAAGAATGGGTACCAACCGGAAAAAACAGAGGGAAGAAAATTGTACGAAGGTTCACACGAAACAGCACTATATAGGGGTAAAAATCTGTAGAGTTATTCTCTCGATATAATTACAAAACTTGTCCGAAGGCTATTACAGATTAGTAGATTCCAGTAGATTGGAAAAGGGACGAGCTAATCGATCAGACATGGTCTAACCACGCGTGCCACGCGAGCGAAGAAAAACATTTCAAATAGATAATCACAATTTCCCTGAAAACCTTCAGTTTTCAGTGTTTCTCTGCTGCTGCTGTGTTTGTGTGTGTGTATGCATACTTCTATCTATGTAGAACAAAATGTATCTCTCTCTCTTTCTCTCTCTCTCTCTCTCTCCCTCTCTCTCACACATATCTTTTCTCGTTTTATTCTGCACGAATATTTTCGAAAAATTATAATATGAATATGTATATACAACCTTGGCTAGAAGTTCAGGGGGGGTTAGGGTCAGGTTCAATTCCTGTACCGATGCGACGATGATTTCTTACCGTCCCGATGATTCGACTGCCGTGATCTCGATCGTGATTTTCTATGATCCCTCGATCGCGATCGAGATCTCCTCTTGCTCCTGGAAACGTAAGACTCGGAACGTTTTCGTTCTTTCGATCGTGTACGTGATCGGTCTCTGGCCCTCGATCGTGATCTACTACGTCGTTTCTCCCTCGTCCGTGATTTGCTCCGTCTGACCGAGTACGAACGACTGCGTCTTCTGCTGCGTGATATAGAACGGGACTTCCTCTTCGGTCTGGAACGCGACCTTGATCGTTTCCGGGCGATCGAGACCGATCTGGATCTACGACAGCTTCTCGAGCGGGATCGTCGGCGTTTACGGTTTCGCGATCGCGATCTGTGCTTCTTGCCGGACCTATAATTGCTCGAAGACCTTGAACGATACTCTTTACGTGACGACTTTATCGATCTGGACCTGGACTTCCGTTTCCGGCCACGCTCAGACGACCGGGACCGGGACGTTTTTCTGCCTCTCGAACGGCTTCGGCTCTTCGACCGTCTCTTACGGTAGTCACGCTCCCGTGGCTTGCTTGTTCGTTTCTTCTTCAACGAGTTACGGCTCGAGTCCGAGCTCGACGATTCGGAGCTGCTCGACTCGGTGTCGGCTGACCCCGACGGAGTATCGGCCTTCGCCGTATCTGCCGGCGCAACTTGTTGCTGCGGACTTTGCCCGGCGCTCGATAAAGTTTCGGACGCTTCTCTTTGATTATTTATCGTTTCTTTTTCATCAACTAAAGTAGTGATGTGATGGTGTTACGCTTAATGTTGCATTTTTATACAGCCTTAGGTTCTATTATATTTCGAAACATACCTGTCTCCTTGCAGCTTGTATTACCAGTATGATTATCCTGTTGCTTATTATAATGATCCTCGTAACGTTGTTCATCCCTCTCATCCTCCTCCGCCAGACGCGCCTCGATTTCTTCCTCCGTCTTTTTGAACGCTTGTTGCCGCCGTCTCAACGTTTCCTGCAACAATTCCGTCGGGTTCGATGATACATTCTTTTCTTTCACCAGATATGAAACCATTAGGTTTGGCGATAATTATCAATGTAGACGGGGTATAACAATTATTAGTTGACGTACTATCAGTTCCTCGTCGCTGTCGTTGTTCTGAGACTGGATATGCTCGCTCTGCTCCTCCTCGGACTCGCTGTTGCTGTCGCCATAGATGCCCAGACCTACACGAAACCGTGTGATTATTATCGTGGTACACAGCAGAATTGTTTCGTTTCTGGTTCGAAGTAAAAGACATACGCTCGACCACTAAATATGCTGCTGCTATGATCGAAGAATGTCCTGTAAGACATCTTCGTTTTCACGGATAACTTATAAGCGAGCATGGCTACAGACAGCGGTAAATGCACGGATGCATTTTATACAAATGACTGGCATTGTACACGACCGGTTCCTAGGATCACCGTGCGTTGAACATTGTAAAAGCGTAGGGACTTACCAAGCTTACGAGTGATCTGAGCAAGAGGGGCCGTGTTGTTGAGGGATGCGACGGGGGTCTCTCCTGCAGGGACTTACAATACACACGCATTTAGTACCCAATGGCTAAGAGCTGTGATCAGCGTACCCCCCAAAATTAAATGGTACTGATCATCATCACATCATCATCATCATCATCATCATCATCATCATCATCATCATCATCAGCGATACACGCAAGGGAGTCGAGATTCCTGCATCATTTCCTCATACACCTTACGATATTAACGAATCCATTTTGAACTACAAAACTGAAACTGCTTTAGACTGACGTTAGTAGACAGACATTTTAACAATCAGCACGACCGTAATGTGGCACGATATAATTAACAATATATAAGAATATTGTAATTTTTTTTGTGGTTTAGAACAAAGCGAAAAATACTTTTAAACGATAATTTGGGAAAATGTCTGAAAAGAAAAATCATTTTTCGAATTTAGGGTTCGGATCATGCGATCTATCTGTTGTCTCGAGTGTTTCATTTGATAGGAGTGTTTTATTGAATCAATCAATAGATGTAATCGCGCGTGCTCAATGAAATAAGAATACTTTCAATGAATATGTATTTGACACGTATTTGCCCTTTGCAGACATCTTGAAATGAGAACGTTTTATCGTGCTAGTTACATCGAGTTCTAACACACAATTCTTCACCATTGTTTCTTTTCGTCACGAACAACAAATTTCTTTGCCAAATCGACACAGATTTCAATTGACTGACGATCGAAAGAAGTCTCGTTCAAAAACGTTAATAGTTCGTCTCTACTAAAGAAAAAGAAAACGACAGCACGCGTCAAACTCGCGAGAAAATCCGATGAAAATTTAATGCAAGAAAAGATAAGTATCACTTATAGTATATATATATATAAATATATATACATATATATGTATATAGAAATCCTGGAAAATAAAGTAGGATATCCTGAAATCATCGAATAAGTAACTCTATGAATTGAATAATCTCTGTTTAATGTTTAAAAGCTTATATATTACAGAAATGGGCAAATAAAATTCACCGCAACACTGCACGAGACTCGTGTGTATCAGATTTTCTGTGCACTGATCAGCGAAAGTATGAAATATCAATTTGTTAGTTGTATCGTGTGTATCTGGGGTACCTTTGGCACGTGCGCGGCTCCAAACCTCTCTGCATATAGCACCGATTTCTTCGTTCGTTACCTCCAGGAGAATTTCCGTTAGAGATCTCCGAACCTTCAACATCTGCTGACCAAAATCTATGTTACATGAACCTCACGCGTCGAAGTACAGTAAGGACCCGTTAAATGCTCGCGACGAGTCTATCTTCGGCGCTATCAACATGAAAATCTCGCTAGGGATTCGTTAAATCGGTATTGTTCAACATATACATTTGAAGATTAACTACATAAAATGGTCAAAAAGTAGACCATTTTCTCTTTTACCACGTTAAATGATCATGCAGGTCCTGAAGTGAGTGTTTAACGAGTCCCTACATTTAACTGTATGTTCTGGGCTGGCACTCACCGCATCTTGTAGAATTTCCTCTCTCGATCGCTTAGGAGTAGCCAGAGAAGTGTTAGAAGGCATAGTCGGACTCCTGTCGGTGTGGTGTGTATGAGCATCCGGCGAATCCGCGTCCCGAAATCGCGATTTCCGTGGTCGAAGGAGAATGTCTGGGGTACGCTCGAAACTCTTCTCAGCCACTTGCTGCTGACCTCGTGATCCCTCATCGGTCTCTTGCTCTGTTTCCTTCTCGGAATCAGAATCCTGCGTTCCAACAGATCAACTGTGTAAGTACTAATAGCTCGCGCCTAGCCGTGCAACGAGACACCTACAAATTTGCTCTTAGACGGATTCAGTACCGCCCGAGCCTCGTCCTCAGCCTGCTTTCGGGCCTCCAGTTCTTGTTTCCTCAGGATTTCTTGCCTCTCCCTCTCTACAGCTTTCTGCTTTTCTTTTTCCATTTTCTCTAGACCCTCCCTAATCCATGCTGGTAATTGTCTACGTTTCGCCGCATCTGAAGTAAGAACATTTTTGCTTTATGAAAGCGTTGCCTCGTCGCATTTGATCAGATTGCGAAAAAACATTGGGTAGTCGTTGATATACTTGCCAATAGTTGTAGTAGTGTCCTCCTCTGGTGTCTTTTCTCTGTCTTCCCGACATCGTACATTATCCATAGGCCTCATATGCGATGTTCTGTTCGTGTGTCTAACTCCTTTCATGAAAGGAGGCGGTTGAGGTGGTATTGTAGCGGGTGGATCCCCTGACCAGTAGCTAGAGACCTATATGTAAGACATTTATTATCCATAAATTTTAAGTGTCGTGCACACTTCGTTTCAGAATAAGTTTCTTCCTTATTATAATACTTAGTAAGTTGTTGAAAATAAAATCAGGACAAGTTCGAAATATAATTAAAGGTTGTGTAAAATTTCTAATTGTTTTTTTTTCTCTATTTGATCTATGAAAACTAGGAAGGGAAAGGATTTTGGAATTATATTAGAAATACAATTTTAACCTGACTATAAGGTTGTGTTGGAGGTACTGAATTATAAGAATACAACGACGGTGCAGCTGGAGGTGGCACGCTAAATTCAGATGTTGTTGATATGGTTGGAGCAGGTGGAATAACCGGTACAGATGGAATTCCCATAGGTTTCCCATCAGAACCTATAGAAACACCAGGAGGAGGTACACCGGTCCACTCCCAAGTACCTGAACCAGAACCTGAGCTGTTCCAATGGCCCCATTGATTCCATTGGTTCCAAGCTTCAGCTGGTAGTAAAGAATATACATTGAAAAACAGTTCCATAAATATAGCTTAAAATATTTATCTCTCTGAAACTAAGGTTAGAAACAAAACAAAACATTGTACATAAAACTATAGGGTGTCTGCTAATTTTTCACATACAGTATACTCTGAATATAAAATCAATATAATTCTACAAGTATATAATCTCTGTTACTTAAAAAAATAAATATAATATAAAGAAACTGAATAGTTTTGTAACAGTTTATTGAATTCAACAGTTCAATTCTTTTCAATATACATTAATTTTCATCATGCATAGGTATCTATATTCTACATGTTACCTGTGAATATAAAATTCAAAAATACCTGCTACATGAAAAATAATTTTACATTATTACAATATTTCTAAGTTACCTGATCCACTGATAGTAGGTGCTGGTGGTGCTGGCGGTATATCATCATCTTTTGTGTCCATATCCATTGGTGCCTCTCCGCTACCATCATTTCCAGAACATATAGGATTAATATTAGGTGGAGGTGGTGCCGGTGGCACTACAGTCTCTTTCATTTTGATCCATTGCTGAGCTAATGCTGCCCAGTCAACTAAATAGTGAATAGATCAGTTAGAATTCATAGTTTTATTGGAAGAAAATGAACAATATGCGCATCGCATACTGAAATACTTCTTACTGCACATACCTTGGTCATTACTCATATTCTGATAAGCAGAAGGGTTTAGGGCCCACTGGGTAGGGTAGTCCTTTCCCTCAAACATATCCCCACTCATTTTCATCTATTAATGCCCTGGTGAGACAAACCAATTAAGAATTGAGGCTCTTTAACCTTGTAAGCCAATAATACGAGCATTGGTTTGCGATTGTAGCATAAACGTCTGTTGGGGAGATCTTATCGACTACATGATGAAAAAACACTTGGATTTTGTTTCTTTTTACCACTTTCACTACACCGATCGATGTTTTATTACGGTTCGGGGCGCCCTATCGCGATATATGCTACTATATGTGATGTACACGACGGATCACAGACACAATCCACGAAAGTTTCGTCGCGTTCAGAACAGCGTGGATCCAACGTAATCGATTCCCGTTTCGCCGACGCAATTTTACATTTTCCACGTATTTTTTGCCCGCAGAATGTCCAAAAGAACTGCCAAACTACTTTACCGGAAAATATTGCATCTCCAATAATGTTGGCCGCGAGGTGTCACATCTTGTGTGCAGGCGGATTTTCATTAACGCCACCGATCGCAGCGCCATCAGTCGATGCGTTTGTACAAGGTGGACGAAAGGACGCGTAAACCAAAAGAAGAAATATTCTCCTCGATAAAATTGATAGAAAACAGGGATAAGTTAATAGAAATGGAAAACTTCTTTCGCTTGAGCTGTTGTAATGTTTCGGACACAATATTTACGCAATACGTAGCCTATAGTCGACCAATTTCCAGCATTATGGGCATTGTCAAATAGCCTCCTCCAGAACGAATATGAAACGGACAATCGTTGGAGGAAAGAATAAACGTTTTCGGTATTTTATAATCATTTCTAACGTTTTATTATACTTTACCTTACATTCTTTTTAATACAATACTTTATTACGACACTTTACTGCAACACCAAAAGTGTCATCATTCTCTTTGTGTATTGTGACAAACTACGTCGTCATTATTACTCTGTTCGTTCTATTAGTTCAAATTCGTATCGATAACGGTTTCTTATCAACGAACTCCTATTCTTGCATTGTGGTATATCCGAAATGAACAAGTGCTTAGTTCATGCTAGTTAAATCAACTTTTAAGAGAATTATGTTTATTTTCATTTTCTAAGTTTTCATCATTCCAACGAATTTCAAAGTAAATTGCGAATATCCTCTTATTTCTCCTTCGTGAAATTAATTCTTCTTTCCTTTTTAGACGGATACACGATACGTACGTTATTTATTTTACCCTTTTTTTCCAGTTTCTCCTCTAGATATACCGACCCTTTAATTACTCGGGCCGAATGTAACGCATTAAAATGGCGATAGTCTAATTCGAGGTTGAATTGCGTTACCGGGGGCGGCGAGGGTGAATCACGAGGGTTCAGCTGGAGGGGATGAAAGTACCACTCGGTGTCAGGTATAGAGCCATGCGGTCGGTTACAGTCTTCTCAAAAACACTGCTGGTTCACAGGCTTTCGGGGCCATTTGGCCGACAAAGTTCCCCAGAGACTCATCGATCAAAGAACTTTAACACTTTTTTGTATTTGATCCAATATCCTCTTTATTAAGGTTCTTCTACAGTATAAAGACGTTTAGTTCTAATATCGTATAATACAAAATCGTTCAAATTAGTGCCTCTTTTCTGGACGTACAGTGAACCACGTCCTCTAAGGAACTTTTGTGGTGTTGCTACCCGAAGATCGTAGATACGTGGCTCGCGATTCTCTGTTTGGACAATGATGAAAGCTGAGTTCGACGAAACCTAAGATCCAGTTACCCTTGCTGTTTCATCGTGGTAAGCATACGGTTTTATTTCATTGTCTTTTTAATTATAAAATATTTGGTTCACAAAATCTCAACACCTTGCGAAGCAATATCCCCCCCACATCTTGCCCTACAACCACATTGAATATCGTGTTGTGGGATTTAATTCGGTCCCGTAAAATGCGTTGGAATTCTAAAGCAGGTTGTTGACTTAATAAATGACCCCACCGAATTGCGCCCGATCCGGCATTCACGGAACCATTCACAATGCCGTCAATTTGTTCACTTTCCCTCGGTTAATGAGCTCCCCATTGCGGGGTCGGCGGAGCATTTAAAATTGGAAACAGGGCACGTCTACCTTTCTCTGCTCGCGATTTAATACGATCACACCTAGATCTGTAGGTAATAGAAGCGGCGCACACGGTGTGAGTATTAAAATACCAAGAAAGGCTTGAAGGTGCCTCGATTATCTGCAATGGAGAGCATAAGAAGAACTGGTGCACGGTTTTGCGATACACGAAGATAAGGAGATCAACCAATACCAAAACTCGTAGAACTCATGACAGATTTACACGGTAATATCTATTATAAAAACTGGATTTCTCGAAGGACATAGATGCTCCAACGATTCCCGCCTTCACGAAAATCCACCACGCTCATAGTAGGAAACGGAATAAATTTAGGTTAAACGTTTATCGATTCGACGAGGACGGTTCTCGGATGGAACGGCGATTCATGCGCTTGGACTCTTTCGCGGACACACCTGAGCGCCGCGGAGAGTCCTTAACTGGCGAAGGATGTCAAGGAAACGACGAAACTCGCCTATAAGATGGGCACAGCTCTACGATCCGTCGCGACCGATTTAGCGGCGATTGCTGGAGTAGTGTCGCTGAGGCCCAGCGAGGTCGAATGCAAATGGCTGGCAATCCTTGGTCCCCGGGGGCCGTACACGCGGTTTCACGAATTCTCCTTCCGTTTGGCGGGAAAGACCGTGCTCCTAGGCGCGAGTTTACCGAGTCGTCTTCCTTACGTACCGTGCACAGAGGAGTAAGTATCGATCCGCTTACTTTCGCGACCTAGAAATAGACAATTCGTATCGACATTTTCGCACGTGTGCTCGGGGGCGATGCGTTCTAAAGCCCGTTGAATAGGGTTCCCCGTACTACGGGGTTGCATCATAAAAACTTTATTGCGTTTCGAGGTAATGTCGCGCTGCCTCGTCCGGTAAATACCCGTGAAACGTTACAAATTAGCTACCGGTGTAAACAAACTTTAATATCGACTGTATATACGAAACGACCATCAAGAGAGACTTACCTAGTGAGACTCTGTTCGCAGTAAGTAGTGACATATTCGGATCTAGGCAATCTTCCAAGGTATGGACGGTGTTTCGGTACTATTTGGTGAAAATTACTGTATTTCTTGCACCATTGTCTGTGTCCATTGATCTATGTACAATTTTCTTCTAACCAACGTCTTCCACGCGATATGACCGGCTATTAATTCGTGTGTCGCGGACGTAAAACAACCATTACAATCGACGTCTCGCTGTATTCGACAGAAGTTATTCCAAGGCTTCGACATATCTTACACGACGAGTTTCTCTCCAGGCGTTAACAAAACGACGACAGTTTATAGCCGTTTCGTTGGTGCATTAGTTCCATAACTTTTTCTCGTCTATTACACAGGGTACTCGCGAACGTCTATTATCGGTTTCTTGACGAACATTACAATACTTTGTAATCAAGAATACAAAAATCGATATAGAAATTTTCTCCTAGTTTCCCAGAGAATCGATTTTAGACATTCCATTGGTAACTGTTAATAATCCGAAGTCATAGATAGTCTCACTTAACTTCTTCTATCTGTTTCATGGAATCATCGCGTTTTAATAAAATCCCTATCACCAACGATTATTAAAACGTGCGTTCTACAAAGATATCGTTGGTGTGTCGACGTTTGTCGTGGCATCAATACATGGGGGACGTGTATGTGTACGAACGTCTTCAGATGATGATTTCAGTCGATGATCCACGCCACGGAAAATCCCACGAAATCGTGGTAACCTTGGCTCAATTGAGCACCACTGGATACAACACATTTTTCCTTCGCCGATCCGACGGTTTCTTTCACGATCGCTCGTTTCGCTCCATCGAACGGGCCGCGATCTGTCTCTTTCCCACTGGTTCCGTTCGCCCCCACTCCCCACGGCGGGCGAGTAAAATGCTTACCTCGTCTCACCTGTCTTAATTTCGCAGCTATGCGTCTGCGATTTTCGCGCTCGCGTTACGCATCGTGGAGACAGACAGAAACCACGCCGGCCAGTAGACGTTAGGCGCCGATAATAAAACGAACGTTATCGCGATCTGTACGACCACGGGATCAGCCAATATATTGGAAATCCGCGCGTCGATCATTCCCAGCGAAATATAATACGCGATCTATAGTGTTTCCCATCGTCGATACGACGGTGAATTCGTGCGCGGCTGTGTTATCGCGGTGAGATAAGCCTCGTGAAAGTGTGCCGTTTGCTCGATAAGTGGGACCAATTCGGATTATTCGGGTTTTTAATTCTTTTGTTTACCACGAACAATCTCGCTGGATAGATATTGTGCATCCGAACGATCTATACGGTCTTCGATGCACGCTTCGATTCGAGAAAAAGGATTGTGTGCAATGGTGGAATGAACAGGAATGGATATAAACACGTGCAATCGTGATAAATCGTTATAGGGGAAATTAGCTATGTGACTTTTAACGGTAATTTAGTGTCATGATCACTTGGATCCCATGGAGGTGGACTTACGTCCCTGAATCGGTGTACCTTGCTATGTTTAGTTTGAGTAACGTCGTTCTGAGCGATCTTTGGGTATCCTATCAATGATAGTAAAGGTTGTCTACAGTCCACATTCCATTGTCTACGCGTACTGCATTATATTTTAATTAATATTTTTTCACGGACGTTGATTCAGTGTTCCAGTACCGTGTGCCATATTGCTCGCCAACCTATCCACCGTAGGCGCAAGCCCCACTTCCTATTAGTTCCGTGACAAGGTTACTCGGCAATAAACCGTGAATCTCGCGACGTGTGACGTTGTATGGAGATTATTTCGGTGGCCGTGTTATCGCGCCCAGGCGAATTGTCGTGGAATATTGTGTCTCGTGTAACGTTTAACAGGACCCTGATGATGATCGCCGGTGTCACGTGGGGCCAGGTGAGACAGGGGAACGCAAAATTCGTGATTTCATTCTTGGACACGGGGGCGAATAATTCCGCGGAAGTTGTACGATATTTTCCAGCCTTATCGGCGATAGTTTTTTAAGATGTTTTCCGGCTCTAATCGGCTGAACTTCGCGCCACCTTGAGCCGAGCCTTATCGGCGCATTCACGAACGTGGCAACGCGCTACGTGGTCCCCCGGTCGGTGCATCGATTTAACTAGCCACGAGCCTTCAGGCCTGCAATCGAGAACACTGGCTACAACGTGTTTTGATAGCTGCGGAGGGCTAACCGAACACGTCCCTTTGATCAGGTTTCAGGTGGAGCAATCGTTTCGTAAAATTACCTTCCAGTTAAAGCTTCTGATGTAAGATTCAGAATTCTTTCCCATTTTAATTTGTAGATACTAGAATTTGAAATGGTCAATTTGCATGAACTTCCACAGTCTAATTATTAGCATCTGTGAAGCGTCTGTAAATTAATTTCCTTTGTAAATTTAAAAAATTTTTATTTGTGTATTGTATGGTAGGATCAGACGTACGTATATACAGTGTTGGGCTTCTTGTTTCTATATCGAAGACTAAGATCGCTTTAAACTTGTAAACTGGTAGGTAGTTTTGCAGTACTATCAAGGTGCAAACACATTATTAGCCGTTAGGTTCCTCGTAAATCGACGATAATGCCACGATACGCTCTCACTTTTACGATAGCGTTAATTGTCGATAACGGAGCGCGACAATAAGTAGTACACGGTGTGTATTCGGTTTAACTGCATTTTCACAGTTGAGAAACGTGTTGAAACATTTAACACGGTGGTAAAAATCGCAAATAAAATATCCTGTACAGGTCCCTATTACCGATTTTCATTTTTGATGATTTAAAACCGGATAGTTGTACTTTGTGTCCCTTAATGAGCGTAGACACGAGAAGAAAAGAAAAAAGACGAAACTAAAAAATCTTAGTCGGGAAGATCGATCGCGAATTTCGTTTGTGCCCTCTGGGAGGAAAAAGGGAAAACTTACGATATTCTGGGCGATAACTTCGATATGGTTAATTGACGTCGCAATGATAAGGAAGAAAATACGATAAGAAATAAAAATACACTGATACAGGCTAAGTGCAATTCTAGATGCAATTTGTGATTAAAGAAGCGTGTTCTTTAAAACATCAGAGCGCGAGTCTGCCGGCCGAGCTCTGATTGGTCGGGGTTTTTCGTTAATATCTCGTTAACAAAGCCTCGGATAACTTCTTTGCTAAGAAAGAAACTTGTTCTAAATCACCTTAAGAGTGACTCATTTCAGACACCTACAACACTTTTCTTACACCTTGTATAGGCTCAAATAGCAAAATTACGGCTCTTTATTACGATTTCGCAATCTCTTCCTAGTTACGTAATTCCGTTTTGGACGTTCGAATAGCATTTTTATTTTTTCAACATTAATTTTCAAACACCAGATACGTACACGTAAACCAGAATTCCAATTTAATAATAGAATTTTTTTCACACAATTCTTTCTACCGTATGGTTTCATTAAATAAAACGAATAAACTGACAGTAAGTAGGACATTTACCCTATACCCTATACAAACGATCGACCATTTTAGCCATTCGATCATACCCAAGAACCCCAAGCCAGGTCAATAGCCGCGTACAATTCAAAACAAACGAAAATTCCAGGTCACAAAATCACCGTCAACCGTATCACAAATACCACTCGTGTATATACATATACCTGTCCTACGAGGGTCACCCCACTACGAACTTCGAGTACACAACAGCCACTAATTGTACGAAAGACATTCACGTCTGGCCATTCGAACAGTTCGCACGAATCGCGACGTAAACCATTTAAATCGGACGATTTTCACGACTACAAAACACTTTTCCTCGACCCATCGTGATGCACACTGGTTCGGCTGTCCCGCGTTGCGGACAATCACGGTGAATTACAGTGAATACATTGGAACCAGAGAGAGTCGTCGTTCGAAGAGGAACGAAAAAAAAAACTCCATTTAATTGTTCGATCGGACGCGTTATCCTATAATGCGCCCGCCGTGGCCTCGCCGTTTATTGACGGTTCCGCAGTGCTTGAACCGGCCAGCCCGTGATTGGCGTTACACGTGAAACGATCGTTTATCTCGCGAGCTGACCTCGCCGAAAATGTGGCCAATACCACGAGCCAGCCAGCGGTGAAGTGGAGTGAAATCTTTCGAGACGACGGGGGATGCGGTGAAACGTTTTCTTTCTTTTTCTTTTCGTTTTTTTTTAATCTCTTTGCCTTCGACGAACCTCGTGCCCCCCTCGAGGTTGTGTGCCCGTTTGGCACGATGACAACGCTGAAGAAGGACGAGAAGAAGGCCTCGAAAAAACCGAAGAAGACGACGACGATGACGATCGGCCAGAAAGCATCCGGTCGTAACGCGAAAACAGTAAAGCCACAGCGGTTGGAGGAGCCAGTAAAGACCGTGTCGAGCATCGAATCAGGTAGAACATATTACGCTGAAACCCCCGAGTTCCTTGAAGTGACGGATGGTGCGCAATGAACTTTGATCCCGAGTGCGTGGTGTCGGAATTGGGATTTGTGGATATGTATCTCGATAGTTTGAAAGAAAATGAACTGGGTGTTTTTAATCCCTTACGGTATGGAATTTTAATTTGATAAATAGATATAACAATACGTGAGTGTGAATTTTTATATGTGTCTGTATTTCTAAAGGAGTGAAATCAGTTGTCATATATCAGTTGTCACCCTCAAAGAAACAGAATCAATAGGGTGTCCAAATTTCTGACTTGAAATCAAAAAGATAATGTATCTGCTAGAGGTCCATGGAAAATCATTTTTTTTTTCAAAAGACCCACGATACTATACGATGGTCGTTAACACGAATAATATAATATTTTTATGTTCTAATAAACTCCAGTTCATTTTCTTCAAAAGTGATCGTTTGTCATCAAAGATACAGAATCAGTAAGGCGTCCAAGATTCTAACTTGAATTCAAAAAGATAATGTATCTGCTAGAGGTCCATGAAAAATCATGTTTTTCAGAAGATCGAAGGTACCATAAGATAGTCGTTAACGTCGAGGAAAATGACTCGGACGACCTGACGGCGGTCTCGAGAAAATCGAGCGGGAAGTTCGAACGGAAAGCCTCGTTCCGTCAGAAAATCGGGTCGCTGATAAGGGGCAGTGCCGAGTTACCGGCGGCGATAAACCGCGGGCTGCAGCCGATCAGGCGAAGCCTGAGCTTCAGCAAGGATTTGAACCGTCTTCACGAGCCCTCGAAGCCCATCAGGACCACCAGCGTGCAATGGTATAACAGTTTAGTGTCTCTGGCGGAGGATGAATGTCTCGACGAGCTGGACACAACCCCGAAACGGAACATCGAGGACCATCATCCACCGAAGGCACAAGTCACCAGGACGCAGAGTCTCATCGACACGAATTTCGTAAGACCTACATTGTCATAAATGTCCGTTAATTTTGCAACCATTGATTATACCTCAGATAGCATATGACGCCCAATGACGCCTTGAAGACAGGTTAAAGGCGGTTTAGACCTAAAATAACAGTAAAATGGGCTTCTTCATGGCGTCATGTGTTACCTGGGACAGGGTGTTCCACCTAATGTGATTGCAGAAAATTTACTTTAACAAATGCTCAAAGTAACATCTATCAACTTCGATACATTTTTCCACTAATCGTAGCTATTTTATTGTTTAAATCTACTCCCATACATTTGTAGATTTTCGTAGACAAGGTCACGCGAAGATCACATTATTATAGGTCATTGGATTGGTGTTGAGCTAAACTATTACGTCACGATGATAAAAATATGTAGTCCCATGTAAAGAAACATCGACGAATTAGAATGTGATTATTGTAGAATTTTATTGAGACAGTTATGATAATTAACATAGAATTTCATAATGATAACTTGTCATAAATTTTGTCGGATAAAAATCAATAGGAATTATTTATTAATGAGATTTTGTCACTGACAAATGTCTGAAATTGCAATCAGTAGTTACAGTCCTTTTGTAGCTAGCATTTTAAGCATTATTCATGAAATGTCTGAATTCGTTGAAACAATAGCCAATCGTTCTGACGCGATAGTTTAGGCGTGCACTATCGATTCATAGGGCTGCTCGGTCCCCATCGACACCGTGCTAGTTACGGGAATGTTCACCACGGTAATTAAGACTTAATGACCGTTCCCATCGAATTTGAATAGGATTTTAAATGAATTTCAAATCGAAATCGGCGAGGGGGGTGGATCTCGGTCGGAAGGGTCCCGACGCGCGGATTTGCATTTCTATTTGATATAAAATTCGGCCGCTTGATGAAGCTGTTGGCGGCCTGGGAAAATGGAATTACCGTCCGTGATTCTTAATTGATATATTTGTGCGATTGAATTTGATTAACTTTGGTCTCTAGACGAACGGGACACGATATAGTATTTTCACCTGGTTGAAAAAATTCACGGAATTCGATGTTTCGATCGATTCTTTCTCTTCGAACAGATCGCTTTGAGAATATGTTACCGGAACATTCTTTGGAACTCGCAGCTCTTTTTACTTGTAACTTCGTAAGCGACGCAATTTTACGAGCAATCGAACTACGGTGAAGTAAAGAGAAAAAAAAACACGAATCGCTAGGCAACGAAAGGAATGACCCCGTGGACGAAATTCGTCGATAATAATTGTTTCGTCGCGTATATTGCGATTTTCGTTTTTACTTCGATCGCAATCCGCAGATTGAACGCGTTTCGGTATTATTATCGTTATTCGACACAATGGGGAACGAAACGAGGGAATAACTTTTGTTCCTTCGTCGAATTAACAAAAATTTCCCGATCGACTGGCGTTTGTTTCACACAAAAAGAAAGTAACTCCGATTAATTGATCAATGTCCCCACCCCCCACCTCGGCTCTGATTCGTTGAATTTCGTTGTCCCTGTGGGCACGTTTGCCCACAAACTCTCGTAAAACTTTCCAACTTATCGACCTGTCGAAGTTTCATCGTCCTACGACAACGTGAACGGATCTATTTAACAGAGCACCTAATAATATTTTTCTCAATAAGACTCGGTCAATTTGTTAAGATAGATTTAGTATCCAGATAAATTAGAAGCGGCTTTTCGAGACTTTGGAAGATTAACTAACCCCACGGGTAATCCGTGTTAACTCGAGAGTTACTGGATTTGCACCAGACAACTCTTTGGTAATCTATTGCATGACTATTCCTTGAATTAAACTCGGCCTGAATTAAAGTCGAATTAAGGAAATAGATTCCCCTATTGTTAGATTATAATATATTTATACAAGATGGACCAGCTAAATCGGTTCACCTAAATATCTCCCTTAATTGTATGAAAAACTTTTTCCTCAGAAGTTTTTCAAACAATTAAGGCAGATATTTAGGTGATCCTATTTAGCTGGCCCATATTGTATGTCAGATACTAATGTGAAATTAATTTACAAATTCCCATAATAAAAAATATAATTAAGTGTCGATCATTTTTCGAGTCAAATTGACCGAATATAAAAAATACTTTTGAATAATCTCTTGTCGCTTATGTACTGGATGAAGAACCAGAATAATGAGTACAAAATGAACTCCAACAGTCTTTATGTACTGTCTATTAGAGAAAATCGTTCAGCTTCTTTCAATCAAAATAAACCAAGCTCCGCCACACAAGGATATAACATTTTATCGTACAACTTGTGTCAATCGTATTTGAATAACACGGTGGTTAGTGTATTAATATGACCGTTAATTTCCTCGTAAAAATCATCGTAAATACTCCAGCTTCCAGTATTAAAAATTACTGTCAGTTGATCGAACTGCGAGACAGTCTATATTCCCTATTTCCTGGACGTGCAATCGGTCGGAGGGCATTAAGCGGATGAAAATATCCACTAATTGTGGAGCACACCACCAGGGAAAAGATATCTGCCCCCCCCCCTCCTTGATCACCCTAGAAAACTGTCGATTAGCTTGCTCGATTCTAAATAGAAAGCGGTGTTCGAAGCTGCCGCGGTAAATCCTGGTTGATTCGATTCTCGCACGGAAATCGGGTTGTTCCGTTCGTCTTGTCGGCCGTGCATCTTTTATCGTCGACCAAGACGAACGGTATCTTCTCGGGGGGCCGTCGCAGCGGTTCCTTAATTTTCATGTGCTCTCGAGCGTGTGTCGATCGATTGTAAAAGAAATTGCGTTTCCTCCGACAGGTCAGAAGCGCAAGGCGACGGGTGAACGAGCTGCTGAGCAAAACCGCCCCGTACGGACGACACAGCGATCACTATGACTCCACAATAGGTAATTCGATGTGCTTGTGCAATTTATTTGATATCAAAGAAATACCGAAATCGTTTTGGATTTTCGATGGGAGGATAGACATACGATATGATTGGATTTTTTTTTTAATGGATCCTAGCGTATTTTGTTCAGTCCCTAAGAGCGGCCCTTTTATTTGGTAATCTTGAGAAATTTAATAGTGTTAGTTAAATAATCTAAAATGAGTAAAAATTAATTTTATTAGATAGGGATAAAATTTACAAAGAACCACGCATGGATAAACGTCGATATGATTGGAGGATTTCATCCCTCATTGTCTCACGTTACAGATTTGAGTAATCCACCCTGCGAGGCGAGCAGTCTTCCCGCCCTCGCGAGCGCGGATGATCTCAACAACGAGCTGAAGTCCCTGTAAGTACCCAAAAAAAAAAAATACTCACCTTCATTTTAACCCTTCGTATTGTGTGGGGCCACCGCAAATTTTTAAATAAGCACACTTCAATGCGCGTTGACAAAATTATTTGAAAATTTATGTAATCTTTTATTATTTATCAAGTTCTTAAATATCATATAGCAAATTCGTTTGCGCTTACCAATTCCAGAAAAAATGGTTTTGGAAAACTATGTGTATAAAGGGAAACCCGAATAAGGGTTAATCGTCAGTGAAACTCTATCAAGAGTAAATGGAGTGTCCTTTTTTTCTTTTCGAATTCAATTGAGGCGCAGTAATGGATTACGGTCGTTGTCCAAAAACGGTAGAATAAAAATTCCATCGCAATAAGTTCTTCGAGCCTGGATGAGTCGTCGAGTCGCGAGAAATCACCTCGACTCCGTTACTCTCTCAGACGTCAGCTCACCCCCTCCCTTTCAATCCTGGCAATAGTCTCTGTTATCAACAGCTTCCAGTTAATTAAAGTCGCTTTTCTAACGTGCCGGGAAGGGGGCGGGTGTGTTCCTTTTGTTTAAAGGAAAACTGGGCAAATTGCGCCTTCGAAACCGGGCTTGATTTACGGGACTTGCCGAGCTCGGGAATCTCGTAACTCCTGTTTCGACGTTACTCTCCGTGCCGTGGAGGCTCGCACATGCATCAGCGGTAAAATACGAAAGGGTGTGCAGTCTTACCCCTCCCCGAAACCATTAATTCACCAGGGGGTGGGGGGGAGAGACGATCTCGCTGACGAAAAAGGGGATGTCTACCACGACTTTCCGTTGGTCGATAGAGAAAACTCTTGGAAAGGAAACTTCTTCCGTTGACCACTACCGTGTGCTATACTTGGTACAGAAAATACTTGGGTGAAGTGGACATTTCACCGTGGAACCACCAAAGTACCAGGTGTAGACACTTAACACCTGGGGTAACACCTAGAATCGTGGAAATGACGATTCTTAAATTTCTTGCTTTAGAATTAGCGAAATCGTCAATGTGATTTATGTTCACTTGTAGTCTTTATTATACATTTTAGATTATACTATATTGTGTTAAATTGTATATGATATAATTATATAGTTTAATTCATTACAGATTCAACAACGGTTATTTTAGTGTTGCACGATCGTAACTCATTTTAACCCTTTAACACCCAGACCCTTGAATCGTTTATAGTCAAAAATATCAAAAATAAATTTTTTAATTTATTTTTAACCCTTTAACGCCCAAACACCTCTTTCGGGGAAGAAAATTATTTCCCTCGATTAGTTAACCCAAAAAAAAAAGACTCACCTTTAGTTTCGCGACAAAACCCCTGGAAATATGATGTCCTAGATGTGACGTATACATCACATAGGGTGTTAAAGGAGTAACTAGAAACAACCTAGTAATTGTAAAATAACCGATAAATTTTCTGCTCATTAAGGGACCAGAGAGATTTATCCTCCCAAGCGTTCGATAAATAGGGTGTAATTAGTTTCATCGAAGGTGAGGGAAACTTTAAACATTCGAACGGTATTTCTCGAAGTTCAGCAAGCCTTCCGATGTATTTTCATCTCTGATCCTACTCGCAGTTGTCTTGTGAGTTTTGTTTCCGTGAACAGGTCGGTGTAAGGATGCATGGTTTTTCTTTAGACACGAGACTGTGCTCGAAGTAGTCGTTCGTTACCACTTTGAATCACCTTGTACCACAAAAGCGTAAGTTTACGTGCCACGTACGTAATTGGTTCGACCCAGTTGCTAACAATCCCGAGAAGTACCCCTAGCCAACGGGTAGCCCTGAGCAATTCCGGTTATTCTTTCTCGTGGATGGAAGCGAGAAGGAGGAGGAACGCGATGCGCACAACGAACAAGACGATTGCCCTCCGCTCCCTCGTCTTGCCGCGCGCCTTTTCTTCTTTTAAATTCCGACTAAACTGTAATAGAAAGCCCGACTGACGATACCGATTGGGTTTCTCCGTAATGAACGTCGACGAAGACCAGAAACTGCGCGCATTGTGACCGTTTCTGCACTGTTGATTAAAATCAAAGAAAGCTCGCGACATGTATCCACGTAATACCTAAACCTTGGGTGTACGATAATGTTTCGCTAGTAATGTCACTGTCCAAGTGTAAATATTCCTCTAGTTTTTACACCCTCTGGAGAATCGATTGGATAACTTTATACCCTCGTTCGATGATCATTAATTCCAGGATGTCATATCGAATTATTACCATAAAATTCTCAGAAACTTGTGAAACGAGTGTTGCAACAATGATAGTAATATCAGATTTACTAATAAGTAATCAGTGTCTTATCGATACGCCTAATAGTGGATAATAATTAAATCATAGAATAATTCTTCTCTGAATCTAATCCTTCGCTCGCAGCTCTTGATCCAGTCGATCCGAGTAAAAGTATAAAATCGAGTATATGAAAGGAAAAAGTCGACCTCAGATCCGGTTGAATCAGAGGATTATTCCTTCCAATCCTTCCCCGATACAAACGAACAGAGGAGCTTTCAATTTCTCCGCGATCTGTTTTAATAAACGAACCAGGCAACGCTGGCAGTCTGTGTGCTGGCGGCTTGGCGCACACGTAAGGATCCAGAGAGAAGGTATATACTTAATTTTCCTTGAAAGGATTCGGAAGGACGAGCAAACGGAAGGAAACGTTTCCTCCCACCCAATCTCGGTAATGCCTACGCAGGCCTCCACATACACACGCGTGCACACAGACACGCGCCAATACACAGAGTCACACACACATTTACATTTCGTTGGCCCCGAAGGATCTCTGGGAATGCAGTAAAAGAGGTTTTAATCAGCGGGCGGATTGTGTCCCCCTTCCCGCCCCCGAAACGAAAAGAATAGGTGCACGATTCTTAACGCGTCCCTTAAATTCCCGACCGACGATGTATCGACGTGCAAACAAAAAAAAAAAAGAAAAAAGAATGAGGAAACTCACGGGAATGGGGTGTGTTCGCGCGAAATCTTTTTCTCATTCCGTCTCGTCGTACTTATCTTCGTGGCGAGATTAAAACACTCGGGGAAAGGTTAAACTGGTGTGGTAGCCTGGGATTATTTGCTCGTACGTCTGTATACAGGGCGATAAAAAGAAAAAGGTTTAAGACTATATAGGGGTTTGTAGTACTCACTGAGAGGAGTGAAAATTGTTTAGGCAACATACGTCCTGGAATCAGTCTTTTCGAAGATAAATAGAAAAGTTTGTTTTCAGATTTATTGCAGACGTGTTCGATATATTATTTCTTCAATTCCAATAGGAAACATCATAGATCGACGTACGTTCTCAAATATTCCTTTCGTATCTTGTCTTCCTTGTTGTCGTACAATTTTGAATCGATAAACTCTTGAAGCAATTTTTCTGTTTACGTTCAATATGTGGCGAAGAGACTCGCGATATCGAACGCTTGTAAAATATAAAAACTTAATTTTACGATGAAAGGATTTATTTTAACCTTTTTATAAGCCTTGGACTCTTCTTTTAATCAGTCTGTATATTGGTACACTCCTGACCGTAAGTCATAGAACACTTATAGCGAATCGTGTATTCGTTCATATACTTTCAGAATTACAATTAAGTGAACAAATTTTTATGCAATTTCTGTTCATGTCTCCTCATGATTTTTTACTTTTATCATGCTTTCGTGATAAATTTTTCAAAATATTGAAAAAAATTTCGTAATTTGTTACATAATCTGACGAGATGAAGTCGAGAGTCTTCTGTGAACAAATTTGTGAGTCACTGTAGTTTCTCTTATTATGTTTTCAAATCAGAACGGTCAAAGCTCCTCGTCTTTGCACCAATTTTTCCTCTTCTTTTTCTCACTGTTGGTCTCTTTCGATTTCCGAGCATTAAGCTTTATATTTGGAGCGCGGGAACACGATCAATTACGGGAACAGAGAACGGCCGTCAGGATCCCCACGCGGCAAAATTAATCGCGATTCGCCGAAGACCTCGCTTGTCCCCCTCTGGTACCGTTGGTTCTCCCCGTGTTTCGCGATTTGTTGAATTCGCCTCGAATTTGCGAACCGTGTAATTCACTCGACGGCCATTAATCATTCGCGAAGTTCATCGGAGCGCGGGCGGCGGCCGTTTTGCAGGGGTGACAATATCGAAAACCATTTCATTTTCAATTTATTCACGATCATCCGTTATACATCGTCCGTGGCGATTTTCGAAATGAAAAACCGATCTCACCCGCTCGATCGCCGCCGATGATGAATTACCATCCGACGCGGTGATAAATTACGTACGAAAAACTCTTAATGGACCGCCGAAGAATTTCTATACGGACGGTTAATTAACGTGGTGGGAGGAATCTATTTCTTATGCTTCCTTCTACCGCCGATGTCCTCTTTTTCCGGCTTTGAAACTTTGCCGCGTAAATCGATTTGAAAGATTTCGATTTGAATAATTCCAAATGCAGATTCAGAGTCTCGTGGATCGATTTTACATTATTTGTACTTTTCCTACAATATTTATAGCCTCTATGTCAGCGAGTTTATATATGTATTTAACCGGTGAACTTTTTGTTTCAGCCGCGAAAGGGAGCAACAGGTCAGGAGCGAATGGAGGAACCTGAAAGTTGCCGTCCGAAATTTGTCCCAGCTGCACGTCGGACAATCCGCTGGGAAGCATCATTCGGTAAGTACCAGTTTAATTAGTTACGGTGTTCTCACCAGCACCGTTTTGTTTCGTACAGCGTTTCCTGGAAGCTGGTCGCAGGTGAACTCTCTGTTCCAGCGTTTATAATACTTACGTGTAGGGTTGTCGATTTGAGATCGATCTTTTGCTCCCTACTTTTCGATTTTTAGATTGATTTTTGAGTACCCAGATCGATTACGGTTTATCGATGATCCATTCAGATCCTCCTCGAGGATCTTTTCTCAGTCCGACGCCCAAGTTCCTCGTCCATAATTAATATTTAAATGGTCTTCTGGGGTCTCGCGCGCAGACAGACGATCTGTCTCCCGTAGCATGATTAAGAGGAGGGTGTCGAGCACATCCTGTCACGGTTGCGGACACGCTGAACAATCCGACTGCTCTCGGGATCCTTTGACTAGCTCGAGAGCACCTCTCGCCGGGAACAATCCGCGTTCCCATTGCGGGCCCAGTCGCAAAAGAGTCGTCCGCCAGAGGCGACGGTCTTTGAGCTCGAGCCAAAGACACGGCTTCTTGTACGCAGGGTAGTTTCCACCCCCTTTTATTCGAGTGATCTCGAATCATCATCGGCTGTTTATTTATCCTTTTTCCTTTGAAGTTTTCGCGCGTCGGGTCGTCGTCAGATATCCTTTTTCGTTTTTTAATGGCAGCCAGGCCTGGTCCTTTGCGAGTTTATACCGCATAGAATGGAAAAGACTAGAGACTCTCCTTTGCATTCGTTAATCACTTTGAGAGAATCCGGATGACGTGGTTTGAATAGGTTCGTACCCCTCGAGGCGCTACGACGTCGATTCTTTTGATCGAGCGTCTTTGGCCGAGGGTAGTTTTAACCCTTTAGGTGGACAGATACAACGGATGACGTATCGCGAGCCGGTACTGGTGGTTATTGGACTGGATATTGAACACCGTTTCGCGAGAAATGAGTACTTGACAGTACGTTGAAAATAAGTCTGGAAATATACAGGGTGAGTCAGTAAGAATTACTGTCTAAAATAACTTGTTACCTATTGGTTGTATTAAAAAACGTTTTAATAAATTATGTAGCATTTTAAGGGACGCATCGGATGGATACAATTTGATTTTGTTATGTCTTATTATTTTAGGGGATATCAAGGTGACCTTGGCTTTTTTCCAGGTCATTGCATCTTTTTTTTAATTACCGTCATAATATAGGTCACTGAATTCGCTCTTTATAAAAAATATAAGACATAAAAATATCAAATTGTATCCATTCGATACATCCGTTAAAATGCTACATAATTCATCAAAACGTTTTCTGACACAACCAATATATAAAGAGTTATTTGAGATAATAGTTCTTATTGACTTACCTTGTATATGCAGTGTTGAGGCTTGTTATAGGTAGAACTGAGCATTAGTTTAAATGATAAATGACCTCGTGTGATTAGAAATAATTTTTTTGAATAATTGTGTTTTACGTAGGTACAAGGTATGTGGCAGTAGTTACGGTCTGTGATAGATCAGGCAAGGTCCGTATAGTGTCAGCTAATATGATGTATAAGGTCCAACCGAACAATACGTCAAAGTGACCACGTGACATCTTATAAAAAAAATAAAAAAAAATATAGAAATAAAATTTTCTCATTCTCGACTTAATTTTCGAGAAAATCGATTTTAAATATTTGGCTAGCGTGTCTGGCCACTGAACTCCGTTTCTACTTACTACCATTACGAATACACGCGTTTCAGATTAATTTTCAAATTCGATTTTCTCGAAAACTAAGCGAAGAATGCTAAAATGTTTTCCTGTATTCTTTTCTTATTTTTTTCATAAGGAATCACGTGGTGCCCACGTTTACATATTATTCGGTGGGATTCTGTATAATGGAAATAGTGACAAGTGTATAAGGAGATCGATTACACACAGAGAATACTGTATTTCGAGTGATTTATGTGATTTTCATATGAATCGAAACATCTTTCCCTGAATTCTGTTATAGATACAAACAACGAATTCCCATTACGTTAGATGTTATTTATTACCCAGTATTTCAAAGAATTTACGCCCAGGCCTGTGCCACGGTTAGCACCGTTCCGAAGGATTCACCGCCGAAGGGAAGAAACGAACATTCGTCAGTCTTCGCAAACATTGCGTCACCCCCTACATCCTTCCACCCTGTCGACAGATTCTATACCCCTCCTCCTCTGCGACAGTACCGTGAACGGGAACAAGTCGGTAAGGATTAACGTCGATCGGATTAAAATACAAATGTATTGCTTCGAAGTTTCCCTGTCCAGTTACAAATGGTCCTTTATTTTTTATATATTTTGTAGAATAGATTAGATACTATACCCCATTCGAGGGTTAATGCAGGGTTAGGTATTCATTTAGATTTATCCTATTTTAACGATATTAGCTATTTGTTCCTATCATCTTCCAGTATTTTGACTGAACAGATGGTTAGAAATATACATATATGTTATTGCAACCATATTGAAGCTTAGTGAATTACTTATTGATCTGTCTAATAGTAGATAATATTTAATTCGTAGAACAATTCTATCTAATCCAAATTTAAACCTCCGCCTGGAACGCTCGATCCAATCGATCCGAGTAAAACTATAAAATCCATAATAAAAAGTTCGATCTCAGATCTGTCAATAGAGTATCCCAGCAATACAGGGCTAGGAGATAATTCTTCACTGAATCTAACTGAATCTAATGCTCCCGATCCCGATCAAACCGATCCGAGTAAAACTATAAAATTTTCTTGTTTCGAGGTGGTTTCGCCCATCGAAATCCCCTCTCGGTGTCCTTTCGATATTTCGCGTTGCTTCTGAACGACACTCGAAAACGTAAATACACCTCGCAGCGGCGGATCATTAAATCCGTCGAGCGGGAAGAGGTTACTTTCCAAAGAGGCGTTCAAGCGTCGTCGATTCCAAATGCTCACCCCACCACCCCCATTTTTTTTGTCGATGACCCGACCGGACAATGGACCACAGGGATCGATGGAGAAATTAATGGGCTCCTTTAATACTAGTCCCCGTTTCAACTGGTCTCTCTTTCTACCACCGATCGCTACTACAATGTGTTCCGGTTACATTTTCTCCCTTTTACACCTGTTTCGTTGAAACGATTTTTTTTCCTTCCACCGATTCAATCTGTGCACGGCACCGTGCTGCCTTATCGCGTGTCTCTTCTCTCTGTTTAGTCCAAAAAGGATCGAACCGTGTTCACTGGGTATATGTGTCACTGTAAACGCGTGAAGTTTAGTAAATGTATACACTTACTACAATGTATGCATTTACGTACGGTGTTAGGAGAAGTATAAATCAAATATAAGCATTTATACTATTTCTAGTGAATGTAGTCATTTACTAGGTAATGCACACATTTCCTACAGCAGGTTAGTAAAAGCATATTGTCGAAAATATAATTCGTCTGTTCAGGCGAGGCTCAACGAACACTTCTTCAGTTTGACCGTGACCGTCGTCGAGAACGGAACTCCTCGCGAACGGAAAATGTTTATTATAATTTTCAATTTAATTTAGTAATTTTAGATTGTAGTTCACTAGTTGTAGTTTTTAAATTTAATTTAGTGGCTTTTGACTTCACAGTTTATGTGCTTTATTCTTTTTTCTTTGTTATTGTGTGCGGAGCCCTGTGATGTGATACAAATAGACAATAGCAATGCATGTGCGAGTTTCAGTGAACATCCGCGGATGGGACAATCACAGTCTGTGTAACATGGTATTATTCGGAAAGTTCGTAGCGTTTTTAAGAGGTGAATTACGATCTATATTTTTTCATTTATATCATATTCTTATTTATCGAGTTCTGGTCCCATACTTTTGGCCGGTAGTGTACTTCAGTAGGTAGTTTGAACAGTGTTTTGTATTAAAACAAAAGTTTCATCTATTGCAGAAATCCAACATTACTTTCGTGCGTGTATGATTAAAATCGTGAATCGACAGTTCTTGTAGCCCTAAATTGCCACCAAAAATATGCGTCATACACCGTAAAAATCGCTAAAAAAATTGACATTCCCTGTTTCCCCCCTTACCCTTTATACGAAAAGAGAATCGTCCTCTAAATCGATCAGAATTATTGATTAACAAACATACGTGTCCACGGTTCGATGAAACTTTTTAATTAAAAATTTCCAGTACATTCAGCCCCTCGTACCGATGACCAGTCAAAGTTCACCGGTGTTGTTATTTATACTTTAATGAAACAAGTTTCCGACAGGGGGACGGGTAACCACGCGCCGACTCGGAAAGAATGCTACGGGAAGTTTTAAATAAACCACCGTTTTTCATGGTTCGTGCCCCCGAGAAAGTTTCAACACACAGAGGAACAACAGATCGCGACAGTTCGATTCGTACGTCTCGCGATAAACTCGACTCGCCATATTTTCCGTTTGATACACGATTACGATTTCCTTGAGTAGCCCGAACTTCTTTCTGGCCTTAAGCATTTTCTGGCAGATCTTGTATGCACTTGTTACACTGTTTTATCAGACTTCTACGTCCACACACGTGTGTATCGAGAGATCGATCCGGCCCTCTCGAAAAACGGCATCGTCGAACGTCACGAAATGTTATTTCAGACGTTTTCCAATTTACAGGAACATTCCCTTGCGAGCTTTCTTTCCCTACCTCGCGAATCCTTGCAAATACCAGGATATCTCCGTTGAAAATAGGACCGTGACATCGGAAAATATATCTAAATTATTCTTACAGGTAGAGTAATGAAAACTTTTAGCGGTTTCGTGTATCTAGGCCCTCATTCTCGAATTCAACTGTCTCTGAATAATACATTCTACGCGATCACGCCATTATAATACGGAAGATCTAAGGCTTCGAGTTAATTCCGTGCTGGTATAAGCGGATCCAGTTTAATCTACGGATGGATTTATCACGGGGGGAGGGGGAGGGGTGGGTGGTAAAAAAGTAAAGTGAACAGGAAAAAAAATTGTGGGTCGTGGGAGGTGGCAGAAAACGTGACAAGTTATTAAAATTATTTGCTATTCCATGGTTATTATTTTGTTAATTATGAAATACTGTACAGGAGCGTGTAAGAAGGATTACGGGGTTGGTGGGTTTCCATCGGAGAAGATAAATATTTGTCGTTTGTAATTAGAATTTTCTCGATTCCACGACGACACTTTCTCTTCCGTTGTGTCTAGCGAACCACCCACGGTCACCTTTCACCATTTTACCCGCGTTTCGGAACCGCCGCGCACTTCAGCCCACCCGAGAGCACGGTTTAAGTGAGAAAGATGAGGGTGGAACGGGGGGAGGGGGTGGGGGGGTGGCGGAAAGCAGGATCTAGAGTAAAAGGAAAGTACGATCGCCTATGCCTGGCTGAGTGGTCGCTGGAATGAGATGTCATACTGGAAGGGGGTACAATATGTTGTTTATTTCCCCCACGTACTTCGGTCTTATTCCAGCAGTGGTTGATTTTTAGCGTTCCCCGGGAACGGAACACTGGCAGGCACTTATGTATCTTCTAGTGTTTAGTCGACTTTGTAGGCCACGCTTTTACACGTCTTTTTTATGGTTTTATAGAATTAATTCGTCAAAAATTGTTTTATAGTAATGCCACGCAGTGTAGGTATTGTATTTTCGCCACTTAAATGTTCTATAAATGCATAAAATTCACAGTCTATCGACAATGTGGTTTTCATGAGTTTAATAAACTCTTAATTTTATTTCCATCCCGATAAAATTCCTGAAGGGGAAAAGAATTTTCTATTTTCCTGCCTTTCTGGGCAGGATCGCATTTCGCATTTTACAAATCAATTTGTACAATGCGATTTCACATAAAGAGCCCGGGTCCAATAATTAAAAATTACACACGTTTCCGTGAAATCGACCGAAATGGTAGATAAGGGATGAAACAGAAAAGTCCATGAATTATTCCGAATGGCAGAAGCCAGGTAATCATATTTCCGGATGGATTTTAATGCCCTTAGTGGAATTTTGGACAGGTTTATAATCCCCAGGACAGTACAGTTTAATCGGAGGGAGGGGGGAGGGGCATTGGTTAGTTGCGCAGTGGAGAACTTCCAGCAAAATTATTAGTTAGCTCGACTCTCGGAGCGAGCATAGGGGGGAGGAGGATTAACAGATTTTCCTGACGGCGGACTTCTCCGCGGCCTTGACGGTATAATAATGAGTGAAATATGAAAACCCTGAGATCGTTCATTTGCAATGTAGATTAGATATCGATTTCTGAACCGGGGAGGGTTGATGCCTCGGTGTCCACCTCCCTGTGTCATCCAGCCCACCAAGGTCGCCAGCATAAAAAAAAAATTCGACGTGCCGATAAAATCCTCTATTCAAACATTCCCATGTTGAATCCGGCATGGTCCCGTCTATCTGATTCTTTTTTCCTGTCCAAACGACCTAATAAGCCCGTTCCTAATTAAAGGAAACCTCGATTTTTGACGGCAGCCTGAGAAATGTATTTTCCCTTCCCGGTTTTTCCGCGGTCAGACGCGCGGTGGAAGCAGCCAGTAAACCACCACCCCTTTCTGGATCGCTCTGACGGAATTTCCGGGAAAAAAATTCTGGCATTTCCTCTCTATCTCATACAAAAAATTCCACCCGTTTGGTGGGGGGAGATATTTCGAAAGGCGGCCGTTAATTAAAACTGGAAACTCGAAAGTTTCGACCCGGTTTCGGGGGTTGCTTTGCCGCGCGCGGTCGAAAAACCGAGGAGGCGAGCCACACGATCGCCGAAAGCGTCGTCCTTCGCGACCCTCGTAGGTAATTTCTGCGACTGCTCACCCCCACCACCCCCATCTCCTTCCCCAGTTTGAAGGGTGAGAAAAAGCGGCTGAAAGGCGGTTGAGCTGGCGATGGTGGGAGAGAGATATACAGGGTGATATAAAGAAAGGATCATAACTTATAGATAGTACTCGTCAAATGATGAAAAAATGTCCTGATAAACGTGGGACGAAAAATGAGTATTTTCCGAGTTAGAAACAATTTTTCGTTTCTGTTAAAGCGAGTGACTGTCGTATCGTATGGAAATGTTGGATTACCTCATCCTTTCTTCTTTTCTTGGTTACAGAAGGTTTTCTACCATTTTTATTGTTTTTTTTTCACAATTTTCTTTATTGTTTCCATACGATACGATAGCTTCGAAAATATTATTATAATATTAGTATTATTATATTATTATTTACTATAATAATAAAATTATTATATTATTATTTACAAGTATACAGTTCCAGACAGTAATAAGAAAAATATAGATCTACAACGCAGTGTACATAAGGCTTTGTGTGAAATCGTAAGAACCTTCATGTGCACAACTGTAACCACCAGGTCTGAAAGGGTTAATATTATGCCTTATTTCGTGTCACCCTGTACGCAGAGAAGAAGTCACGGGATAAGAAAGAACCTCGTGGGGATGGGGGGATGGGAACGTGGCGTTGTGGAGGGACGTGTCGTGCTCGCGCAGTTTTCGAGCCACCCCCGCTGTTGGTGAGTGAGGTAGGGGAGGGGTTGGTCGAGTTCGAAATGACGGAGAACGGATTTTCCCTCTAGTAGGACGCGCGACCTCAGCCCGGTAAGATCGACGCCGCCCTCGCCCCCGAGAACAAACACGGAAAAACGCGGTTGACTGGCGCCGAGAAACGGACGAGCGTGTGACCACGATTCCGAAGCGGGCTTATTCAGCTATCTGACAGAGAATCGTTCCTTCTTCGGTCGACCCTTTGAACCCGAGAGAAAACGAGCAAGGGGTCGACTTGTGTTTTCGCGATCTTGGAGGATAGAATATCAATTGAAGCAGCAGAGGTAGGATTAGAAAAACTCGAGATACACGAGTGGAGACCTAGAAAAAGAATTCTTTAAAGAGTCCAGAGGGTTAGATCTAGACTTTGTTTCACGGTGAAAACACAACCTTTGTTTGGAGATCATGATCGTTTCGTATGGGATGACCGGAGAGGGTTGATCAGGAAAATTTGTACGAGGATAGAAAAAGGAGTAAGGTGGGGATATAAAATCGGTAGCCTACTCGAGATGAGAAGGAAACGCATGAAAAGGAACGAGGCGAACCGCTCGTACGAGGATTCGTAGGATCTGCTGAACAAGATACTATCGGAGGAAGGCACAGTGGTGAACAAGGTTTCAGGACGACTGGAAACGAAGTGGGAGAGAAAGAGACACGCACATGGTCGGTTTTATGTAGGAGGGAGAGGGAAACGGTGGTGCGGCAACGCGGGCGATGGCGTCGCCGATGAAAGTCGAAGGTAAATGCTTGATCTTTCTCGTTCGACACCGGGGAAAACCGCGCCACGATGGAAAATCGAGTCTCCTTTCAACCGGACCCGGCTTTTCTACTGCCCGCGAGAACCGTATCGAAGTATCGAGACGCGGGGATCGATCTGCGACGAGTGCACTTTTGTATCGTGGAATTTTCTTGCTCTCGCGAATGCTAAATATCCTTTTTTAACGATGGGAAAAATAGGGACAAGAATGTAGGAACAGGAACGATTTAAAATCAGAGGGTTGTTACGAATTCGAGGATTGTTCTCCCATTTGTGAAGCAACGATCTGTAGACAGAAAATTTATCCTAAAATTTTATTAAATCTTAAGTATTTATTAGTCTGTACATTTTTTGGGTTGGAAAGATCGATCCGGCCTGCAAATGGGAATACCTTCTTGATAATTTTTTTATATTCAGAGTAGTTTTGTTTTTCAAGTTTCGCAGTGACTTTTCCACAATTCGACGGTATCCAAATCAAACAATTTTTTTTCATTGTGTTCATCACTGATCTCTGAATTTTTATTTTTCACAGTATTCATCATTGTTCCCTCAATTTTTATTTTGTATAGTGTTCATCACTGGTCTTTCAAAATTTATTTTTCATCGTATTCACCACTGATCCCTCAATTTTTATTTTTTACAGTATTTATCATTGATTTCTCAATTTTTATTTTTATTTTTCACCGTATGAGCGAGGATTTGTCAAAAGCGACGAAATCTTTCCTCCTTTTTACGTGTAGACCGGGCCGTGGCAGCACGGAAATAAAACGTTCTATACCCGCGGATCCAACTGAAATTCCATCGTCTGATACCAGGAACGTTGTTGTACACACATACACACACATACATTTTGGAGAACCATCGATTCTGGTTTTTTTTTCTGTATAGTGGAACTTTGCAACATTGTGTTATTTCCGCGATAATGCCGGTGGTATTCCCGTTAAACGATCGGCACTGAATTTTTTACGCTGTTTCGAGAACGTATACGAGGGTAGTTTCTTTAAAGTTTATAGTTCATTCGATGTAGATAAACGCCGAGTAGAAATTCCTCGATTGTCCCGTGGCATCTTGCTGCATATAACATGAATCATGTTTGTTCCTTTGTTATCAGGCATGGTCGAGTGTGGGTATTGTAGAGTCGTTAAAAAGTATCCTCGGAAATATGAAAGTGCATAAAGAGGGACTACCGGGGTATAAGAAACGAAATGAAAATGATAAAAGGAACGATATAAACGAGGCCAGCCACGAACGGGTACAATTCCGGGAATAGTATTCTTACGCATTATGAAGCATTCGTGGTATATACAATAGTTGGTCATTTAATGGTATAAAGCGCGAAAAGAAACTAAATCTCGCAGAAATTTAAATTAAAAAATCGAGCAATCTAGCAGCACAGTGAAAGAAAGGAAAGTAGCCATTTTACAGGGAAAGGAGACGATCTAGATATTCAATTGTCCAACGTTAAAATCATTACTTGGTAGGTGTAATCGAGTCTCGCAGAAATTTAAATTTAAAAATCGAGCAATCAAATAACTCAGGAAAAGAAATGAAAGTAGTTGATTTAAAGAGAAAGAAGACAATATAGATGTTCAATTGTTCAACGTTAAAATCGTTAGTTAGTAGGTGCAATCGAGTTTCTACTATCAATTGTATCTAATTTTGTAAAACAAAATATGGTAGAAACTGTTAGATAACAATCACTTCTCCTATAAAGGCAGCGAGTGTGTCTCAAGTGAGCTAAAATAAGAAGCACTTTACACCTCGAGCCACGTTTGATTAGGATTACAGGATTCAGTTGGCGAATGTTTGTCTTGCAAATGAGCTTATTGCTGATTCAAATTCAATTCATAAATTCAGACTCCCCCCCACCACTGGAAACTTGCTCGTCGAAATACTTGTACTGGCTGGCGTAACAGTTATCCGATCACACGAAGATCAACAACGAAAATTTCCGGTTCGATCGAAACCTCAGCATTTCGGTTCGGTCAAGAAACATCGCGAAAACTTTCTCCCCAGAGGGGGGATGAACGTTTTGCTTCGCTGATAGCGAATAATTTCCGTGGTGTCCCGTGTTTATCTGCCGTGCGTATACTCGAATTAGAGAGTAAATTTAAGCGACGGTTTAAAAATTTCACGGGAAGAAGGCGAATAAAAATGCAACGATAGTCGTGGTTAAACGTGGACGTGCAGGAGTGCATTATTCGTGTAATTACCCTTGGTGCTTAGGAAATACTCTACCTCTGAGCAGTTTGGGTACACTTCCTAGGAAGGTCGATTTACTTTCTTCTTAAGATTCTTAATACTCCATTGTATTAACAGCCACCATACACAATTGTTCATAAATATTAGGACACTTATCAATAGACTGCGAATTTTATGCATTTATAGAAAATTCATGTCCTGGATGTTTTTAGTAGATCTATTGAATTCAGAATTGAATAACAGACCTTTTAAAGAAACTAAAAAAAATTCTTTTTAAATAAAATATCTAAACAGTCTACTGAGTTAAAATGTGTAATCAAATATTTTTATTCACCCTTAAAAGAAAATTAAGGTCTGAAAGGGTTAACATACGAAGACACTGTTTATGTTTCTTTATAATCTTCGTATCAGAATAATTGTCCCATTGAAGCAAACGTATTTTCCCTTCAGGTCAGGTTAAAATCTCAGATTACTCACGTTGTACATATTTATTATTCGAATAAAATCGTGGCTGTCTTTGATTTCCCGGTACGCTTTATTTAAAAAAAAAAAGTATTGACGTCTAGAGCTTCGTATTCGAATACTGGATAAAAAGGCATGGATAACTTTGGCCGAAAACTTTCAGCGTAAACGAAGTTCTCCACCTGGCTCCATCGTTCCGCGTCGCGATAGCAGCGGGATTTACGAAAGAACTGGGGAAAAGGTTCCCGCATAAATCAGTAGTTTCCACGATACGCCCCGGATCGAAACTGTCCATTGACCAGGGATTTTTTTTATTTTTCGCGCAGTGGAAACACGGGACGAAGCGTGGACGAAGTGTGGACGATGACGTTACCGTTCGATCTGTTTTTGGCAAACGTTCCCGTGCCTGTTCCCTTGGTTCCGCTATCAATTTCGTGGCGACTCAACCGCCCCCCTTCCGCCACCTTTCTTCCAGTCACACGACATTATATACACCCTGTAAGCCTCCATTTTGGTGAATCGCGGCCCTCTGGCTTTCTGGGTAATCAATAACCGTGACGCTTGTGATATTCTCATTTTCCCTAATCCACCTTCTTTTTCGTGCTCTGCTCATGAAAAGACAAACGATGAATTTATAACGAAAGTAGCGTTATTACGAACAGGGATCTTCGATACTGAATTATCGTTGGAGGTTCGTAAATTAATTAACACTGGTATTAGGTTTCCAACCTAAATTATTAACTTCTTTTATTACTAAAAGAAGAAACAACGCACGAATCAAATTAAGAATATTACCACAAAGTTTGATCCAAATTGGTTCAGTAATGGTCTTTCAAATATTTCTGGTACCGATTTTGAAAACTGCATTTCGAATAAATGCTTTTATATGGCAGCCATTTTCTTCTGTTGATAGATATATAACTCAATTCAATACTGAATTTTTAATAAATAATAATTCTATATATACAAAAAAATTGTTTCCCTCTTATCTAACAGCTCAAAGGTATGCAACCTTTTAAAATATATTTCGTTGCTTCGTAATTTTTATTTAGGATTGTTCTATTTTTTCCATACGATTCGACAGTGGGAAAATGCACTACACTCTGTGACTTAGGAAAACAATTGATTCAAAGTAGAGTAGTAGGATTTGGGTTAATCGTCGATCGATTGAAGCAGGCGTTAATGATGTTCATAGTTCATGTTTAATGTGTGTCTCATTTCCACTTTGTTCTTTCTTCTGACATTGATAAGTCTGTAGCATGACTAGGTTAGTCTTGGATAGACACCGTGACATGGTTTGGAGATGACGATATTGAGGTATAAAGAACTCGATAAAGGAAATACTGTACGTAATATAAATCATTTATATATAGTATAAATAATATTAATACGAATATTGTAAATTTCCACGAGACAATATAATTGGAGAACAACAAACACAGCTTTGCCAGGATTTCACAAACTATTGCAACGGTCAATATGAAATTCAAAGGAATTCTCCACGTTTTGTATTGGAATTTCATGGTTAATTAGAGTATTGTGTTTTGTTTACAAAGGCTTCGTTTCGCATACTTTTCAAACCAATGTATCCATAGATCGATTAAACTCTGGTAAACTCGACTAGAGTTACAACGATCACGATGTCCCTCGGTCGTCCGTGATTCGATTAAACATTGTATTGTAGAAAGTATACGAAGCATGCCGGGAATGCTTGTTATATGATTTAGTAAAATGTATGAAAATCCTGTGGCAGTTTAATTTTCTTCTAACTTCACTGGAATTTTTCAATCAGAGGAGGATCGAAAAGACCCGTAAATGGTGGTCCTGCGAGCGATTAAATTATGGAACTTTTCGAAATATCCACTTTAGTGTTTAATTGATTCACCGATCGCTTAAATACGAATTCCCCACGGCAAATAATCGGCCGAGTTACGGCGAACAGCGTTGCGTGAAGTTCATAATTCTCAGCTAAAGCATAATTAATTATTGACACGCAGCCCCGAATTGGGGCCCGTGCACACTGATTAAAACAAACTGATATTTCGAATATCGGATATCGAGAATTTTTTACCGGTACCGATCGTCCCCACGGCAATTAGAACGATCGAATACTCGGCTGACTAACCAATCCACCGTCCACAATGAATTTCTCGACGGAAATCACCTGCCCGATTAAACGTTAATGAAAAAATTCTCTTGATTCGTTGAACTACGACGTTTTTATTGAATGCAATTGAATTGTAGATCAGTTCGACGGGAAAAAATTGTAATCGGGTGAATAATCTTTTTAACATTCTAAAAAATATTTAGTATGAGTCATTACAGAAATATAGGAACAATTGGGTTTGTAATGTGACTTCATTGTAGTGAACTATAAATGCATTTATCGTAAACGTGAGTATGCGGAACACAGGACAGTAAAAATTCTCGAGAATGTGAGAATAAATATACTTCACTTTGGATACTAACGAAACCTTCAACCTTTGTATACCCGCGCAATATAGTTGCGGCATAACACATACCACAATTTGTTAAAAATTGTTAATAAATAAAGGTGGGGAATGTATTTAAGTAAACTAAAAAGAAGAACTATTATAGAGTAGAGTTTTATTGCAGTAATAAATTTTTAAATCTTCTATAACAAAATTCAATAGAAACAAATGAGGACATACTTTTCGTCGGTTTCTCACCGCGACGGGTAGGTATAGAAAAGTTAATAAAAAAAACAAATCTTTGGTATAATTTCAATTCACTAAATTAATTTATAAAAATCTGAATTTGCATAAAAATCTGTGGTCTAATTATTACTGTCCGATGGTATGTGTGTGTATGCATTATTTGTATGGGAAATAACGACAAATTCGATCTGTCAAAATGCAACGCGACGGCTGCGTTCCGTTATTACCCAGCATCCGGTGACTTCCGGCCAGCCTTGTCGCTCTCACGGGATCCTTTAATACTTCATTCCTATCGCCAACCGTATATTTACCATGACTCCCACCGCCACCGGTCGATGAATAATTCTTGTGGCAATCGAGACGCTCGTTTTCGAAGTGTCGCGTGGAAAAGTGACGGCGGGAAAAGTTTTCCCTCCGGCGAAAGTGATGGAATAAGTTCACCTTATCAACGGTAAATTCATTTTTTTGAGGAGAGACAGAGAAGCAGTGAGTAGGTGAATTAATGTTTTGTACAGTTTTCCCACTAGTTTGTTCGCTGTCATTTGTCTTTGGACATGCCTTGGAAAGTAAGTTAACTTAACAACCGTATTTAAAGGAATGTTTCGCCAAAATGTTGCTAAAATAATTCGTAAATCTCGAATAAATGTTAAAAGCAACACAAGAACGTCACGTCTCATGGCAATACGATGTTAATTATTTTCTCTGAATTAAAAAAATTAGAGGGAACGTTAACTTCATTTCCGAGGCTACTGCAACAAGTATTTCTTGTTCTCAAGGCATCATCAAATACACAATATTTTCGCAGTAGTATAAATCAATGCTTTCGGTCTGTGTTGGTTGTACTATTACCGGTGTCGAGCAGTGAGATTTATTTCCACATTCCAGAACCGAGAAACAATCGGACATTCCACTTAAAAACGCAATTTTATTGATTTATGTCGGAAACATTCGCGTAATTTTTCATTCCATATTCCCCGTTCGATTCCATTCTATCTGGAACGAGAACGGAATTACCCGGGAATTATATTTAAAAATTAAATAACCGAGAGTTCTTCCCTCCTCGAACGTTATAATTCATAATTTTACACCGTCAAAAATCTCTCTAGAAATCCGTGTGTTATATATTTCTTATAAGGTAGTCTGAAGCTCTCCATATCCCTTCTCCTCGCAGTAAATAATTTTCAGTGGCGTGTAAAAACCCAATTTCTTCAATTTAACAAATACGAGCGTTGCTCCCTGTGCTTTTTTGCCCCCCTGTCGGTTTATACGGAAAAACGAGCAGTCCATGACTTTATTTAAACCGCAATACACGTCGGAAAAGGGGCAAGGGAAGGGAAGGTTAGAGAAGTTTAAATCCCAGCCGGATAAATCACGAAGTTACCAGCGAAACGACGAACCAGGGCTTCCTTGTAACCGATTCGACGAAACGAACCCTCTGCCCTTGTGCCATTATTTCGTCGCGACGCGGAAATTCATCGACATTGGTAATCCTACTTCGACGGCGTTAGAGCAATCCTTTCGGATACTGTTTCCATTCGACGGCCGTTCTCGGTGCCTCGAAGGTCTTCTGACTCTCAGCTTAATGGACGGCCCAGAGAACAGTGCTTAGGTACACACGTTACTTGCATTAGAAATAGCGTGAAACCGCTGTTTTCACAGTTGATAGACATGAACTGGTCAAATAGGATAAATTTTAGATGGTGGGAAACTCATATTCGGGATGAATCGTTTAATCATTGAACTCAGCCTTTTGTCTAGCAATGATGGGAAAGAATACTTCGAATTTAAAATAACATGAAATCCCTATTATTTTAATCCATAGACGTGAATTGTTCAAATAGAAGAAATTTTAGATGGTAGTAATTCATCTTGAATTCTTTAAATACAAGAAATTTGAAATCATGTGAAACTCATCTCCTAGAGGTTAGATTATTATCCAGGAGTGACGGGAAAAAATATTTTGAATTTTCTGTGTATATATTGTTCACAAAGTTAATAAAAGTCGCGTCTGTTTCATTGCAATCTACGTAAGTTCGTTCGGTGCAATTTATACGACTGGAATTGAGACGAGCATAACCGAAAGCAATCTTCGGACTTGGGTGGCTTGTCGAACTGGTAACACAGATTTCGGAAATTCAGTTACAAGCATAGAAACTATACATACATCGTTGGAAATCTGATAATCCCGCGGGGAAACGGGGTCGACAAAAAAAGAAAATAAATAAGACAACTTTGCGGGTGACGAGTTTTTATTTTTAATTAAGCCCGCTGGACATTATGAGAACCGTGTTTCACAAACAAGCAGGTTGTTTCTTTTTCAACGTTAAATCGGTTTGTCGGGCAACAGTGGAACAGACCGAGACGAGAATTATCCCTTAAAAACATTCGGTTTCGTGCGACCGTGTTTGAATTTTTCATTTTCTCTTCGCGAAACATTGCGATTCATTTCGATTCCTGTTGGAGTTTGTAATTTTCAACCTTCTTCTCAGATTTTTTATCAGCAAATTAAATGCTGCCCTAAAACGATCAATTTCTAAATATTTCCGAGCAGCCTGCGTCACAATGCGTACTGACGAATTAATATTTCATGAACGATGTTTCTCCGTAGATATTTCCATGCCCTTTTTTTTTTACGCCCGCACCACTGTCCACCCACGTTCACCGTTAAAATCACTCGTTCGTCGAAAATGCAGGATACATGAGAAACGCGTCAGCAAAATTTTTTGTTTTGTTCGAAGTAGGTGGGGTTATCAATTTTTTTTTATTAAATTCACTCCCCCCATAGGGGACGTATTATTAAATTTCGCTGGAAGATTAATTATCTGGGATCGCATTAATCGGATAATGGAATGTCTTGCTGAATGAAGTTTAGAGCAAAAAGACATTTATCGGGTCATCGAGTGAAATGTCGAGAACACAATTCAACCGTGACTTCGAGAAGATTCGAAACATACCTCAAACATTTTTCGGAATTATTTAACAAAAGTTGTGAAATAATAATCGATTGTAAATTTCGTAATACTATCCATATTCGAACCAATTCATTACACAACCGTATAATTCTGATACTGTTATATAAAACAACTAGAAGCACGTGAAATAAATTAACGAAGAACTAGTGAAAGTAATCAGGGGAGAATTATTCCAGAAAATTCACTGTTATAGTGCTATAACTCGTCTGTATGAATATTCCTGAATGAAACTTTCATTAAACAAATTCTTAAGAATCTTCACAACACTGAATATAATTTACATTTTCTCTGCAATGTGGAAAATTAATAAATATTCGTTTGCTTCATAATTGAAGTACCTTTTTAACTCCAACTCTATCTTCTTCTACGTTGAAGTTTGCGTACGTTCACTAAAAATGGTTGGAGAACAGTGACAAATAGGATTTCACTTTTACACATCCTATATCTGAGACGAAACAATCTTATGGATTAATGACTATGGAGAAATTTCACTATCGGTTTTCATGTACACGAAGGGAGCCTCCAATTATGTGGTGGCCTGATATTTATGTCCCCATTAAGGGACCACTATTCCTCGATCTCTGGTGGTGACCATCGTGGTGGTCGTTCGGTGAACGGGGGAAGTATTTCATGAAAATGAACGCAATTTGGTTGGCAATAAGAAGTTAATTGAGAAATCTTCCTCCCTCCGAACTGTGTCTTTCGCCCAGGGATGGGAATTAGATTTGGAAGGCGATGATCGATGGGGAATGACTCACCCCCTCCTACTCCCTCGGGGATAAAACACGCTCCCGCGATAATCGATATCCGGGGAGCACGTGGCATCGAAATACTTGCGAGGATTACGAAATTCGAGGCGATACGACTGGTAATTAATATTATCTATATCGATATCGATCCCATTTCCGTTCCACTCCATTACCAAAATATTCCATTTCTTTTACAGGCTACATTGTGAATTATGGGTCCTGAAACAATTGAGTTCGTAAAATATAAATGTATCTTTCTGTTTTTCCAGTATCATATCGAATTGCAAGTTGTTTTAATTAATCGTAGAAATTCATGAAACAATGAAACGTTTTTAATTTAACTGATGTACTAGTGTTTCTAGTTATTTTTCAAGTCATTCTACGTTTAATTGAGATCCATATTATATTCGTTACTAATCCAGCGAATTCCATAACTATTCATAAAATATTGACTCGGTGCTCACAGATCCAAGAAATTATTAAGATAACAATAACCACCACCCTTAGCCCCTTAGCCTCCAATTCTTGGAGCATATTTCGTGGCTATTACGCTCTCGGATAACATCCCGGAATTCCAACAACGAGAAACTTTCGTCGCGTGAACGAGCAACTTGTAAAATTTGCATGGCGAAAGTATCGAGGGCAAAAAAACACCGTTCTAACTGGGGTGGAGGGGCGAACGAAACGATGAAAGTCGAGTGGGTGTGTGTGCACCTGTTTAATAGAAAGTAGTCCGTGAGAGTTGCCAAATTGAATTCCTCAAACTGTTAAGTTAAGATTCTTCGGCGAGTGTGTTGAGAGGGGTTGGCGTTGCATAACGTGGCATTCCAACGTATATGAAAGATTTCTGGATCGTATATGCCGCCTGATGAATGAAATTCAAGCATTTTTTCCATCGTTACTAGATATTTTTGTTTTTACTATAAAAGAAAAATTTCCGAAATGAATGAAAATAGACGAAAAATGTAACAGAAAGTCTGTGCACAAGTGGTTTCAAAAGAACGTGTTCATCAAACCATCGAATACCAACCCCCTTTCTGTTTCAACGATTCGTCATCTCACTCTCTCTCCTCTCTGCAGAGTTAAACTTTTCCGAACTACAGAATTGCATAAGTTTCAATAGGAACCGATAAGGATAAAATTTTTCCAGGTCAAGCCCCGATGTCTTTGATCAACGTTAATATTAATTAATTGATGTGAATTGTTCCGAAAAGCGATACATCTTCCGTGAAAACTCATTTTTCACGTGTACGTCCGATGGTCAAGAAAATAACGCGTTATAAAACTTTCATCCTGTCTGTAATTAAGAGTGCTTTTTTCACGTCCTGATATATAACACTAGTGGAAATCACTCCGGATAGCAACTTTGTTGCGGTGAAGTTGTTTTAAACTTTTAACAGCTGCCAGCACCTAGCTGGTTCAAACAACTCCAGCCGCGCTTTTTTTTTTTGGTCTCGCGAATGTGTATACCTACACAAAAAAGATCTTCACCGTGGCTTCGGGGTCCATTTCATTAACGGAAAGTTTAATCGAAAGTCGTGCAGTTTCGAACCCGAACGGGATTTCGTGTGATGGATTTCCATCATTCAATGGACGTGTACGATTCAGGAACTTTCGATTGAACGAACAACTGTGGAAGATGAATTATATTTCATGTAACATACACAAAAATACAACAGAATATTGTTTCGATAATTAAATAATTTGGAAATGAAAGGGTTAAGACGCCCACGGCTGGAGTCGCAACGCGTGCACGCGAGGATCCGCGAGATCATCATCATCTTGAGAGGTGAACTTTTGCTCGACAGGAGAAAAAGACGACGGGGGTGGAAAAAGCGCGGAGTACATCGAGATTCGCTCTCTCGACCCCAGCCCAGTTGTTCAGAGTCTCGTAATCGATCAACGTCATGCCATTATTCCCCGATGGTTCTTGGGAATACGAACATGTACGCGATACACTTATCTTGGCACCTTTTTTTTCTTCATCTAAAACCAAAGAACCTGGTGTTATCCATCGATCTATGTAAATATTCACTTCATTTTGTCGAAGCAGCCTGGAAAGGGAGACGAGTCTTCTTGGGATTGATTATTTCTTCTGGCCCTCCTGCTGTCAGAGGAACGTCCACCGTCTCCTAAGAATAATTGATGGCGGCCCCGGAATTTGTACTTGCCCCGGTGAAACACGGATTTTCCGAAGGATTCCACGGTAAAGGAAAACTGTGAATTTTTAAACCTTGTTCCCTTTTAACATCGACCAGAGATCGATCAATCTGGCAGAAAGGATCACATTGGTAGTTCCAAGAATTCTTCTTTTAGAAGTCTAAAAGGTGGTTTAAATACGGAAGGAACTAGAGTAGATCGTACGATGAACAGTCGAGAAGAGGCCTCCGTTAAAAGATCCCGAATGGCAGAAATTATCCTCTATCTGACGGTCGATCAGAATCTTGATGAAACAAAATTGACTATAAAATTTCATCGTCCCAGCCGCTTATTAACTTTGACTAGATACACCTCGTAAGCGGATTACGGTGTCGTTTCGAGGGATGCTTCGGGGGATCAGGTGGAATCGGTTTAAAATTCCGTTTGTGCCTTGTTGTCTCGAAGGCGAGTAAATTAAAAGGAGGGATTAGGCCCCGAGAAATTCACTACAAGCAACTTGTTCGTTCGATATAATTCGATAAATATAATTCAAACCAGATCATCAGATTCTTCGATAAACAGACAAAATGTTTATGATCTTTGACCAAGAAAATCGTGGACAGATTTCACGTTTTGTCGATGGTCAACGAACCGTTCCTCGAATTCAAGGGGATTAAGTCATAGGCTAGCATTGCTTTGATCTCGAATCAACATCAGTTGCCTGGGCTAACTGATTACTCCACGACCTCCATGGAATGTCGGTATCGGTAACCAGTGATCGATAAAGTCAAAGATGGACGTGGAAACCGGAAGCAACGTTCTCCAAAGGGTTCCCTTGTAACTTGTTGATCGTGTGAGTTTAATAGTGGATCACGTGTGCAACGCCCCAGGGGGATGAATATCAGAGAAATTTCAATATTTGGAAAAGTCGAATCGCTCGGACGCCCCCATCGTCCGTGAGCACAAATAGATCGGTCAGCGTGATCCACACGGCGATCCGAATTCGGTGGAGCTCTGCCACGGTTCGTTTATCAATTTCGTGGGGCAGAATGCAAACCGATCGAACGCCATCAACCGATTGGATTTCACACTCGCGAAGAATTTTCCATTCTGGTCAGTCCCACCTGCGTTCTCGACTTGTATTATTTTGTTTTGTGTGAGTTTAGGAAAAAAGCAACTGTAAAATTGACAGCACACAGGGCTTGAAGCCTCACGTTCTAAAGAAGAATAGGATCGGTTTATTATTGACTCCACGGATACCGAATGTCAGGCCTTATTGTCGACTCGTACCACTTGCAAATAAAAATGGCCCATAAAGGGCCACCGAGTCTCTGAATATTGTATCTCGTGTTGCCAGTAAAACGATCGTAAACCGTCGAGCAGACGCTGTAAAAACTGTTTTACTGTTAATTTTGCCGGATGGGAGGACTTGACGATGTAGTCAGATGTGGCGTGCGTGTTTCGTCTCATTCCACTTCACGATTACCCAGTTTCTGTGGTCTGCGGGGGATATAAAAAAATGTTTAAATGTAGAATTCCCCTGGAAATGATATAAACTGTTCTATTATTAATCTCGCGAAAATTACTGGAATTTATACGAAGGAATGTCCAGAGTGTCCGACTAATTTCTCTTTACTCTACTTCATAGTTGACTATCTTACGTTTCCTCGCCAAGAAATATCAAATTTCATATTATATTAACTTCACTTCTGTCTGGAAATTGTCATAAGTTACAAAGAAGTGTAACGTTATTAATTCCACACGATGTCTGAGTTATTTCAGTATATTTTGCTTCGCGCCTACAGTGAGTCAGAGAAGTGTTCGTACCTTCGCGATTCTTGAATTCAAATGACTTAATAATTGTTCGACAATATATATTCTGAATTGTTTATTAACAGGGATATGTAGTGCAATGACTAAGCTTTCAAATGATGTGTCGCTTATTGAAAAATAAAAATTCATAATAAGCTCACAAATGTATTCGTAAAATCCCTCCTTAAATTATACAAATTAATAGAATACTTTTACAAGATTTAACTTTCGATAATTTGCTTATTTTTCTATTTACATACATTACTATTTTCAATTAATGACATATCATTCGAAAGCTTAGTTATTGCGGAATATATCCGTATTGATAAACGTTTTAAAATGTTTATTGTTGAAGAATATTAATTATTCGAATTCAAGAATTGCGAAGGTACGAATACTCCTGTAGCTGAGGTTGCACGGAGCACAGAAGCTGTGAAAATTTCCCAGGAATGTTGTACAACAGTTCAGACGGGGTAAGAGCGATTACACCGTTCCCTTTTTTTTTGTAGAAAAGAATGTGATGAACACGCGCCACATAGGCACTGGTCACGAATGCCGGGGATATTTCGTTCTTACTCCACTGCGAAGTCAGCTCCGGGCCGTGCGTGGCCTGGGAACTGCCGAATTACAACGCGAAATAACGCGAGTTTCGAAGTAAGAATGGTTTTATTACAAGCCACGGAACGGAATTCTAACGAAGTTTTAACTGAGTCCGTTGACGGGAACGTGATCGTCTGCTCTTTCGCTCGAAATGTGTAACGTGTACACCCTTTGCTCGTACATGCAGTTTATCGACCAATTTGCATATCTTTCATACTTCGTATCGTGGCAGTGAAAGTAACATTAATCTATGTTGCCTACTATGGGCCTATTATCGAGTCACTTCTTGGGTCCTTATTGCACAACTTTAATGGCACTTAATATTATACTACATTTCCAATTTATTCTCTCAGTGAACGATACAACATATTTACCTGTTCATTTTTTTACAGTCTTAACCCATGGTGGAATTAATGTGGAAGCGTATAAAAAATCCTCCGACCCAGCTACCGGTAATCGATGGATTATTTCCAAAAACGAACAAAGGGTAGCCTCATTTCATGACAGTATCTGGTAACTTTTATTCATTCTTACTCTACGTTCACTGATGTGAATTTCCAGCGACGTGGAATACGAATGATCTGAAATATGGGGAGATTTCTGAAGTGATCCAAAAGGGATCATCTTCGAACAACGATGCTACTTCTGTATCTGCTGACTCGTCGAAATGTTCTCCAGTTATTAAAACTGTTATCCGGCCTTTTTCTCGCCTCAATTAGGGATTAAGGGGTGTGGGTTTGCGAACGTTCGCGAACTAGGCATCAACGTTTCTAATTGTTGGATAATGACGCGACGAAGCCTGTCCGACATTGTCCCCTCACCGAAAAATTCTCGAAGGAACTCGAACGACTCTAGCACCGCGGCACGAATCCTTTGTTCCTTAATGAAATCTTAATTAGGGGGAGGCTGTCGGTTGAAGACAGATTATAATGGGCCGAATTGAATCACGAGGTCGATCAATTAGCCCCCTTGAGATTCTGCTTCAAAGAGAGATCAAGGCACGATCACACCGCGATAAGACGGAAGCTGAAGGATATCTGGGCGTTATCAGTCTCGCGACACTGTCGTCCCGTTGGAGAAATGGAAATTAATTGTTCGCTGGGGAAGAAAAATGATTCGTTCGTCAGACAGATTAAACCATTTGCCTCGAATTAATTTTTATTAGTTACTTAGTAATTATTATACCGTGGTCAAAAGAAAACTTACAGTGATGAATGGGTAGATATTAGGTAAATTTATGGTAGTTTTTATGGGTTTTACAATTAATAAAATACATAATGATTATTTTATGACATGTATTTTCAATAGAAATTTGTATTGTAATACAGACTCCTCTCAATTATCGTCTGGCTTGTTCTACACGATTATTGTCGTTACGAGTATACTGCGGATTTTATATATTTATAGCCTATAGGGTTCTATGAAGTATTATGAAGAACATAAATCTCATTATATGCAATGTGTTTTCTATTTTATTTTTAAACTCAATAAGATACCTAAGAGAGGAAATAAATCCCTAGGTACTACTCTTGTTTTTATGAATTCCTTTAGAAAATCTAGTTCTGCATGAAGGTACACAGTTTAATTATGAGATGTACTGTACTGATCTTCGTCGACAATTTCCATCCCCGAAAAACAATTTACCGGATCGATTCGATGCATCCCGCCGCCCTGAAACCGTCCTGGTAAGCTCTCTAGCTCGAAAGACCAATAAACCGAATTCCCTGTATTTTCTACTGAATCGACGGAACACAGGTCTCGAATGGGATCACAGTCATCGAATCAGGTCGGATGTGCGTCGAGTACCAACGAAAACTCGTCATTGATTACCGTGTGCTCGGGCAAATAATTTCTTTAGAGTTGCGCCACGTTGCGCAGTCGGCGTCTGTAAACAGATCGATCTCTATCTGACGGCCGGTTCGACGAAACCCAAGCCATCCCTGCCATCCTTTCAGTTTCGCGGAGATTACGGGGCTAGGGGTGAGGTCTGGTACGATTCCAAGGTACGTCGTATAAGAAGAGAATTTCAGGGAAGGGATTTAAAGAGTTTCAACCCCTGGGAACACGTGTCGAACGAACGATGAATACGAATCGCGGTTGGCGATTGATCAATTTATAACGAATAACGTAGCAGGTGGGCCAGTTTCCGATTATTAGAGTGGGATCGCTGGTGGCACCGGAAGGATCGATCGAGGAGCATGATTCGACCCTCGAAGGGGTCCTGGTATATCGGTGTATTTAAGCTTTAGAAGCAAGTTTTAGATCGTAGAAATTTCTAGATACGTAGAATAGAACCGTAGGATAATGAAAACGTAGACGAGAATGACCCACGGCGAAATAACTCGGATGAACTCGGTGAAGTTTCGTCTGGGGTGAAGCTGATTACGGGAGAACGAGGGAATTTCGAAGGGAGAAAAGGAAAAATTGAGGTCTCGAAACGCAAAGAGGATTCGCTGGAAAAAGTGGGCAACGTTAATTCAATGTTAAATTAGAGAATCTGCAGCCTCGTCAAACCTTGACGAATGTTGTTTGGCTTCTTCCTGTTCCTGACGATTTTCCCTCCATATTTATTTACCCCACTTTCGAGGAAAATTATGTCGAACATTAGAGTATTCTACACTTATTACTTTATTCGTATTCTTAATAGAGAATTTTTCTTTCTTGTTGAATGAGCCACTTCTTTAAAGTCACAGAATTAGAATTCTTTCAGGTCTCTATTATCCGTTCAAAGTAAATCGTATTCATGGTTAGATTACGCATTTTCACAGTTAAAATTGTCACTTTCTGTTGAACGAGAGAAAAACCAATTCCTTGACACATTGAGAATCAGAAAATGATTTCGATTCTCTAATCGAACTGTTTCTCCGAATTCAGTTCTTCGTTTCGTCGAAGGTAATATCAATTAACGAAAATGCATACATTCCGGATTTTCCATTTTATCCGTAATTGTCGAGTCTCCGCCAAGTGGGTTCCTGGCATTCTTTCAAGCCACCCCGAAAGCGCCAGAAATCGGTGTAAAGCGTGCTCTCCACGGCGCGGCACGTATTTATATTTCGCGAGGCTGGCTTAAAACGTTGGATGGAAATTGCTCGCTCGATTTGTTCTTCCGCGCAGATTCACTTCGATCACTCCGCCGCGTGCCGGGGGAATGGTCGAATCGAGCCTTAACCAATACATGGAGAAAACGAACTTTTCATCCCAGGATGGGGAGTGGGGGAGGGAGAAAAATTTATTCGCAGGCGGTGCCGATAAAAAATCGGCTTGCCCGCTCCTTCGACTCGAAGAGAACACGCGCCGCATACAAACGTGCTCAATAACGCACTGGAGGAGCCATTCCGTCGGAGTATTTGAATTTTTACCGAACGTTCCGAATCCCGAAATATTTTGTTTGCTCCCGTATCTTGGAGGAAACGAGAATAGAGAATGATCGGATTAGACCACGGACCAGTAGCTTTGGTTCTTGAGCCTTTTCGAACGTCAAGGCAAGCGTAAAATGTGCGATGCAACGCGAAATAACAAGAATATGACTGACAATAACAGGAATTTCGCTGAAAATAAACCAGAAATAGGGAATAAAATGATTTCTATGCTACGCCTAGGAAAATTGAGCACGGGAGAACGTTTTGCATGATATGCCTGACTATTTTTGGATATTTCCACTTAGGCCACGATTTCCAATTACGTTGGTGTGTGTTACACAATCAGTTCTATTATTGTTCAAGAAAATACAATAATATAACGATGTATTTGCAATGGACAGATGGTTTGAAGAATCTTTTAATTCGTATTTCATCGCTGGATAAGTAGAAATAACGATCAATAGTCAGGCACTGTCTCACGATTAGTTTCTTTCCGACATACACAGGCACAGAATGGTTCTTTTTATTGCATATTGTACAAAGTTTCGAAACACACTATTAATCAACAGCGCTGTTCGTTAACACCGACAACTTTTTGATTATACATTCATGTCCCAGTTTGTCGTGCATCTTTCCAAACAAAGTACCTTTTACACGATGTTTGCGGTTTGTGTCTCGGTTAGGGTCACTTTACGCAAATCCCGCGAAATTTTCCCCGCGGACGGTCTATGCCCGACGCAGCCTTAGACTACGAGGTCTCGGAAAGATTAAAAAAGCCCGAGAAGGTTTCCACGAAAGCGGTCGTGTGCTTTAAGGCGGGCTCGTTGTTTTCGGGTCAACAATTTCTCCTTACGACGGCACACAGCCGTGCATTAACATATTCGCGATCGATCCCACACCGGCCCGAGACTCGATTTTCCACGGTGACATGTGTCCTAGGCTTCTCGATCGCCTGGACCAGCCTCCACTGACCCGATTCTATGGTTACACAGATGCCAGACAACGCAAACTGTCGCGTGTATTGAAGTCATCTACGCCCTGAAGACTAGCAGGATCTAAAGGATCGAAGACTAAGGGCAAGACAAACGAATGAAAAATCCCTGCAAAGCAATAGTTCGAAGCCCCCTAAACGTGAAGATAAGAAACTCCTCATCGTCTTTCGGATTCCTCGATGTTTCATTAAAAGGTAATTAGGCGACAGTTTCACCGAGTTGAACAGTTTAACAGAAATAATCGACCCCCGATTCTTGCCCACCAAGTTTCGAAATAACAACCTATTCGAAGGGATTCTTGAAGATGGATCACTAGCTTCCCCCATTTGGTTACAATTCGAGGCGACTTGTGATCGAAGTTTTGCCCAAAGTTTCGTGGATTCTTGAAAGTTCACCGAGGGAATACGCGGGAACAATATCGTGCTGCAGCCCGATATACCAACCGGTGTCGAGAACTCTGGCCAGCGGAATGAGAATGGAACACAGGTCCAGATGGGAATCTTCCAAACGTATTCGATGACTTACTCCTAACGTTTCAATGATTCCATTTACAATTCTATGTTCGATCCACTTGAACCGCTATTAAGCAAATGATGCCATCATCTTTGAGACGCACTAGGTGCTGCCTCGAGTGGGAAAGTCGATTCGGCGCAGCCTAATGCAACGTTCCAGTCGCGTTGAAACGTGACTCCTCGTTGAATCAACTTCCCGAACAACGGCTACGTGGCCAGAGTATCAACAGAGAGGTACCTAGTAGCCTATCCCCTAAGACCGAGAAAAGTGGCGTAGGTTGATCGAGAGCTGGCCGTCGCCAACGACATAAAAACCTCGACGGCACTAAAAACCCGAATCGACTTCGGTTCTGAAATTTACCGAGGTTGATTAGCGAACTTTGGGATAGCTAAGGGGATTGTACGATCGCCACAGAATCCAGCTGGGTCGGTACGCGAGTATCCAAACTCCCCGAAGATAATAAGAAAATCGGATCTCCAGAGGTCCGTATACCCCAGAAACGGGGTGCCATTATCCCGGGTCAAGTGGCCCGCCAGCTACAAACTTCTCCGTCCGCGTGAGCACACGCGACTCCGTAAACCGATACATCCATCATCCTCCGCAAAACAGCGGCAGGATGCTTACTCGTGGCGGGATCAGCAAGAAAGAATCATTACCACCGTGAACAACCAGAAGCAACCAGTCAACACTTCCAGCGAAGGGAAACTATCCAACGAGACGTCATCGAAAGGAACGATCCTAATGATCCCGTAGACAGTTTCGTCGAACCGTTGCCAAGAGTAACGAGCACACCGACTCAGCAGCAATACAGCCTTTAACCTCAGGCTCTAAGTTCCCTCTGGGAGGTGAGATACAGAAATCGTGGCCAGGGAAACTAAAATCTACACAGATCTCCAAAAGTTCTATTTACTCTCCAATGGTATCCAACGTACAACCATCAGATATTCATCAATCCTGTTATTTATCCTCTGCTCAATGTGTACCCTATAACAGCTTGACGCTATAGTCAACCGAAGAATAGTAAAGAATCTCTGTCCGTTCAGACGTAGCCTGGATAGACACCAAGAGGACAGGGAAGAGAAGGCGGAAGGGTTCAACGCGCTAAAGGATAGTCTGCTCAGGCTGGTCCGTAGATTGAGCATCGGCGGCATTGGACTCGTAGGACGTTACGCGATTGGTTCGTTCGGTGACGGTGGGGCAGCCGGGCCCAACGGTGGCAGACCGGTGGAGGGGTTCATCGGTTGTGGCGAGGGGACCACGGACGACCCTGTCGACGGTTGCCTGGGCGGGCAACACCAGCAGCCGGTGGTGGGGCCCAGAGGCGGCACGGTGTCCGCCGGCGCACCACCTAGCCGCGGTGGTGTCCCCAGTCGACGGCCGAGTCGCGAGTTAAGCCCTCCCACGAGGGGGCCCACGGAGGGCCAGGATGCGCCCACCTGCGGGGGCGGGGGTGGTGGCGGTGTCGGTGCCGCCGCAACCGGTGCTGGCGCGACAAACGCCGGTTCCGGACAGGATTGGCGACGGCTAGTCGGCAGCATCAGACGAAAAGTGCGCCGTAAACCGGCCCACGCGAGCGCCAGCATCGCGGAGACGACCGGTCTGCACGAGACCAACCGGAATCAGGATGACTTTCTCAAGGCGACCATGAGAATCTTCCTGGTGGTGTCGCCACCGATGGGCCGCGTTCAGGTACCGTATGTTTACTCGATCTTTCATATTTAGGGCCCCTTTAACGGCCCGCAAAAAGGTGAAACAGTAAAGACTCCATGAGAGTTTGAAACTCGGGTCCGATTCAGACCTTCACGATGCATCGGGAATCCTTTCGACACCTCACAAATCTGTTGTTTGCCCGAAGCTTTACCCTCGGCAACAAATGCAGGGAGGGGGGGAGTAATTAATTACCCTAGTGGTGGGCCTGAAGTAGCCAACTCTCATCAAGTCTTTACTGTATTTAGGAATTTTGTTTAAGGAATGTACAGGAGATATGATGAAAAAACTTCCTGGCATTTATTTATTATACATTCGAGTGAATAAACAAAAGTTTTGTTTCAATGTTCGTGTAGCGTGGCGAATTGTAGGTGGCGCTAATCGTGTTGATTTTGTTGTGAATACCACAAGAATTTATGCTCCAAAATTTTCAATGGTAGATCGTGCGATAATTGATAATTTTTTACCTTATGATTGGCATCGTTTGCATACAGTGAAGTTTCGGATCAACACGATTAGCACCACCTACAATGCACGAATATTGAAACAAACATTTTTTTTTTATTTTCCTGAAAATATAATAAATAAAGTACACGAAGCTTTTTCACCATATCTTGTTTGTTTTATTTAAAAAAAATTTCCTAAGTGACACCTTTTTTTTCGGCCGCTAAAGGGAAAAGGGTCTTTAGGGGTCATTCTAATTTGACGGCCGAAAAAGTTAACCTACCTTTAGGAATGTTTTCTTCGGTAAATACAATATGTAATCAAGTGCTTCTTGTTAGTAATTGTTGAACTACTTCTAAATAACATAAAAAAGTTTTGGTTTCTGTTTTCTTCTGTACTTTGATAATAGCTTCTTCCGAATGTCTCGACTTCATTCCATGCAAACGTACCTTCGAATTTTCTCAATGTTCTGTAGCCGAAAGTGAACACGTGTATTTTAGCACGAGGCATAAGCCAAGGAAAATTCGTTACATTGAAACCAACGATCCCTGGGACGCGGTTGCATTTGATCACGACGATATTCCCATGGTTATTAATACGTTCACGTGGCCAGGCTATTAGCGGATAAAGTCTTACCGGCTGGCACACGATGCGTATCCCCGACCCTGAAAATAGCCGATGTAAGTTCTGAGGATCCTCGAAAGTTTCTGCACAGTCATCCAACGTCGACCTAGTTGCCCGTACGAAACGTCACAAAAGTGTCTGGGCATTTGCAGCCGATCAGAGGGAAAGATAATTGGCTCCGGGGAAATCGTGATCCGAATAGGAATTGTTTTTCGATTAAGGTGTGAACAACTGAAAATTTCCCCGATCAATTTGCTGATCGTCAGAATCCATTGTCTAACACACACACACACACACACACGTTTCTCGTTTCCTGGGGCTAAGTGGCCACCGCCCCCTCCGACTGGGGAAGGTTGGAATAGCAACCGTCTGAGTACCAGAACGTCCCAATGAATCAATGAACGTTGTCACGGGAGCCGATAAGCCTGTGACAATTGTAACGCTGGTGGATCAAACGGGAATCGATGTGTAAATTAGCACCTTGAAGTTCTCGTCTCGTCGACAGAACCATCACATAATTTAGTGTCGTTATTAAAATCTTCATATAGCTGGTATAGGGTATGTGTTCAGGTTCGTCGATTGAACGTCTGTTCAAATTACAGAAATTAATGGTAAGTCGCTCCTAATAACAGCAAAGCAAACATTTGGTCCCGTTTCCTCAGCTCCATCGTTATGAGGGTATACCATGATCATTGCATCGTCCCGGTATACAATTCGAGTAATGGCCTCTGGGGCCCGTTTTAGAACGCTCGAATTCGGCCCCCCCTGTCTAAATGACACACGGTCGTCGTTCGTCACGATTAACGCCGTTTTCCCGTCCACCTGAATTTCAAGAAACATTTTCACGAAAACCCTCGACGGTCACAAGTCCCGTCGATCCCTATCGGCGCGATTTACGAGCGGAAGCCCACGGTGCACGAGATCGATTACCTTCACGGGAGCAATTAAAACGTTATCGAGGTGTTTCGTTGAGAGGCGTGTATTAAGCTAAGTAAACGCGGGCTGGATCGTGCCCGAGTCCGGTGGGAACGGTGACTGACGACCTGAAAACTGAACGTCCATTAGTTCGAATCGATCGATCTGTCCGGTTGGACGACCGGGTCGTGTATTCTTCCCGGGGCAATTGAGAGTATTGTCATCGTTGTGGCTCGCAGCAGACAATCGGTGAACATCGAAGCTCAAGCTGTCTAATACGGCTGTGGAAACGTCATTAAACGGTCGTGAGTAACAGGGAGATACAAATCATTCGAGAGCAAGTATTCTGGGCTATGTCGAAAGTTTTGCTCCAGTTGTCACGTATCCATTCCACGTTTGCATACAGATGACAGAAAGCAATAGGTATTTCTAGATAAAGTTTTAATGGAATATGAACTATTCCAATATTAGTCATCCTTGTGAACGTAATCCCTTCGAACCTAGATACAGATTAGGTGTGGATCAGGTGTGGATTAGGCATAAGTTGGGTATGTACTAGGATGTATGGATAGAATATGGACTAGGACATATGGATTAGGTACGGACTGTGTGGATCAGGTGTCGATCAGTTATCGATTAGGCATGAATTAGATATAGTAATCATCCCTCTCTCGACAAGGCTCTAGGTGAACAGGCATGCCATTAATTCATCGTTTTCCGTAACGTCATGGTACATTACTCTGCTGGGACATTGTTTCTCCATCCCCCTCGGTGCGGCACACGTGGTGTCGATTCAAATTGATTTTTCAACCACCATTAGCAGGCCAGTTTTTCGGGAACCAGAGGAGGGATGGATTTACGACGACCCTGTCCGGCAAATATTTAAACGGACCAACGCGCCAGTGTAATTAGCAACGTTTGCACAGGTACCGCGATATCGCTCACCGAAACTTCGACCACTACCCATCACCTATCGATCCCCAGAGAAACGCGTCTTCCTTGTGAATCATTTATCGGATGCTCTACGAACGCGTTAGCATCCACATTCTTAACGAGAATGTATTATTCCGGGGAAGAGGAAAGACTGATGGCTCGACGAGCAAACGATCAATCATTCGCGGAAAACGATCTATAAGTCACTGTCAGTGTTATCGAGTTTATTTCTCTTGCACCCCCTTGAATATTTAATGCTAACTACGTTCGAGGGAGGCAACCCAGGCCGAATCGATCTATCGTTTTAATATCGGCCGAGTGAAATGATGAATAGCGACTATCTTTGGTGGTTTTGTATAATTACGGGTACGGTGGCTCGTTATCAGTGGTGGTGTTAGTGGCATTGAATGAATTGTTCGTGGAAAATTGGTAGAAATGATGGAATAAAATTCTGTTACACCCGGGCGTCGTATTCACGGGAAAATTGAATTTAAATATTCATGTGGAACACGAACTGCTGGATTAGACTCTGCTCACCTGTCTGACTATTACTTACTTTCTCTACTTGCAATTATCGTAGGCGGATGTTGGTGTATCCGGGGAACATTTGAAGTTGTTTTTCTTGAGAACAGTGATCCGTGTGAATATCTAGACTGGCTAAAATTGGAACTTACAAGAATGTAATCGAGAAACAAGTATGCTCCATTTATCCACGAAATTATGTCCCCATACTTTCATTTCACGAAGAACAATGTCAATTCTTGTTTCCATTCAACCACGATTCACAAACTTGCATCCATGCCATAGATGCACAAAATTTGCAGTTGGGATAAGTATAGCTTCTGAATTATTCGAACATTGCCACGGGAAGAAACGGGAAAACTTTCCCCGTTGCGTCTAATAAGAAGCATTTCCATGTAGGATTACGAATGGAGTGGTAACAACCACCTCCAGAATGGGGTTGAAAGTATTATCATCACCGGCTACGCGTGAACGTAATTTCGAATTCCGTAATACGGGGGAGACACGACGAAAATTTACGGGTAGCATTCGAAGAAGAAACAACGTTTTATACAGCTCCTCCGACAGCAGCTGCGCCGGACAAGCGCGCTTCAAGTTGGCCTAATTCCAATTATCATTTGCTCCCTCGGTTTCCATGATACCGTAGATCGGCCATAATTCAGCCTAGGTTTCTATTATACATACATAAGTATGCTCCATTTTCTCCCCCCTGGAACTTCGTACGCGGACATTTCCTATTCAGCCGTATCTCACTTCTATTTCTTAATCCATTTCTACGATTCTTTCAATTTGATCCTGACCCACTGTATAATAATTCTTAATTATAATGTGACACCATATAGCTTAAATGAATTATAATTTAGAAGGTGTCTCATTTAAGTGTGACTCCCAAATATCTTTTTTAATTATGTATATTTCCTGTATATTTTCTTAATTCGAACTCTTTATTTCTTAATCGATGAATTTCTCATGTTTTTTCAAAAAGGACAACAAAAGTATTCCGTTCGAGAGTATTTTATTTCGTTGACCAATTATCGTAGCAAAACGTAAAATTTATTATCGTTCCTGAAAGAGTGGTGTTCACTATTTCAGTTGGGACGAGTCTGAAACACAAAATACAGATGATGTGACAGCAGGGGGTGAGCGATTTTCACTTGGATGCATCTGGGAAATAGGACACCGACGAGTAAGCTGTACTCCGATAACACGACCGTATGGATTCGTGTGTTTTGTCCGATGACGATACACATTAAGTTTATCAAATTTCCCGAGCACACAACATTCACCAAGAGATTTTCAATCCATTGACAGTTGTGATGCATTACTACCTTCCTCCGTCGCCGTGTATAAAATTACCAGCTAAATAGATTTCAAACGGAACACGCGCATCGGTCAAATTAGACCATATTGAGTGCCCATAATTCCTGCATCGGTCAAATTAGATCGTTTCGAGTGCCCATAATTGTTGCATCGAGCATAGTCATTGAGATCGTAATTGTCATAAACACACAGTCCTCGGTTAAACTTTGCAGGTCCTTGAAACCTGTGTTGTTTCGACCACAGAACACAGAAATTTCGCCAGTAGTTATTAGAACTCCAATCGAATATACAAAATTGACCAATTCTTCGATCACTTTCGCGGGGAGAACGATTCCCCGAATCGAAATGAACCGACTGTCACCGCAGAAGACAGATTGGAATTCCGATAGGGAGTTGGCGCATCATTTCAAGTTAGGAGTTTCCTGTATTTATCCGGAAAATCGACGGAGAGCGAGATAGAGTTCGATAGATCGAAAAAACGTTTCGAAACCACTAGATTCTTTCATTTCGGTTATGAAGTTCCTTGGGTGGGGAGAGGTGCATCGCCACCGATAATCTTTGGCTGGCTGCCAGCCATCTTGAACGCTGAGAAAAGCTCTGGCAGCTTCTTGTCGGACCTCCCACCCCCTCGACGAACCGTATCGACGCTGCCAGCGCGCTTTTTGCCGCCTGGAGGAAGTACTTTCAACCCTGTGTCGAATAACTGCATCCATCAGCGACGCCTTCTGTAGATACAGCCCTTCTGAAGACTGTCCTGGGGTCAATAGTGGATAACCGATAGGTATCATAGAAAATTCTTTCAGAATTTTTCTCCCTTAAAGTTCCGTAGAGACTGGAATTTTTGAAAATCGAAGTATTTTTCATTATTTTGGAAAACCCCAAATTGTTTGTTTTGGTAGTTTAGGGACTTCCTGTTGAGGGGGTAAGTGGAGGAAAGTGGGATTGATCAGACATACCAGGAATAGAGGATTAATGATCAGGAATACACCGGAGTAAATAAAACGGTTTATTACTCAAAGATATTACTCAATGTGAAATGTTTTTTGCTATGTTATGAGTTATATGATAGTTATATTTATCGAAATTGTGGAAGGTAATGTGAATGATTTTACGGGAACAGAAGAGACAGATCGCTGTCTGGTTAAGCGAAATTCGGCTGTTCTACAGGCTTTCCGCGTTCTGAATGCATCTGGGTCACTGACGGTGCATGTCCACTGGAAAACTAACACGTAACGGGAACTGCAATTAGCGGTGTACGTGAACGGCAATAAAAATGTCCGCATAAATACGACGACTTATAAATATTTAAAGCCTATGGATTAGCCAGCCGGCACGAAAGTAAATAACTGGAATTACAGACACCAGGTGGATTGTATGCCTCGCGGGATTCATTCATCGGTTAAATTGCATGATTGTTATTTTTTTTTTTCATTCATATAATCGTTTACCTAGGAACCGTAATCCTCAATTGCATTGTAACGGACAGGTGTTCTCAATTGTACGTCGGAGTGTAAGATCGAAAAATTAGACGATTAGCGTATTTCCTATTATAATATAATATTTAGTTCGCAAACGTTCAGAAATAATTCTGAATTATCACGTACCATGGTTTAATTTAGAATCTCATTATTCTCGGTTATATCGCCACTTTATAGGACAGCATATACAGGGGTGTCACTTAAGTGTGACCACCCGAATATCTTTTTTGACTGTGAAAACGTAAAAAATATTTGATACGTAATTTGAATGCTATTAAGTATCCTGAAGGCGTTGTTGTCAAAGTTTTCCAGGTCATCGATGTTTTTTCTCAAATAACTACATATTTTTTTCTATTGCATCGCGTAGCTCACGAAAAAATATATTTAGAAATGTACCATAATATGACCTGGAAGTGCCCTGTAGTTATGAGAAAAGAACATCGATAACCGTGAAAACTTCGAGAAGAAAAAACCTCTTCATACCATTCGAATTACGTATAAATACTTTTTGCGTTTCACAATAACAAAAAATGTTTAGGGGGTCACACATAAATGAGACCCCTGTACATGCAAATTATGACCTCTTGACTAGTGCGACAAAGACAGTGTCAGAATTATTATTATTGATTGCCAAATAAATCAATGTATCGAACTTGATCAGATAAATGGGAGTCGGTTTTGCGGAAGATATTGATATGATTTAGGATATTCATTAACGAGCGAGTGTATATTGGGCAACAGTACAACGTGATTTCACGCTGGCTTCACAATATATCGACGAACAAGTCCGATTCCTGTACTCGTCATTAATTAGCTTCCCTCGTAATAATTTCGCATGGTATTGAATCGTGTACAATTGATTTTAACGGGGCTAACTTCGAAGAAATATCGCCTCTCTTTCACCACGTTTGCACGATGAACCTTCCAAATAATACAAAAGATATATTCTTCGTTTCATCTTTCACCGACGAAAATTTCACACCGTCCAAGTGAATAAGGCTATGAAAAGAACGTATCTGTTTAACTGAAATTCAATTAGATAATCGAGCGTAATTAAAGCTACTAATTAGATCTCTCGTGTTTTGTCAGTTGTGATTATTTCAATTGGGCTTAAACAATTACGTCGATTACCAACTTCTGTGACTGTTCGTGTCTTTTACATTGGACAGATGGTAACGATAGTAATTTAGACAATGTAATTGCATCCTGTTTTATTTGAGTTTTTATTCAAGAATTCAAGTTCATGATTGAACCATTATATTTTCCCTCGTTATTGCCTTACAACTTGACAAATACCGTACTTGTCTAACCACAATCGTCATCAAGATCGTTCTTAATTGCGTCACAGAAGGATAGCACCGATAGAAGTTGGAAATTCTTCCCTAATCGATAATTCTTAAGCGACTACCGAGTTACAACGTATTAGAGGTCGTTCCGTGGTCGTACTATCGCGGTGCAACGAATAGAACCATTAATCTGTGGCGTCGGATACTTCGTTATTCCCCTCCCGGAACACGTAGGGGGTGGTAGCAGGGCACCGAGGGTAGCGGAAAGTTCACCGACTGACAATCGATCATGCTGTAACACGAGAAGAATGTTGTCCGGTCATGGAATTGATCATTGCACGATATCTGCAACAGTGCAACTATTCACGGTTAGAGTCTCGAAAAGAAAGTACAGTAAATCCTCGATGAGTGTTGGAGTTGTTAATGAGGTTTAGTACAATGATAAAGCTTCGAATTCTGAAGCTAATGGTGTTTCTTTCAGTCGCATACGGCCATTATTTTATGAAATATTTAATATTCAGTGCCGAGTAACCTTCGAGCACTCTTCGAGGATTTACTGTCACTTTTATGGGTCGAACCTTTGAATGTTTCGCCTTTAATGCAAAGATTCTCGAAAGACAGAACCCTATTTCAGCCCCTAAACCACCGTCTCCTGATCAATTTGCTATGACAGTGGACTGGGGACGGAAGGGGTGGTTGGAGGCGCAGGGGTGGCTTCCTGTCAAGGGTGGCTTTATTGCCTCTATCATGAAGGAGGACAACCGTGAGGGGAAACATCTTTGAGGACACATCGATTTGAATCGCTTTTGTGAAACTGCTTGGTCTCTCTCTCTCTCTCTCCCTCGAGGGGAAAACTTGATATCGTTTGGCCCGGAGTAGAGGTGGAAAATAAAAAGTAGACGCAGAAATAAATAGGAGTGTAGATTGTAGTATTTCACTGGTTATAAGAACCACTAGATGTAACCAGATAAGTGAGAAACGCTTTAGGGAGAATGTTGTACTTAACCCTTTAAGTGGATCGTCTGATACCTTGAGTGTACTACTGGGTGGCTCTATTATCTTAACGTTCGTGGACTTGTACGTCGTATTTTCGAATTTAAATTTGATCTATATTATTGGAAAATGGACTATTTTGGAAACGTGTAACATAGGTCTAGACATAGGTCTGTTAAGAATTTTTTACTCAACGTAATACTGTTTGAACATCCTCTAGCTCTCATGAACAAGATCGAATTGACCGTACATTTCTTCAGAATTATTTCCATAGTCTCGTGTGTGAAATTCGATCCAGAATCGAGCGTCGAATTCACGGCTCCGTGTGCTAAGCCTCGAGGTATTGTATCCCGTCTAGGTTACAGCTCGATAATTGCGAACGATACGAGAGGGGGATTAGTCGACGTTAAGCCGAAATCGAGCGGGGTGGCCGTGTGTGCGCGCACGTGAGCGAGGAGGAAAATATTTTTCATCATTCCCCATGGACGGCCACCCCTCGTTTATCTTCCGCGCAACTCGAAACGGGACCAAGATTGGCGTCGAAGGATACGTCAATATAACGTAATCCGGTTAAACACCCTGAGAGACCGACGAAAAAAAAAGGAAAGGAAGATGACGAGGATGACAAGGACACCGGGGGCCGCTTTCATTCCCCTTTCAACCTCCGACCCTCTCGATTCACGTCCCTGTTACCGCTTCACCGCGATCCCAAGATTGGGAGCTTGGGGAAACCCTCCAGATGACAAGTCAATCCTGAATGGTGTATACGCAAACACTGCTTTCGACCGAATAGTCGTGAAAACCGCAGGGAAGTCGTTGGACTAGAAGAAAATTTCACCCTGCTAGCCATTCCCACGAGAAACTTCCGTCATTTATTCGATTCACTTCTGCAGTTGCGCGAATCATCATAAAAGATTAATTTCTCAGTTTGTTTAATGCTTGGCCATCATCATTAAAAATAAGAATAGAACTAATAGCCTCTTGGTGTGCCAAGCACCTTTTTATAGTCCACAAAGAGTTACGACGACTTTTTGCTTGAAAAGTATACAGGTCGGTTTTATCTTCAGAACTTCAGTGAATAAAAATCATCAACATTACGGCCTTGTGAACGGAGTTTTATTTTATTTGGAAAGTCCACGAACTTCTTGAGGTATCTACGAAGAGGGGATGATTAAGATTGAGGCGGTACAAACGAGAATTAAAAATAGTTTCTTTCTCAATCTTATCGCGATCGTTAAGGATTCCGTGATCGAGATCGAGGCGAGAGGACGGGGAATGAGCTAGGCGAACGAGAAAGTTTCAAATTTACGGGCCATTTCTTCCCGAGGCATCGAAACTTCGGCCGGCCAGGTAACTTCTCGTTAGGGTGTTCATTCTTTCCAGCGATGGAAAAGTCTTGCTCCGATATCGTTTAATTATTCACTCAAACATCTTCCATTATACAGTTTTTACCCACGGGGAATCACGCTAACGAAGGGCGACAGGGATCACTGCGCGAGAAATCTTTCGAGGGTCTCGTTTGCGATGGTATCCGAGAGATATTAACAAACTTCTCGATCGCCTTGCTTTAACAACGATGCTTGCCATTAAAACGAAAATTTCACTATTTAAACGGGCGTTTAACGATCTACGTCCCATTCAGTTACAGAATTTACCTGCGATAAATATCAGAATCAAAATTTATACAATCCCTTGACATAGTTCCAGATTGCAGAAATTTCAACTTATTTTGTACGAATATTCATACAGTAGTAGACGAAATTTCTTAAAATTAATCAGCCCTAGAAAAACTTTCAATGCCTGATAAATCATTCGGTGAGACTACTTAAAACATATTCAGTAGTCCATAAATATTGAAAGTAAAATACTAATGTTCTCGATCAATAGACGCAACGCTATAAATTCCTCAAGGATTCAAAATTTTGTATTTTCTGACTATCCATAAAGCTCGTCTACTTGGAATGTATCAGTAAGGCTTTTTAACAAATTACTATTGAAGGTCTCGGAGAGAGGTCGTGGCTCTGTTAAATCTTCTAGAAACCGTGAGAAACAAAACGAACGAAATATACAGCATGAAATTGGCCAGAGACAGAGTTGCGGCCGCAGCCCATTAGCTTTTCGCCGTCTTAATGATAACGGCTGACGTTTGAACACTGGCTGCCTACCGTGATATTTCGTTCTTCGCCTCGTATCCCAGTTCTTTCTTTCTTTCAGCGCGATTCCCTGTCGCTCGTTGACCCGTAAAGAAACGTCCTCGTCGACACACTGTACGCACAAACAATGCCAGAAAGGGGCACAATAGTGGCGGTCGGGGCAACGTCGACAGCAGGGACGATGAAATGCAAAAAGGGGCTCGATGCCTTGAAGTTTCACGTAAATCGGGGTAGGAGGCGACCATACTGTGGCCAAAATTTTCATTAACTTCACGAGAAATTCGACAATCCCGCAACTTTCTTCGACTTCTTGCGGAATTTCGTCTTATCCCGCTCTGGGCTTCTTTGTTTCATATCGGACCCGCTTGCATCCGCATTCCTAATGGAGATATTCCTGGAATCTCCCGTTTGTCTTCTTTCCGCGAGATGAAAAATAAAGTCGCAAAGCTTGATTGCTGAACGTTCATAAACGCTGAATGCTTTTAATGCTTTCGAGATAGAGGCGGAATGCTACCGCTTCTGACTATTCGTAGGGCTCGACTACTTGGGGTAAGCTTGGACGTATTGGGTAAAATGTCGACAGTCTATGAAGTAATTTATTAAAAAATGCATTTAGAAGGAATGATGCATGAGGATGTCCAAACGGACCCAGGTTTCACTATACTTGCATTACCATCAATCTCTTCCGAGGATTAAGGACAAAGCATAATCTCCATTGGCTGACCAAATCGTACAGTTCGACCACTGAAAACCGAAAGCTTAATTGACTGTCGCTAGGCGAGCGATGGCAACAATTATGACAGATTCATGAACTCGTTCCGTACGTTACTCACCCTTGTCAGGAGTAACCTGGCTGTTGGTCGCAGTGATATAAATCAACGTGCGGTTACACAGTAAGGAGAGACAGTCAGACGTTTACCCTTTCACCCGAGGAACCTGGGCGGAGAGGAAACGGAACGCGCGCGTGGAGGAGGGCTTTAAGCTACGTAGTGGTCGATGTTCCCGCAGCCTTAACCGTAATTAAACGATGCGGTTCCACTACAAACGGCACACCGTCGTCTGCTGCACGTGGAGTAGACTATCTTGTTTACGGGAGCTACTGAACGCGCGGTGTTTTATGCGCCGAATATCAAACGCGTCTAATAATGTTGCCGACCAAAAAAAGGGGAACAGTCTCGCGATAAATCAGACGGTACCGTGAGTTACTTGCTGTATTCTCGACCGAGGAATGATTGTGTCTGAAACGGACGACGGGAATACAAAAATTAAACACGATATTGTTGCTCGTTATGGTGCTCTAGTATGTTTTTCGTATAACAACAATAAATCTTCCATAGTTCTGGATAGTTAGAGTTACATATTATGAGTACTCACGTGTTATTACAATACAATGGTTCTTCGAGTTTGCTCAAGATTGGATTCTCTTCTCTCAACTGAAAGAAAGCATGTAATATTTTAGAAAAATATTATCTCTATGTTGTGAGTATTTATGGCAGTCAGACTTCAAAATAATGGAAAATTAAGACAGTAATTATTCAGGACAATCTGGAAACACGTGGACAACATTCACGGCAATCTGCCGAATTCTGTGAATTGTGAATTCGACGATCGTAATTGATACGATAGTTCAGTGATCTAGGGTTAGTAGGATTGCAATTGAAATACTCTGCACTCGAAATAGTATTGAACGAGAGGAAGTCCCCCCGTTATCGCGCAACGAGCAAAAAAGCAACCAGGAACACATCGTTACCCGCCCTGCCTCGTCGTTACCTGTCAAATAAAGCGTATCGTTAAGCAAACTTACCGTTACCGAAACGGGCGAAAGCTTTAATGGCCCCCTTCCCGTCTCCCGATTCAGAGAAATTTACTTCATTGCCGATCATTAGCGCGTTCGCGCCGTTTCGCCAGTCGTTGCATCGCCGAATTTCGTAAATAAGTCTGCTCGAGTCTCCCAGCGTATCGAAATCGTTGGTTCCGGCGTTATCGTGCCCGTTCCGTTTCGATGGTTTATTGCATTATTACTCGACTCCGAGGAATCCCGAATTGGTCGGATAGTTTCGCGATCGCGCCAGCCACAACCTTTTAATTTCCACTCCGCGCGCGTGGATCAGGCCATGGGAGGTCGCCGCGACGGTCTGACAACGCACGTGCTTATTCCACTGTTCTGTCTAGCGCGTATCCAATATTGTGACCCACGTCGCTCCCCCGAGGCTTAGCTCTCTGATCTGTGTCGACCCTTGACAGTTCCGCGAGGTGACCCATATTTTCTCACTCACCGAGTCTCATGATGATCCACGAACGTGTTCAAAGTAACTTAATATTTAGTATTTAGTAAGTCAGGTTGCCCAATTGGGTTCTGGTTTGTTGTGTAACATTTTTCGATCTTGTGATTAGTTAGTGGCTATTCTTGATGATCCGTCAGTGAACAATCAGTGACTCAGCAGGGACCCATCAGGGATCTACCAATAACCCATGAAGGAACTGTCAATGACCCATCAGGGATCCATCGATGACCTATCAGGAACCCATCACTGACCAATTTGAGATCCATCAGTGACATTTCACTATTACACGTATATTTACAATAGCTTAATAGAGTGGATCCACCATTTAGCCGCGTAATTCATCTTCTACAATATGGAGCAGCACAATGTACAGTGACAATGACCGTTGATTAACGAGCGTCAGAAATCATTCGACAGTGTGTATGGTCGATCATTAAACGACACCCATTATCGTGACGCCTTCCGTTGTGTAAATAACCTTAACACCGTTACAGAGTCAAGGATAATTTCCACTGAAACGGGCCTTTGTCTCCCGTAATCGTACGTAATTAACGCGGGACACGCTCGTTGCGACAAATTGCGCGTACTGTCGGGCATGGTATGTCGCATAATACGCTCCCGTGTCGGATCTTAATTCGGCCATTCCGCGGAAGTGTGCCTCCGAAAAATACCACCGACTTGGCGCGATTCCTGTAAATTTGCTCACCTTACGGGAGTTGGATGTAACTCGGTTACGGGAGCGGACGGAGCATCTAAATCACAATCGCGTTTTAAGTGAGAGTAATATATTCCATGCATGGTAAAATAATCATGTTGCCGTGAAAAATATGTAGAATGTTAGAGTATTTCACGTCTGAGGAAAAAGTGCACCTATATGCCAGAGATCGGTGGATGTAGAGTATGAAAAACTTGCCATGAATATGAAACGAGACAATATTTTTACTTATAAAAAATACTTTTATATTCCTAAAAGATAATAGAATAAACCTACTTGCAGAAGGATACGTGTAACACTTGTTCTATTTTTTAAATTCCCGAAGATGTAAATTTTGTTAGCCTTCACAATAGAACTCCTTAAAAGAATTCGGGTTTACGTTGGAACATCGAATCCCAGGGCTTCAGAATATCTATACTGGCAAGAATTTCATTTAGTTTTCATTATTTAATTAGCGCTGGTAACCCCGACAAAGGTTCGAACCAAGCCGACTCGTTGGAGAACACTGACAAGCTAGCAAACAATAATTTTCATTTCTCGACACCGTGGAATTGTTAATTTCAGCATACGCTTCCATTGCTGTCGTCCAAGTATTTACCGAACAATTGACAATTAAGCCACCCATAATCTATGAAACAACGTACACGAGTATTTTGTATGTTAACTACTCGAATTTTGGAGCTAAATTCCATCGACGGTATGTTAAATTTAATATTGTTATAATAACAAATACTGTGGACATTGCTGGGAAATTTCTACGTGATTTTGAATGTTTAAGCGTCTCTGGTCAGAACGAATTTCAAGATATTACGCGTGGCAAAAGTTACCGTGAAATATAGTTCACGTCGAGTTGGTTCAGAAGCACATCTGACAATGGACACTCTGCTTCCACTTACTTCCCTACTTCACGCTTCGCCTTCCCGCCGGTCTCTAGTGGTGCGAATCAATCACATCTCCCTACACTTTACTCCAATTTCTAATGCACACATTATTTCGAAAAAAGTTTCTGGCGAAACTTGCTCGACTTAAAAACTTCCCCCAACCATCGAGAACGTCTCTAAAATTGCTTCCACGAAATACTGAACTCCAGAAACAGAATCGTCAGTAAATTAATTTCACCACATTCCTTATAACATCGAGTCTATAATTCTATAAATTTCCTTCAACTCGTAGTGAAATACACTACGTGGTATAACTATAAAACCACCCTAAAATTTTCAGTGATTAAAATGAATATCTTCAACAATTTGATTCTCATTTCATCGATTTCTTAGTATTTCGTCTTAATAGTCCCAATCAGTCGCTTCACATGGAGCATAACCCACATACAAGTGATCCATTCGCAATCCAGAATCCTACGGACTTCGATTATCCCACAAACAGACCAGCAAACAGACCTAAAGTCTTCCTTTCCAGCTCCGATCGCCCGAGGTGCTTTGCCCAAGCGATCAAAAAAAAAAGAGGGGAAAATCTCGTTTCCATTCGAAATCACAAAAGTGTTTCGCCAGTGCGCTCGAGTTCCTCTGAAGTGGCCCGTAATATTTCGATCCTCTGGCGTTCGACCATTCGGTCTTGGATCCTCATTCACCGTCGTAACAAGTTTCCCCATTTCCCAACCAGCTACGACCAGCAGATTTACCTTTAAAACGAACGAACCGCGATTTCGCATAACCGTGGTGGATCATTCTGGAAAATATTGTGTGCGCCCCTCCACGAAAATCAACCCTACGGCATTCTATCACGTTTAGAGGAGCAACCGCAGGAAGGAAATGGCCCCGGGATTCCTGACATTCGCGGGGCAGTAATTTTCCAATTAAGCCAGGGACAATTAAACCGTGATTAATGAGGCCAGGCAGCGATCCAATTGCGCCCAGGCGGAAAGAAATTCCGCTCGGACGTTCCACGGGGCTTGCCGCCAAAATTCTGAAAATTTCAATCGTCGACTGGGAAAAAAACAATCTATATTATCCCTGCGTCATATTCTCAGCGTACGATACGTTGACGGGAGAAATAACGGATAAAGGCAAAATATGAAAAATTGCGTCCCGTCAAACGTTGGCCCTGGATCGTGCTCGCCCACGAAATCATCGACATAACCCCTATGGAACGTGAACCAGGGGGAGGGAAAAAATAGGAACACGGACCTTAATACATCATGTGTTCCGGTGGAGAACATATATTCATGTTTGCGCCTGGCCCATGTGTCACCCGTGGATCGCCATGAAAATCGTGTCCGTACGTCACGTGATAAATGGACACCACGGCACCGGGGGTCGAATGAAATAAATAAATGAAAAAACGGGGCACCGGATAACCTATATTCCTCGGAAAATCGACAACCTTGTCATTCCTATTTGGTGCACACGAGTTACGTGGAGAGGCCCATTAACCGGAGGTAAAATCGTCAATGTCACCCTTGTTCAGATACCTTTCGAGCATCTTTTTATTGCTCTCAATTCATGGTCCATTAATTTTTTTTATATTTTTATAGCTTTATAGGGAGGTGAACGAATATCGGAATCGGATAAATATATAGAAAGGCAGGTTCAACCACCCCTATTCGTGTTTCCTAAGCACTTCTGGAACGACCTTTTAATCGAGTTAATCGCGTCAACGTCGTTCCCATTAAGCTCCCTTCGTTTTCTGACCTTCGGGGTAACGACTCGGCTCGTCGACGAGGGTTTTCTCTTTTTTAATTTTCGTGTCCCTCGCGTTTCCACGTTACGAACCCCCCCCCCCACACCCACGCGTTGAATCTCCGCGGGAGGGAAGAGGATGAACGAAAACACGAGCGGAGCAAAACGGCGTGTAATGAAATTCCCTTGGCCCGTCTCCGTCTGTCATTTGTTACTCGCTAATGACCGACGCGCGTTTCATTCGTTCGCGAGGAAAGGTGCCCCGAGTATAATTGTATATCATGGCACCACCTCGAGCAGGTGGAAAATGGCACGCGATAAATGATATGTACTGAATGAACGCACTCGAACGGGGTGGTTGGGAGGGTGTAATTTCACGGACAGGGATTGCGGCGCGTCACTGATTAATGGTTCGTGTGTTTTGCGCTTACGGCCTAGTTTCTCTTGTTTTCTGATTTCATCGTTTCTCGGAACAAGATCCCTCCCCGTTCGTGGAAAGTGTCCCGTGATAAATACAGTTAACCGTGTATGATACGTAGCATCCTATTTAGTTTTAATTCACCGCCTGAATATAATTTCATTAACGCGTCTGACCATTACGCGACATTTCTACTGATCCCACGATTCCTCGGTGAAAAAAGTGGATAAAGAAGTGGCGGAAAAATTTATTGCACAACGCTTCTCTCCTCCGAGAAAATAAATTCTGAAAGCTTGTGAAATATATTGCTGCGAAGTACAGTTCCAGGAGTGTGTCTGACCATTCCTCGGTATTTCCACTTCCTATAAATGTCCACGATACAATCGGTGTTTCGTTCGTTCTACTATCTTCTTCGTTCGTTCCACCGTCTTCTCTTCTTTTCAGAATACTTTCTGCGCGAGATTTCGCGGAGTTTTCGTTTCTGTAAGGGACGTGATTTAAAATTCTTTTTTAAAAGCAAAGAATTTCACCTGCGGCGTAACAATTGCCACCTAACGAATTGCCAACCACACGGCGGGGGTGGGGCGTGAAAATAACGTTTAGCAAATCCACTGAAATACGAGTCGCATATTTTTCCCCCAATATGCAAAAGCCGAGATTGTCTGAACCATATAGAGGAAAAAAGATACAACACAAGTGCATAGAGAATCATGTGTAGCAATAAACAGAAAACGGGCGGCACGATTTTTATTTTCCATTTTTTCCTTGGCTACGTTCGAACGCCGATGGGGACAGGAATAATTGTGCATCGTTGAATAACTTCGTACAGCATGAATTATTCCTGATGCAGCACGCGAGGTGACGGTATAATCTATCTAAACAGATACGATCTCTTCAGCGTGTGTATAGTACGGAACGAAGCGTTCAGTGCTTTTTTTGGAAGAAAAAAAATGTTTTCCATGCGGCGCAACCGGGTTCAATTTATGTCGCGGCGTGTAAATATTTCTACCCCCGGCCCGTATATTACGTCTCATTTTTCTCCAGAGACTCGCTCCATATAAGTATTGCTTGCTTAGAAAACACTTGGCGAATGTACAAGCTACTTGAGAAATGATTGCTATAGATATGAACCCATGGGATGACTTTGCGTTTAAAAACAAATCAACATTGTCCGATAAACATCGTTTCCTCTGCATCCTTGTTTCTGAGAAAATTGAACGCCAATACATACATACGCTACCGGCCAAAAGTACGGGACCAGAGTTTATGGATCAAGAATACATTATTCTGTTACGATATAATAAAAGTTACGTAAAAAATACATACAAAAATCATTTCCAATTAGTTTCAGCGCATTACTTTTATCAAATGTCAGTGGAATAATAGTTTTCACTTTCTTTGATAGTCAGATTTCGTGCCATACTTTTGACCGGTAGCGTATATTATTTGTAAGGAACACGAAATTTATAAATATTTACGTGCAAATTGAAAGCATCTGTCAAACTGTCTAATACATTCACGATGGAGATATCCGAATACTCGACGTGTTAGGAATTACGGGGAAATATAACTCCAGTCGTGTCGGTTCGTGCGTCTGTCTGACACTAGACAGATCTCCATCACTGGCGCTCGTACGTCTACCGACGACTTTCGTACCTTCATCATGTGTCTGTAATGTAGATTACATCGACCACGTCTGTTACACGTAACTCACATCATCATTTCCTTTGAACCTACGAAGCTTATTAATTTGCATACACTGTTCGGATAACCGGCCGGTATTACTTGGGAAGTAGAATATTCCGATGCTGATCAGTGACCGTCGAAGAAAATGTCGAAGGATGTTTCGACGGGAAGCCTGATTACCTACCCTTTGAGGAAGCTCATTTGACCTACTTTGATATTATTCGTAAAGTGCAGAAGTGAGTCTGATTAATTACCTTCACCTTGCGTTAAAAGGGCGTGTTACATTTCGTGCTTTTAATGTAAAAACGTGGAGCCAGAGTGGCTTCTACAATTTTTGAACGGATACAGAAAGTGCATCGTAAAATAAGACTAGAAATAAATTCGAGCGTATGTCATCCGTACTTATATATATATATTTTTCGATTCGACAATATTTTACAATTTCTGACATGTTCCCAGGCACTGCTCTCTACCAACGCAGGCCACTTGAATCATGTGAAATAACGTACGAGATTAGCTCTGCGAAAATGTTTCTCAGCGAGAACCGTTGCATTGGTCGAGTGACTTGATTTATCAGGAAACTGCGAACTTCGGACAGTAACTAACAGCAGGTCCCGGTAACGATTAATTTATTGTAAATCTGACATTCTCGCCGGGAGCAGTTTTCCTCTTCCTGAAAAATTGTTCTGTCGTTTACCACGCGCCGACAGACGGGTGCTGTAAATTCTCCTCGTTTCACTTGAAATTCATAACTGCAATCGTTTTTACAGGTCTGATGTTGTTGATTCCCCTGACAGCATTTTTATTAAGACACCCAAACACTTTTATAATCATTCTTGTTAGGCTTATTATTCTTCTTCTTCTTATTCTTGTTAGGCTTGTCTGGCCACATACCAATATGTTCTACTCAACACATATGGTGCCATATATACTATGTCTGAACATATACGGTGTCATACTACTGTTTCATTAGACACAGTCGTGTTTCACTTCTCACGGTAATTTCAAACAGATTTGACATCTTTTTTCTACAAAATACTTCCTCACATATCAACATTCTCACAGACGACTACTTTGAAGTCTCCGTCCCCCTATATCGAATCGATAACTCGTCAGACAGCGATTCCAATTTATCGTTGACATATTTTATTTCGTCTTCGTTTCGCACTGGGTGTACTTACGCGGAAAAAGTAAATTGAACATCCAGTATGAAATTATCACTGCCGCAACAGAGTACGTTTTAATTTTCATACAATAATTCGACCTTTGAATTTGCAACATGTACGATTTCCCTTGCTCGTGTTTCAGTTGCCTATAAATTTCCTGCCTTTGACAGATGGAAACAATTTTTTTTTTACTGCTTTTCGTATACGACCCGTCTGACCGCACACCGTCCTGCTTTCCTTGCCCGCAACTCGCGTATTTCTGCTCCCAACTGCGTCTGTCCAGACACAGGTCGTATTCCACTGGCATATTCAGTGCACCGTTATGTCGTAAAATTTTGATTACGATAAAACCAATAGCATTCAAATTTATTGCGTACGTGCATTCAAATCGAGCGTCTCCCAATCAATACTGCAAAACCCATCATCATCTCGTGCTCTCTCGTGGTAACATTAAACATTTTTAATTCATTTTCTCAGTTTAGAAACGTTATTAGAATTTATTATTTTTATCAAGATTGATCGATCTGCTAGAATAAAAAATGCAGAACTGTTACAGCATCGCTTAAAACGTTCTCAAAAGTGCCTCCTCGATTAGTCGGTTCCTCAGGGAACGTCAATAATAATTTGCTCCCATCGACGATCGGCGTCGTTACTGCTCGCCCATTTTGAAATTGGAAACGACACGAGCCCGATGTCGAGGCAGCCAGCTTTCCAATCCGAACGAAATCAATATCCACAGTTTCGTAATGGCACTAGACCATTAGAGCGTCTTTCCTTCTGATCTCGTTGAATAGCGATACAGATCGATGGATCGTCGCGATCCCTGTTATTCTTCCGCGAACTCGATCATGGATTTCGGTTCACCTGACGACAGAAGAGGAAAAAAAAGCAATCCATGGCGACAGAGGACAAACCGTAGTGACGACGAATAAACGAATGAAAGGGAGTTAGATAACAACACACGGGGACAGAGTGTTCCAGCTAGATCGCGATAACGAAGGGTCTCGAGAGGGATGATCGATACTGGGTGGTCGATCGCCACTGACCCAGTTTACGTCGACACGAAATTTTCCCTTCGTCGTATATATATTTTCCCGCCGTGTCGCAGCGCCTACATGATTCTGGATCTCACGAGCCCTCTCTAATTGACGAAACAATTATTACACCAACTTCGGAGACTACGCGGGCCATCTACATGGGCTGGTCTCCAAAGTTCACACTAAGACATTCTTGACCCCATTTACACGCTTCCAACTCTGGAAACGTCTACCATCTACTTGCGTACGAACGGCGTCTTATCATCTGACTACACGAATACCCATTCTACTTGCCTGGATACTTGAGAATTTCTTCGAAGTGTCCTATCATATAAAAGTCATTTTTACTTGTCTGACTTTACAAGGACTTATTCTACTTGCCTGACCACTCAGCGTTGCATTCATCTAGATCTGTATCTGTGCATATACAGACTATCCTACTGGGTTTCTTCTTAATGTCATATCATATGAGTTCTTTTCACCTGTCTGACTTTGCAAGGACTTATTCTACCCGCCTGAGCACTCTGTTACATCCATCCAGTTCTGTGTCTGTGTATATACATTGTTTTTATCCTACGATTTTTATAAGTGGCACGTCACAAACCTACTAAGTGAGCAATTTATCACTTGTTTCTGGTAATTTCAACGCGTGGAATGCTGTTTGGTTGTAGGTGCGTTCGAGGTCGTTGACCCAGCTGGACGCTCTGGGCAACAGTATGCTGGACACGGGTGAGCATCATCTGGGGAGTGGTACCTCGCAGCAGCAACCCCATCAGCTTCACCAGCATTATCAACCGCAGCAACTGCAACACCACCCCCAAAATGTCGAAGCCAGTCCGCGTTTTCTGGTTCCCAATGCGACGTCGATCGAGTCCACGCACCAGAATCGCACCAAACACAAACTGTCGCGGTCGCAGGTTAGTAAACGAACAATTTTATCATTATAAAACCCCCCCCCCAAAAAAAAACATTTCATTGTCGTCCACTGTCCGCTTAATTATATCACACGCTGAAATATCAAACAAAAGCATGGTCGAGAAATGTTCCCTAGTACACGTCAATGGAGCATGGAACAAAAGAAAGTTGGTTTGCGGTGCAACAATTAAAAGCTGGCCTAATTTTCCGTAGCACCGTCGGCTTATGTAACCTTTACACACGGCCGGTGTAGTCGGATCAATAACAGCAAACAATCCTGTACCTCTGCCGGACTAGGAATTAATCCTGGCGGCTGACTATAATGGTACCTGCACCACTGACAGAGAAAGTGGAACGTCTAAACGAAAGTTCGGACGGAAAGGATTTCCCACGAATCGAATGAATATTGAACGGGAATTCTTTTTTCTAATTCTATAACAAGAAATCGCAAGCTTGACTCGTTCTCGAATCGTTTAGAAACAGAATACATGTAATAAGGAAGACTAAGACAAGTCAGTTAACGTGACGACTCATAGGGCACAAAATCGATTCTCAGATTACAGAGAATTCCAGCATACTGTCTGTAGAACGTTTAAACGGATTTTCAAACGGTGATGTGTCCACTTGGTGAAAGGCTCGCACTTTCAGGGAGGGGGAGGGACACTTCCTAGAATCCTCTGACCCGAAGGAATTACGAGGGAAAACTACCCATCCTGTGGATGACTCACGGAGTGGCAGGTGTTCGGCGACGATTGGTCGTTTAGCAATTCAAATCGCAGTTTCCAGGGATGCGTTCTGTGAGACGTGGCACTCGTTACACCACCACCCAAACCTATCCCGCTCGCCTTCTCTGAGCTCATGTAAATGAGACAATAAAATGTCTGGGGCCAAAGCGTTCGGCGCGCCGCTCTGGTAATACCGACAATTACGAGACATTTACGTCGACGTCGAGATTCCGTTTCACCCCCACCCCCTCCTTGGTCGGAATTAATTACCGCGAGACCCCGCCCCTGTTCCTCAATTTTTCCTTCGCTGGGTATCAGGGGTGGGCTTGATTTCGTTTCACCGCTGCCGCGGGAAACTACCGCCGTTACTTTCAATTTCCTCGTTCTACGCCCTGTTGGTTCTCGGTCCCCTTTACCCCTGTTTATCCAGCTAACCTTCATCCCGTCCATGTGCTCGCAATAACCGGGAATTATTTTATCGTGGTAGCGTGTACAGAGTGGTCCATAACAGAGGTGTCAGAAACTTTACGAGGATGTTTTACCTACGTCCCGAACTAGGAAGAAAATCGAGGATAACGAAATTCCCGTTGCACAGTATGGTATTTTCCCCATACAGGTGAATTTAACTAAAAAAGAAATTGATATATATATATATATATATACATATTTTTATATATATATATATATAAATATATATACATATTTTTTTGTTAGTATAAAAATTAAGTGACGCAACGACGATTCGTCTTAACCTTTTCACAAAGTATAACAAAAAAAAAACCACTGTTACATCACGATGTAGACGGGTCCACCTGGTAACTACGGCGCTGCCCGTGACTGACCCAGTTAACGCGCTCCGACAGTAAGTAAGTAAGTAAGCCTCTTCACGTCATACATTTTTCGCCCATTATTTTCAGCAATTAACCATGTCCCTGTATTTTCAATAATCCCATTATTCTTCATTTTCGTCTTTCAGTTTGACATGTAGAAATCACCGTCCAAAAATTCCTGACACCAGTTATCGAACACTCTGTATACATGGTTTATCTCTTCCCAGGGAAATTGGAAAAACGAATTTTTCGACTTCCAGTGACCCCCGTTTTGTAGCTCCATTGCAGTGACATTTCTTCCTTTAAGTAAAACGCGTTCTCGCCGAATACGCGACAATTTTTCTGTCACTTTGGATAACAAGATCTTCCGTAACTCCCGAAACATTTTTCGCGCTCCGTTGGCCGCCGTTGGAGGATCGAACGCAAGTTCTTTTAGGCTTTACTCCTGTCGCCAGTGGCTTTCTCACGTTTTTCGTTCGCCTATGCAGAACGGAAAACCCTCGTCGCCTTCTTTGTTATCCCTTCCCTGTCACTGAAAATCCCCGGTACGTATCAAGATCTGTCCGACAGATTTCACCGTTCCTGAACTCGCCTGTCTCGCTAGTTTTGTATAAACCCCTGCTTTGCATTTAAATCCTCTTCCGTATTTGAAGCTCGTACGAAGTGGAATTTTAGCATAGATTAAATAACGTCGCTGTACTAATCCTTCTGTGCCTTCTGTTACCTGTATTATACTTATGAATTGAAATTTCTTTGGATATAGAGAGGGAAGAACTGATGGATTGATACGCTAGTTACGTAGATAAGTGAATTCGGATGGATCCTAGGTGTTAGTGAACAACAAAAAGAAGGGGATTATTGAGAAATTTGATTTAGATATGTACTTTGACCCTAGAATGACGGACCCTGAAAGCCAGTGGTCCGGGCCCAGAGGATAGCATATTCCGTTCTTAGATTTCTATACATATAAGGTACACATCATAAATATAGATCGTTTACAGGTTCCATCCATAAACCTGAAATATTTCCTTACAAGTTGCAAAAGCCATCTCACAGGAAAAAAAAACTTTCGTGTACCTGCATTCTCTCCGTGGATAGAAAAAAAAATCCGTGATGCTGTTAGGGCGAAATGCATCAGATTCCCTGCCTCGTCGTTCGCTGGTCTGGGGAATCAGAAATACAATTACACGTCGAGCTCTCCTCCATTCTTCGATATTATGTTCGATCATGGTCGAGAGCACCGATGGCCTTTCCATTCTCTGTCTCCGTTATTAAGTATCGCGGAATCTCATCAAAGAAAGTGGCCCCGTGTCGTCACTGGGTACGGACTAAAGGACCCCGAGATATTATGCAAACGTCTCTGGGTAACGCTGAATTATCGCTGAAAGTCAGGATCCGCGCTCGTCCAGGAATTGAAACGTTTATAGTGCTCCACCTCACTGTTTCCTTCCGATGGTTTCAGAGGAATTCAGTCCTGACGGGAAATCGACTTCTTCACGGACATTCCGTGCTCACTCCGTCTCGACACTTGCCTTCTATTTTCAATTACGCGAAATGCAGTATGTAACTTGCAGGAACATCCTGGCTAAGGGATCAAGGAGCAATTCGTTGTGTCGTGTTACCGCGAGATTGTCGACCCTCGATAGAAACATAGTAGATGGAAAGTCAATTTTATTGCAATAGTCGAGACGTGAACTCGTACGAATGCACGAAAGGTACAGTAATGTTTCGATGTTTGGTTCGTTTCTATTTTAACCACAATACACAAGAGTCACGAATTTCAGAGTGATTTTATAATTATGCCACGCAGTGTGTTATAAAATTAAAGGTGCACAAGAGAGAGGAATGAATCCTGCCAATAACAATTAGAAGATTTGTCTCATAATGAATCGATAGTGTTGCGAAGTATTTTTCGTTCCTCGTCTACTCGAGTACGTTTTCAAGTGCTCGTTTCTACGTGGGCGCCTCGTTAAGTTACGGTTATGACGGTAGAAGTGGGTGCCATTTGCAAACTGGCTATACGGCGGTGTTCTACTTGTCTGACCACGCGCGTGTCTATTCTACTCGGCCGGCCACTTACGGTCCCATTCTACTTGTCGGCTCGTATATACGATATTTCACTGGGAAAATGGGGATAGTTTTAGTACACGATTATTCTCGACAACATTAACAAATTCTGCAGTGATGCCTACGAACGTTTTACGCGACTGAAAAGTTAAGCTTCGTTAAGGTCCTGTGTAAAATTCCAGTCGGGGTAACCTTCTATGAAACCTGGTAACGAATGGAAATATCTTTATCGAAGTTTTACGAATTTCTGGGACACGTATTCTCGGAGGTTCAAGAAAATGCCGGTGGCATCGGTTGAAGACGACGGAAAAAAAATTACGAGCGGCAATAAAACTGGGAGGAATTGTAAAAACTAAACGACAGTGAAACGCTCGTTGTGAATGAACGTGAACCTTTCTTCATGGGGCGACGTGACCGATTCCTAAGTAAAGATTGCTTGCGTACTTTATTGCCTGCCGTTGTCAGCGAGCTGAGAATAGTATAGCCTCGTTCACGCGTACGCTCAGCATTTTTACGAACGCGTTCCTTATCAGCTGGGAATGCTGCATTTCCCGACTAATTACTTGCGCCTGCCTTTTATCGAACCCGAAACACTCGGTGCCCTCCGTAACAGCTGACGTTTAATCTCGCGACGAAACGTGACCTCTAGAAACGGCGTAATTCAGGTTATTCAAATAATTCAAGTTATTCGAATAAATCGTGTAATTCTAGTATTATTATATAATTTTAATCAAAGTGACAGTCAGAATTTTAAATCTGTAAACATCATAGGCAAAATTTAACGTTATAATAGTTGATTGTACTTTATCACCATTCCTTACAATCAAATAAAAATGTAACGTCGGTGGGAACAATTGCATAGGTACTTCGGTAAATAGATCACACACCCAACAGGCATTTCAATAAATTATTTTTCCAGGTATCCAGCAGCGAGTATTTCAGCATCAGCTTCGACCTATCAGAGGACCCGGGATCCCTGGACCGGGACGAGTTCCTACCCGCCACGAAAGGGACCTGTTTGGCGTAAGTGTTACAAAACCATAACAAATCAAATTCTCAAACATCACTCCTATTCTTCGAGCCCATTCCAAACGATCCAATCCAACCGTCGACATTCACTCAGGACACATCGTCCGGACAATCGTAAGAACAATCCTAAACTATCCGAGGAATCCTAAAGGATTCAGTCCACGAACGTTCAAGCTGTCGACGATGACGTGTGTTCAGGCAAATTTCCGTAAATAGAACAGAGCCTCCGCCCTGGGGGCTGTAATTTCGCGGAATTCCGCCCGCGAAGGAATTGAAATGCGCGAATTTACAAGCAACCTTGAGAGATAGAGGGGAGCAAAAGCACGCCTCATCGAGCACTTTGAGACCCCTGAACGGGGTTGTCTCGTCTGTCGTTTAATAATTGCCGGTAAATAATGACTAATACGGATCGGATACGCGTGGAATTTCCGATTTCGAACTGATTCGTCAAAGCTGTTCGCCATGGTTCGGTAACACTTGGTGACGAGCGTCCCGAAACCAGATGTGGCACCTGTGACGATCACGCGCGAGTGATTCCGTCGCGCGCGGCGGCGACACGCGCCTGTTACGGGGCATTTACTCGCCAAAGCGAAACCCCCCGCCACTGGAATTATGGAATATTAACTGTTTCGCGAGCTGGAGCGAGAGAAACAGTCGTTCCCCCCGCGCCACCAGCAGAGATGGAAGCACTCTCTCGCCTCGGCCGCGCGCAGTAGTTTCGCTCAATAATTCAAACGACTAGACGCCACAGTGGGGTGTCCGAAACCGTAAATACTGCGGAGTAAATTCCTAGCACTGTTATTTGTACGTGTATTCGTTATATCGTTGAATGGTTTGGGACTTTTTTTTTTAAAAAATTTTTTTTTTAGTGGTATAAAAGGTTACCCTTTATGAAGTTTTACATTCTCGATCGAATTGCCATTTTGTAAAACTGACATTTTTTTTAGGGATTGGTTTCTCAAAATCTCGAAACCCCTCGAAAACAAAGAAAGTTTTGAGAATTTCGAAATCTTTATAATGTTTATTTTGTTATTGTACGGGTATAAATTTAGTATGCATATATAATAATTAAGTAGCAAATAAAAATAGAAATAGTTACAGCAACATAGTATACAGTAAGGATTATTTGTTAAGAATTTTTAATCCAGTATTATTTTAAATTAAACAATTCTTAATGGCCTATGAGAGGATTTCTTAAAGTAATCAGTAGAGCTAGTAAAGTAATCATGAAATCTTAGAAAATTTCGGATTCGACTTTCGAGAATTTAAAAATCAGATTCCTACTCAACTTTAATTTTGTTATATATCTTTTTTTAATATTTCCCTGGCATACATTTTTTTCCAGTTGCACAGCAAAATGTTAAAGTCAATTTTCACGTGAATTGATCGTAACTTCGTGTAAATTTCATTTTGCGATCATGCAACTGAACCAGAAAAACGAGATAAAATAGAGATTCACAAGCTCTCTCGTATTTTTCAAAGGGTTTGTAATACAGATTGAATGTTTCAGTTGGGAGAAAAACAGTTTTCCATTGACGAGACTTGGATCGACATAATATTTCTTTGTTATAGGGAGGCACTGAATGCCACGTGCGAGAGACGCGGTATCGACCTATCACGCATCGAAGTATACGACGGTTTCTCGACGCCGTTACCGATTCTGACGACGGACACGTCGAGTCTCGGCGGGAAACACCTCAGAATAACAGGTAACTGATCGATAACTCCTCCCTAAACAGTACTCGCGAATTATGAATCGCAATTCCCGTTCAACAAATTGGGTCATTTCGAAGGAGCATCCGCAAAATACGCCCCCGCGAGCGCACGAAAGCACCCTCAAATCAGCTACGAAAGTTACTCGTTATCAGAAAAGTTGGCTCGTTAATTTCAGAAACATTAACGTTTCCCGCCCCCCTCGCAACACCGATCCTCGCCATCAGTTCCGTAGTGTAACCGTACATATTACATATATTCCGAGGTACAACAGAGGTAGCTATACACGTATAAGGGGAAGGCGCCCCACCAGTATTAAAGTTCGGTGCTACCTGAGAAACGGGCAAGGAACCATGGAAATCCTGTGTCCCACGTAATCACTGCGGATGCGTGCGCACCGATCCCCCACTAGATCACGATCGAAAGAGGTCGATGCCAGCCCGTCGATCCTCACTCTACGTCTGGACGCATTCCAGTTAGATCGTTCTTAATAATTAGAGTCCTTTAGGCGAGAAACGGTACGCCGTCGAGTAGTCAAAGTCGACTTGATATACAGAGTGAACCACGAATCGTGATCAGTAGAGATTACTCTGTTATTAGCAGTCCGATCGAAAATAATCAAAAATATCCAACTATATAAAAAAAGTACAAAAATAAACAACGGAAAAAAGAATAAATTTACAAAAATACTTTCAAGAATATCCAGAAAATTACGATTTTATAGAAACGTTAACAACAATAATAAATAACGGAATAAAAAACAGAAAATCAGTGAAATACCAGGGCTGATCATAGCGGAGCTCTACCACTGAATCCATGAGTTAGAAGACCTTAACTGCCGGCTAACTTTAAAGTGAAATTGAATAGAACTATAAGACTGTACAGTCGGTTGCTATACTTTCTGACGATACGATCTACGTGTGACGACCTAACCCGGATTAACTTTCTATCCGATCCGAACCGAACCGAAAATAATCTCCGTTAGACCTAGCCAGACCCCGAGATCCCTGGCCTCGTTCGAAGCCTCGACTGTCGCTGAAAGCTAATGCCCCGCCATCGATATGAATCTTAAACTTTCGAGATTGCTTTGTCCTGCTATGGCCACGGGCCATAACGGGGTCATACTACTTAAAGTTCGCGCTGCGAACCCATTCGAACACGGCGCGATAGGTCTTCGCTTCCTATTGGTGCAATTTCGAGCGTCAAACGACGAGCTCACTTCCCGTTTGTCTTCCGTGGAACTGTTGACAATTTCGAGGCAGCTTACGATGGGTAAACATTGATACGTATGGAGGCTGTTCCAACTTCCCCTTCCACCGGTGATTTAAACAGTTTCGAAGCTATTCGCTTGTAAAACAACCGTTACACGGAAGGCGTCGCGTGGTTATTAACACGAATCAGGAAACTAGAACTGTTCATCGAAAGATAAGTTTATGGTTTACTTATACAGGGTGGTCGGTTATAAACGAAACAGACGAACTACTGGAAAAATATCCACTGTATGAGAAAATAGTTCAGACGAAATGCAAATAGTTTCAAGGGGGACATAATGTGATGTAATTAGTTTTTTTTATAGATTACCAGGTAGAGGTCATGTGAAGGTGACATACATTGTTTAAACGGGAACATATAGTTTTACATACTGTAATCGATTCGTTTCGGTATTCTCTACAAAAAAGTATTAACCTATTTATGTCGAAATGTCATTCGTTTAGAAGATATTTTAATCTCAATATTGCAAAGTGATATTAGCAAGTACGTTTTCTGAAATGACAGTCATTTTGCAATATAAATATATTGAGATTAAAATATATCTTAGAGTAATAATTTTTGGACATAAATGGGTTAACACATTTTTGTAGGGAATACCGAAACTGACGAGGGGAAAACTGATGGGAAAATCGAAATTGATAAGCTACAAAAAAACTAATTACACCTGAGTATGTCCTCCTTGAAACCATTCACTTTCTGTCTGATCCATTCTAGCATACAGTGGGTACCGATTCCACTAGTTTGCATCTTTTATTTACAACCGAACACCTTGTATATCAGTGTATATTTTAAACGTGATTGCGAATGTTGGTTTAAATTCTACACAGGAAGTTTTAGGTCGTCTAACGGTTGACATTACGTGAAATACGTGACTTATCCAGTCGGTAGACCTTCCTTGGTGGAAGCACAAATCACACGTATCTTCAAATACCAGCTCACGTTATCACTACGTCTGACCCACTCGGGATATAATACTACTTGGATCATTTTGCTAGAATCGTTCTTTCTCAGTATCTTGAACTTCCATTCATATTATTCTAGCTGAACAATGATGATATAATGATGACTAACATAGAGAACGTACATTTATATCCGGGCTGATCATAATTGACAGTTTCCACTTGCACCACGTGACCAAGCCGTCGTCCGAACGGGAAATCAGCTTTAATCGAATTTAAATCCCAGCAGAATCGTGTAATCGCATTTCTTGTCCCATAAACCCCGATATTTACAAAACCGTCGCATCACGCGTGTTGTTTGCCCGCAAAAAGGGACGCTGTAATTAAAAATGGCACAGCCAGCGCGCGCTTGTGTATCAATCCGCGACATCGCTGTAATCTCTCGTCCATAAAAGCGTCCGTTATTTACTAATCCCGACGGCTTAATACGTGTTCTTGTAATACCATTTTTCGATTTAACAGCAGAATTGATATTTCGAGCAAGAGAGTATTTCAGCGATTTTCGAAGGTATAAATGAAATAAATCGCAAGACGCATAGGAATTTGTGATCGTGACTGAAGACTTTTATTCATTTGTAAGGGAAAGCTTTATGAAAGAAAATTCAGAATTTTCGACGCAGTGGTTTGAACACAAGCAACCAAAAAAGCAGAAGTCAGTTTGTGGGGTCACGTTAATTGGGGTACCCTGTATAGTCACACTGGGCGCGGTTTATAGTTTCAATGGACAGATAAAAAAACATGGCCGACGTCGTGCACGAGAGGAAACTACGGTTCTATGCTTGCCGCAAAGGGCGCTAATTCCAGAATTTCACTAATTCCCCTGTGGTGCGCCTTTGGAGAAACGTGTCAGAAATTGTGAATGCAACTCGCGACGATACCAAGTTATGATGGCTCGCCTTCGTGTACACTGGGTTGCTCGAGTGAACACACGATCTTACCTCAGTCAAGAACGTGATTAAGTGTTTGAAAGGGTAACGGCAGCCTGTCGTCGGTGTAACAAGACACATTAAACCTAATTAACTGCCGACTACGACGTTGGGAAAGTTCTGTGTGCAACGCCCTTCGCCCTAACTCTCGTTCACAGGATGTACAGTAAATACTGAAAACATTTGCAGTCAAGTTTCTACTTCTAGGTTTGTGATGGATTTGGGTTTATAGTATTAGGTGTATGTTGGGTTTGGGTTTACGTTAAGTTTATGTTAGGTTTGGAATAAACACGACAATATTAATAAACACAATTTCTCATTCTATTTCAAGAATACAATATTTCACGAAAGTTTCTCAAACATTCTCCGTGCAGGGTAATCATCGAACAGAAGTTTATGTAAATTTCCCTTAATATTTCTGGCTGGTATTAGACCCTGCGTGATTCTATAAATACAACATTTTTGGACGAGTTCGACCTCGGGCCAGAAGGGTACTCTGACGCAAAACGTTTAATCCGTGGAACGAGTACTCACGCAACAGTTTAATGGCCGTATTTCAGATGCATATCTGGCTTAATAACCCCTCTTTACATCGCGTTAAAGCGTTCTCGGCTAGAAAACCATCCCTCTGCCATCCAAAAAAAAAATGAAAAATACAAAAAAACGAATTAAGCCATCAGATATACAGTGAATCTTGCGCGTAAGTGGTACGCGTCCGTTCGTGTTCCGCCCGCCACGCGAAACCTGTCACGAACATCGATAACGGGCACCGTCGCCGTCTGGGCCGATAGAAACGAAGTCTTATCGGGCGCGGTGAAATGTAATTCGTGGAATTCCGGACCTGTTTATCAATCAGAAATATCATTCGCGACATTTTTGCCGAATGGTCTACGAATTTACGAACGAAGCTGTCAGCACTTCCGCCGCCCCTATCCCAGAAATCGTTCAGGACGTTTCGCGAGCGCACGGTGAAGTTTCTCGTTTTTATCGAGCTGAAGAGAAATAAACGTGGAGAACGATAAAAAAAAAAAAGAAAGGGAACAAGAAGATTGCCCACGATTCCCAACGAGAGAGAACTTACTACCAGTCGTCTTTCCCGTCAGGGGAAAAGTTTGCTCGTCGAAACGACGACGACTTTGGGCTTTTGGTTAAGAGAAAAACATTGCTGTGAAATGTTTTTTTTCTCTGTTCCAGTCAAAGACGCCGAGAAAACGAATTCAAGACCGACGGTTCAGAGGGTCAGCACCCAGAGCGTGTCGTTGAGGAAAACCGGAGGGGTAAGATCGCAGTTGTAATTTCACATACAGAGTCTGGCCGTATAGTATGTAAAAACAGGCATCACGTGAGTCCTTATGAAAAAAATAAGAAAAATATGTAGAATTAAATTTTGTCATTCTCTGCTTAGTTTTCGTGGAAATCAATATTGAATAGCTGCTACAGAAACGATCGATTGAATAGGGCTTGGCTAGTGTGTCTGGTCATTGCATTCCCTTTCTACTTACTACCATGTAGGAAATACAGTAAATCGTCGATGAGTGTTCAGACGTCATCCCACCACGGGGGGGAGGGGCTGTGGAACCAGTCAAGTGCACAGTCTTAGAATGTTCAAATTCGATTTCCTCGAAAACTAAGCCGAGAATGACAAAATATTATTAAATATTTTTTTCTTATTTCTTCATAAGGAATCTCGTGGTGCCCGCTTTTACAGATTATTCGGCTAGACCCTGTATATTTGAACATCCAGAGAAAGCAATTCATTTTCCCATAAAAAAAAAAAGAAACCCTTTAAAAATAATGTGCATTTTTAAAACATCAAGGTTGTTCAAGAATCTATATGAAAAATATGAAGAAGCTTCCTCGAATCGAGCGTCAGTCAGTCAATCTCCTGAACGCGTTTCCAACCCCGTTCCTCGTTTCCACCCTTGAGTCGCATCACCGCCCGTTCCATTTCAATTGGCACCGATCTTACCGTGGCATTTTAATTATCACAAATGCTCCCTGAACTAAAAAACGGTTCCATCTCCCTGACTGCTTCGATCTCCCAACTGGGGAAGCACATTTCCCGGGGATTCGATATCGGTTTCGAACCACGGCGGCTCCCATTGTCCATTTCTCATAATCTTCGATCCCCACGCGGACCGAGGTCTTATAATCGCTGACAATAACGGCGACATCGTACGATCATCCACGAGCCTTGACCCATCCGAGTCGAAAACAAATTGACGGAACGATCCGTCAGGTTACAGACAATGTCGCATAGAGGAAGACGATCGATATACTAATCCACCTATTACAGAGGCATCCGGATTATAATCAGTTCAGCCTAGGAACGATATAAACACGTTTCCTTTGATATCTTGTTACGGTGAATCATCGATAAGTGTTTGAAGGCTCCTCAGTATTGATTGTTTAAACGTCATCTTCACTATTGGACGCTAGACTGGTTCCACGGAGGACCCCTAAATGGTGGGGATGACACTTATAAAGCTTGGAATTCTGAAGCCAATGGTATTCGATTCACCCTCATATGGCCATTGATGTACGAAATATTTAATGTTCAGTGCTGAAGAGCCTTCGAACTTTCATCGAGGATTAACCGTATTCCGTTGTCGTGTCCTCCCTCATATTGAAATTCTAATGATTACCAGTGAATTAGCACGACAATATCGAGTTCGATGTTTTTATGAAACTTGTGTGGCGTAGAGTTATCGGAGTCGGAGCGGTCGTTTCTTCAGCGTCTCGACGGAGGACTCGAGCGTCGACTCCGAGGTGAGCAGCAGCACCACGATCACGTCTGGTCGGAGTTCCGCTGGGGCTGCGGGGCACAAGACCAGCAAACAACGATGGAGCGGTTTCTTCACGAACACGAAGGGCAACAAGCTGGACCTTCTCACCGCCCAACTGGACGAATACAATAAGCACGGTGTGCCGAGGCTCGCGGACATTCAGATGCCCTACGAGCTCACACTTAACGAAGATGGTACGTGTAAATCAACGTTCGTTCAAATATATTCCCATTTTTTCTCAGTAGAAGATAAACTAAAAATAATTTTCCCGCGAGAAATCGATGGGATTTGAAACTGGGATCGAATAACAAGAACAGCATTTCGGTACAACAAACTTTTATTAACGTTCAATAAATTATTTTACCAATATAAAAACTCTTAAATATACATATTTGTAATCACTGATGCAAAGTTGCATCACGGGGGCGCTTCTTCTCCTCGTTTCGATTGTTTCGGTTTCAGTATTGTCCCCGGTTATGTCGTAGACGATTGTAGGTACCGAAACCGATAGAATACTGTTACGTAGGCCTCGAGGTTCGTTGCCCGATGAAAGGATATCCCAGTCTTTTAGTAGGAGTTGCTCGATCCCCGGTTCATTGTCTTGAAACGTTCGAGTCTGGAATTGGCAAAAGACACGGGAATGTTAATTAGTCGTCTTGTATCACAGCCTTGTATAGCTTAGAGGAAGACTGGCGCGACATTGTACACAACTCGGATCAACTTTCGGAGAAACAGCAACAACAGCAGACTGCTTTGTGGGAGTTAGCTCAAACAGAGGTGGCCTATATTAGGACCCTGAAGGTTGTAACGGACGTAAGTGTGTCACGAATATTTCCCCGGATGTATTAAAGTCCAAAGAACGTTTCTTCTTCTTACAATTAACCTTTTCGTTACGAACGACGAGTATACAAAGTGGTCCATAGAATGCTCGCTGTGGCCGAAGAACGCGTATACAAGTGGTCTTTGAAATTCGTATGACTTCTCCTCGGCCGTCAGGAACAGCGTCGCGTTTTGGTGTCGCCTTACCGAAAAGGTTAATTATTTATTTGGCCCAGTTCAATAACGCGAGATCAAGCCTATCGATAAACGTTTCAGTTATTCATGGCGTGCCTCTGCAGCCTGCAGGCCTCGAATATCCTGATCGAGGTCGACAGGAGCAAGCTCTTCAGCAATATCCCCGAGATCTATTCAGCGAACCGTTACTTCTGGACCGAGTACGTCCTGATGATGGTGAACGCCTCGAGATCCACTGGGCAGCTACTCGACTCTGGTCATTTGTTACAAGGTTTCGAGACCTTCGAACAAACGTTCGCCCCGTACACCAGATATTGCGCTGAACAAAGCAGGTGTCAACAGTACTGTAGGGACCGGCTGAACGATAATCAACTGTTCACCGTCTATCTAGTGGTGAGTGACCCGAATCCCTCCCGTCATTTATGATTCGACTGATCTTGGTAACCTAATCGCATTGTCTGGGCCAGTGGTGCGAGACACAGAAGGACTGCAATCGATTGAAGCTGCTCGACATACTGGTAAAGCCTATGCAGAGGCTGACCAAGTACTCCCTTCTCCTCAAGGCCGTTCAGAAGAACACGGAGAACGAGGAACAACGGGCGGAACTGATTCATATGGTATGGAAAGCCAATTTGTATTAGACGGAAAAATCATTGTTGGATTTCGGTGTAGTAGATATCCGACATAAGCTCCAGGGATTAGGGACCTTCCACCACTTAGATAATTCATCCACTCTGTTAGTCCGTTAATCTATCTCCCTGAAACTTTGCGAGGAGTTCAGGTAGTTCAACGGAACCAATCACACGATCCTCATTACTTCTTCAGCGAGGACAGAAGATAGGTAGCCTAACCGTATGTTCCAGATCAAATCCGTAGACGACTTCGTGGCATCCGTGAACGCTGCCCTGAAGAGAAACGAGGAAACGGCCCGACTAGCCACCGCCGCGTCTCGCATAGAGAACTACGACGTGGTCGAGTCACGTGACGAGGAATTAGAGAAATTGATTAAGATTCACAGCACGTTCGACATCACCACAGCTCCGATGCCTGGCTGTCCGAAAGACACTCTCAGAGTGCTTCTCCGCGAGGGTGACTTGAAACTGAGGGACGCTGCGAGTAGCAAGGTAATTCTCGACATGAAAAGTATTATCGAAAGATATATTGCAAATTGGACGATCAATTGACTGCTTGCTAATATGGTCAACAGACGGAAGTCCATATATTGTTGCTAACGGACATGTTACTGATCTGCAAACCGTCGACCAAGAAGACCTCTTCCAGTGGTTTGGCTGGATCTGTCGGCGGTGGTTTGAAGATCATAAGGCAACCATACGTGATCGATCGTATCCGGATACACGAGCTAAAGGAGCCATCTAGCTTGGGATTGATCTATCTGAACGAGTACGGGGCAGCGTCGGCTGCCCTGGTTCTCAGCGCTGGAGAATCAAAATTGGCCAAGGTAATTATCCCTTTGCAAAGGGATGCAGGTTTGCTGTTTCTCTTCTTTCGCAAATGGGTCTTCAAAGAATACACGACTATATGTTCTTTCTTCAAGTCTTGGATGGAATCCTTAAGAAAAGCTCAACAACAGTTTGCCTTGATGAAACTGCCACCCCTTGGCAACACGTTAAATTTGAACTTGGGAACGGTCAGCAGACAGCCTAGCACCTTCCTAGGTGACGTCGATTTAGAGGGTGATGAATGCGAGACGATTTTGAAAACACCTAGAGGAAGTAGCAGGGCGTCACGAGTGAGCAGTCTTGCTCACAGTCACAGGTTCGTTACGGTTTCCTTTTCTAGATAATTAGAGTTAATCTAGGCTTCCTGGAAGATCCTTCGATTAAACCAATGAATCTTCCAGTGGAAGTATAGAGATGGAAGGCGTTTCTCCAGGAAGCAGCAATTTCGTACCGAGCTACAATCCAAGTAGGAATGTTAGCGTCGAGACTAACGAACCACCTCGCGCCTCGAGCGTGTCCTCCGAGGAAGGTGGTGAACCTTCCGGTCACAATCACAGACCCATGCAAATCAGGTAAATAAACCAGTCTACAAAATGGTAGAGTATAGAAACCATAATACCCCGTGTTCCAAACTGCAATTCTGATCAATTTTTCTGACCGTTATTTTAGTCCTAACAAATTTGATAACAGACGATATCTGCTGAGTAAATCACCGACGCCGAACACACTCAGTGTCCAAGTGCCAGCGTATTCTAGCTTAGGCCAATCGCTGCCGAACCTGACATTGGCCACCTCGCCGCAAACGTCGACAGTGTCACCGACACCGCCGAACTCGCTTCTTATCGTTCCCCAAATAACAAAGAGCAAGGACACTCTGCTCTCGCCAGGGCATCGAGGTAGCAATCACCCACGTGGAAATATATCCTCTTCCAGTGTTACCCTCTAGAAGCTTGTTCTGACAATAAACACCAGCAAAAAAAAAACTGAAATAACAAAACGATGGCACTGTGCATGCTTAGCAGAGTTTGTTAGATAGGTTGAGCGCAGTTAGCCTACCCAAGGACAGGACACTTATCACGGATTTGAAGCAATTTCTACATCAAAGCTGAACCACGATTCTTTCCCAGTTGTAATCGCTGCACTCAATCTACCAATTGAATATATAGTCTCATTGATCTCCCTTCCATCCTTTCCTCGAAAAACCTTGGCCTACAATCCATCTAATCTCTGTCCAATGATAGAAGTTGCACGGCTTCCATGTTAGCAAGAAGGTGTGTACAAGCTCTGACGATAATACTCACGTGAAATGTACCATCAGGTATCTCGTATCCACCGCCATCGCCCCCGAGAGGGGCACTAAGAAGGGCTGTAGCGATTCCACAATCGCGAAATCCGCCACTTGTTAAAACGAGACACATAAGCACGTCTGTGACACAGACGATTCAACCGACGATGAACCTGGACACGGAGGCGATCGAGGAGAGGCGTAAAAGGCTGGAACCTTCGCACCGGATGCCATCGACGAGCAGCATCGCGGAGGAAAAGGTTAACAGCTTTGATCTGTGATCAATCGATCGACGATCTGCGACAATATCAACCGTATAAGGACGCCAAGTGGAATTAAAATTGATTACCATAACCAAACTTCCCCTAGTTCGGAGGGCAGTGTTTTATGAGATTCAATCGCGACAGCACGTTCGACGTCCTCGTGTTAACACCCTGCAATTGTTGTGTCTATGCATGAAAAAACGAATTCGATTCTTGGTAATTCGAGGACGAAGATTTTTGTCATCCGATGGTTACACTGTTTCTTTTTAGAAATGACAAGAGCTGGCGTACAGGAGTTACCTGCCGAAAAGGTAAATTTGCTAACGGACCATCAGCATTTTAATAAGGGTGTACGTGATACCGTCGTGTTTTCGAAAACGGGAACGTGTTGCCTTTCTGTTGTCTGTATGGAAGTGCTGCACACACTTTCATGCAGGATATCAGAAAATCGACGAGAGGGAAACCAGCAAGGTTTAGTAAGTGGAATAAAAACGGTCTCGTACTCCCTGTGTGCCTACAAATACGAAACGAGCAATTTTACAATCGGTGAGTCAGCATATACAACCTCTCTAAATCCCCCCTCTCCTATCCACGCTGGAATATTGATTTTTCTCTTCAGCACACGATATTCTGTTTCAGATTGGGGCCATTCGAAATCAACGTGAAGTTTGTACCACGACCGTATCATTGTAACGTAATTTTTGGGATTAGCCGTGCAACTTCTCTATTAGATCTCATTTTGTAATCGAATCGACATCGATGGTGACGGCTTGTGACCGGAACACGGTCATTAATTACCCCCTAGGAGTTCATTTTAGTGTTTTAAGCGATGAACAAAAGGAGGAAAAGAAAGGCCTACCTAGTCTAATTACTGTGTATCGCGGTTTAAGTTTAGATCAACTATAAGAAAAAAAAAGATAGCTACGCGCGAATTAAGACGCCACCTAGCGAAGAGAATTTTAATCTTAAAACGAAAGAAAGTTTCGTGATTTATTGGGATTAAGAAGTGTGGTATTATCCGGCGCGATCGTTAGACGAAATATGACACGCAACACGTAGAGAAAATTCACCACTTTTTCGTAGAGGAATTACAAGCGTTGCGCTCCCTAAATCCCTCGTACAACAAGCTTCGATTCACATACGATTGCTAGCCTTGTGGGAGGACACGAGAAGCGTCTGGAGATGACCGTATATTTACTTTTATGTACAAATTCGATCACGTAATTATTTTGTTAAAGAGACTGAAACCGCGAAGAATCGGGGCCGTTGACGTCACCCGACTAGAGACAACAGTACGTAGCGAAAGAAAAGGGGGAAAAACGAAAAAACAAGGGCAATGATTTTATACGAGCTCCATATGTAAAGTTTCTTTCGATCCCCCCCTCTCCACCACCAGAATATGCGCAGTTTGCCATTAAGCTTAAACGTGTTATCTATCGTAACAGAAATATCGATTGTGCGTCAAGTTCGAAATATAGTACATAATTTATTAATCTCTTATGCGTCTTCCAGCATCTATTCATGTCCCCCCTCTCCTATATAGATTTTTGTTTCGCCTAGAGTTTCAATCGAATATTCGTGCCACCATTTAAATAATAACCGACAAGTGTGAAGTAATACAGTTGATTGAACAATTTGTTTTTTTTTTTTAATGCATTACAGTCTTTTTTATTATCATGTTCATGACAGCGTAATTTACGAATGTATATTATACGAGTAATTTTATGTTCCTATATATGTATATTTTCTATTTACAGTGTATTAGCTCAAATTATTTACTTATCGAAGTTTTATCTACACTTATATATCTGATAACTCCATCATTCGGTAATGGGAGTTCCCGTGAAGTCCAAGAATTGGAAAGCATGATTTAAAGATTAGTAGAGGACAGTACAAGTTATTTACTGATTCGCATACACGCCCTCTACTGTTAGACTCTTCAAATATTCGTCTAACCATGTAAGTGTGTACCAGAAGGTAGGAAATGTTGACACTAGAGTACACGTGTGTGGTACAACTGTAGCCCGAAGATAATGAAGATGAGGAATGATTCTTGTAATGTTTATATGGAATCGTTTACTCTAGTGTCAACGGTTTTTAAAATACTTGTATTTAACACTTACTTGGAAACTAGAGTGTGAGGGTAAATCCCAATAAAAAGGGCAGCGTTATGGGCCGGAATGCTATCAGCAATCGTTAGCCATATCCTGGCAGGCTCGTGCTTCACTACGTTCATCGGCCAAAGCCTCAATAATATCCAACAAAAGTTCTCTACTTAACTGTTTCAGTTTTGGAAGCCTTGCGACCTATAACAAAAGTAACGTTGTAGCCGTAAATATACATTAGACATAACTTCCCGAAAAAGTGTAACTAACAATTGAAGACAAAGAAGATATGTTAGAATTAGTACGACATTTACCTCTGTGAAATGATGCACTATAAGATCCAACGCATACTTCTTCATATCGGTAGCTTGCATCCTATCGGCAGCTTCCAATATCTGTATAACATTCTCAAAACTGACGTTCATTTCAAGATTCTGTTTACAAAAGGCCTGCAGTCGATTATTCGTAAAACCATAGAAAATTGCCGCGGTAAATAAGTATAAAGAATCTTCAGGCGGCATAGAGACATCTGCATAATAGATGTATCTCAACAGGGAGTCAAATGATTCGCGAGAAGGGATTATCTCACCTATTTGTATCTATCAGAAAGATGCGCACTGAATTGTAAACGTATTTAATTATTGATTATACATACAGCGAATCATCAATTACTCACATTGACTGTATTATTTTCTGGCATAAAGGAACGAAACATGCCCTCAAAATAACTACACCGTGCTGCAAGAATTGCCTTATGGGCAGGAATGGGTGTACCATCTAATATTAATGTTATATCACAGAATTCCCGGCCAACACTCTTCAAAAATGCTTCCATGTCTTGTTCCAATGTCGTTCCTGAAAGCTCGGAATGAAAAATTGACAAGAATCTTTCCATAGTAACTTGAGGAACGTTACCTGTGCCAAGATCATACTGCTTCGAGAAGTTTCTCGTCTGTGGCATCTGCCTTCTCCTAATGATTTCCACCATTAAAGGTTGATCCAAAGTCTCGAACTCTTGGCTCATTACGATCTGATTATAGTTACTCTCTTTGACGACGAAACTTAAGCAAAACTCCTTTATGAAGTACAATTTCAAGTGGGCAGCGTTGTGCAACGCTTCCAGAACATTCGCGTGACTTATAGTTGCCTTCAGGTAATAGACGCACAGTTGTTCTAATCGTTTCATATTAAATTGCACCGCTAAACGATAAACGTCCATCATGAGCAGTACAATTCGATTGCTCAGTGGGTCTTCGACGCGACTGCTTGATCCATCATCGCTCTTTTTCGTAGGATCAATACGATCGGTGTAGATGTAATTCAGTACCATTTCGAAAGCTTCTGGTACTGCATCTTTCAGTCTCACCTTCAATGCAACTGCGTGATACAATGGTACTTTTTGTCAATCGCGCTAAATTACTTACCTCTAATAAAGGGATGTCCTTGATCGGCACATCAGTGGTTCCAAACGTATCCTCCAAGTATTTATCTCGCTTTTCTCGAGCCTGCTTAATACGAGCCCTGAGAAACTGCGATCGTGCCGCTACCATGGCTATGTGAGCAGGTATCTTTGTTTCTGTGTCACCTACTACAAATTCGACGTCGCAGAACAGACGTCCACTTAACAATCTTCCAAAGTCATCGTGTAACGTGCACTTTGGATAAGACGAGAATTGAAATCTGTATGTTTCGCCCGATCGAACGTTATTGTCAACTGTTCCGCCGAATATGAACATGGCCTCTCCTATTACTGCTGCCGCGTGAAACAAACGACCGGATGGAATCTGACTGTCAGTGGATGGAAGAATAATATTCCATGTTTGTGTATCAAGATCATAGCAATGAAGATCATTCGGCAACGTGGAATCCGCTGTACCACCGAATACATAAAGATGCCTGTCAAAACTGACCATGGTATGACCATACCGACGTGCTGGTGGTGGTGGTGCACCGCGAAGTATATGTTCCGTTGAAATACGAGTCCACCTAATGATATTTGCTTGATAGAATACGCCATCACAAAAAGAGATATTGCTGTCACAAACTTACCGTTTTTCTCTAAAGTGAAATTGAAAAAGGCTATTAGTGATTTTTGCCCCACTCTGACCACTGAAGACAAACATAGACTCACGGGCTACTGCAACTGGGAAATTGCAACATGTTGGTGGACAATCACCAGATTGAACTACTTCTTCCCATACCCTAGGCTCTCCAGGCTAAAGTCAATTAAACATTTATAATCTGTAGTTTGACCCCAATGTTACATGCTAACTCACCAACAGTGATATTGTCCACATGTCATTTAATCTTGCATTTCCATCGTAGCCTGCAAATATCCATAATTTATTGTCATATACAGCAGCTCCATGTGCAGATCTAGCCACAGGTGTTCTACAAACAAATATGAAATATATATCTAAAATCTAAAGGCAACTATAAGAAGAGATTTGTTTTAAGAAAGACAGAAGAAACCAAATAAGAGAAAAACATACTTCCCAATAAATTTCCATTCTGTCCATTGGCAAGTTTGAAATCGATATTCAAACAAATCATTTTTGTTTGTGAGATTCGAATTGGAATGTATGTCCCCGGTATAACCACCAAATACAAACATGGAGGAATCATGCACAACTGCTGAATGATGATAACGTGGAGCAGGAGGAGCTCCTGCAGCCAATGCACGTCCCCAAGATTTCTCTTTCACATCAAATCTCAACAAATCGTTCAACATTCTTTTACCATTGTCACCGCCAAAAACATATATTGCATCTTTGTATGCTACAACAGTGTGTTTGCTACGCCTGTGTATAATACAATAAATGGTAAAAAAACAACTGACACAAGGAAAAAAGGATATAAAAAGGATAACAAATCACCAGTTATATTTAGCTATTATTATAATTAATATTATTTATTTACACTCTCTGGTTAACAAATACAAAGAAATTCTCTTTGAAATATAAAGAAACTGGAATATGTTGACACAACCAAAGCATAGATGCATGACTATAGGAAAAATAACGCTGTAACAAAACTACTGTTTGCACAGAGTGACGTTATAAAAAATGAAGAAAAATTCCAACTAATCGGGCAAAACTGTAAACTTGTATTTTAAGTAATAGACCGAATTAAACTACATTACCTGGCACCAACAAATTCGTCACATTCTGGCATACGTTGCCATCGATGAACAGTCTCAAACGGTCCAAAATCTAGGGTCAAGCACTCTGCGGTTGCTACGTTATTCATTTTCAATTATTTTACAGTAATACAGTTACTTTAGGAAACTCATATTTAATCTATAATGATTGTACCTAACCGCCTTTCGTAATGTATGAACATGTACTATTTCGCATATACCTATCGTAATACATTTTGTAGTGACGGTATGAACAGACTTCAAATTGTTAATATTGTGTAAAAATGCAAAAGAAAATATGTTCTCCCCACTTAGAGATTAGAAAAACCTTTCTCTGACTACAGAACTGTCAAAAACATGTGTAGACGTCTCACTTTGTCGAAACATCAAACAGTACATAATCGATTAACGCAAAAGCAGTGCTTACTGTCCGAACGACAGTTCTCAAACGAAATAGACAACTGCATGTTTGACTTCGCAGTAAGATGGCGACAAAACAATCTTTTCACGCAGTTTAAGCATAGATATATATACGTATATATCTATAATAGCTGCGCATTTTATGGTAGGGACAGCGAAGAAATGAGAGGTGCTCATGCCCAGGAATACGTTTTCCTGAGTACGTGTGCTGCACCAAGCGGCCAATTCCGGCATAATAGTAGGAATAATAGTTGGTATAAAATTATTCTGGACGCCCCAATGCATCGACTTAATTAAATAATGAACGTATGTTAATATTCAGCTACGTGTCTCTCAAATTAAGTGAAATACAGAAGTTTTATTTTCTTGAAAATTAGTGTTAAAGAATGCAGCAACTGGTCAGATTAGTTTTGTAAATAAATCGAAACCCTGTATCGGCACATTGTTTTTTATGCTATCAAATATCACACGGAATCTTTTAGGAAGTAGTAAAATCTTTTACACAAATTCAATTAAATACTTTCAGGTACCCAGTTTAGGGCTATGAAATTAGAATGTTCAAGAAGAGGTAAAGAAGTTTCATATT